>NC_092774.1:55962643-56306334 GCF_047496795.1 Chiloscyllium punctatum | reverse complement strand
ATAAGTCTGCACCCATATCATTCAGAAAGGATTGCCACGTCTTGTAAAACTGCCCTGTTCTGTGGTGCACCATATTCATGTGGTAGTCTTGGGGGAGATGCTCCATCACTAGCTGACGCCACCCCGTAAGACTTGGGGTTTTTTCCCATGTCTATTTCATTAAAATGTTCTTCCTTGCATTGTGGGTAAGAATGTTACACAGTCTCTTCACATGTTTCCCCAGGAGAGGGCAAATTTGCTAACCCCAGAAGAAGAAATGCCAGATCCACTTTAACTTCAATCCCGAGAATGTCCTTCGGGTCCCTTACTATAGCACTCCAGTAAGTCTGGATCTTAAAACATGACCAATAGCAGTGTGTGAGAGTGCGTATAATAATTTTACATTTGGGACAACCTGGTGATATGCCTCTCTTGAACTTAGCTAGCCTCTCTGGCGCCATATGAGCCCTGTGTAAAATCTTCAATTTCATGGCCTGTGTTTTGTTACGTATTGAAATATTCCTTACATTTTCCCATATTTCTTTTCCATACTTCCAATAAAGTATCATCTCTGAGTTCCTGATTCCACGTCCTACAGGTTCCCTCTACGTCCCCGAAGGCACGTCCCTTTTGTAAATAATACAAAGTACTGACTGAAAGAACACCAGCACACTCGAGTACTCTTTTCTCCACGTCTGACCTGTAAAGCTGAGCTGGACCATCGTCTTTTTCTGTATATGACCCTTATCTGAAAGTACCGGAATAGGCACAATCCATATTTCTGACTTAGCTGGCTAAATGACATCAAGACCTCCCCCTTGAATAAATCTCCCAGATAGGAGATTCCCTTATTCTCCCATGACCTAAAGCCGGAGTCCATTGCCCCAGGTTTAAATCCTTGGGATCCCACCAATGGGGTAAACAGTGAGATCTTAAGCCAATTGCCCTCATCTTGCCTCATTATCCTTCAGGTTTTCACCGTATTTAAAATGATTGGACTCTTACACTGCTCGGTCATGGATTTCATCTTATCCATAAATAATTAGGGAACAACGCAACTGCGAGGCCTCAACATCAAGCCAAATTGACCCTGAATAACCCCAATGCCCCGCCACCCAGATATGGGAACAAAGTGCACATTTGATGTCTCTTCAAGTCCAGAAGGTTCACCCCACTCCCTCAGCCTGCGAGAGCTGCAATTTGGTAAACTTAATTCGGGTGTGCCTGCGACACCAAATAAAAGAACCGAGCCAACCATTGAGACTCCGTAATACTCATCTGGGTAGCAACAACGGGAGCGTTCTCAAGGGGTACAACAGGCGAGGAAGAACATTCATTTTATTCAGGGCTATTCGGCCTAACCATGATAACGGTAATCCCTTCCACTGCTGCAAATCCTGCTTTATCCTCTGCAGTAATTGTACATAGTTAGCTTTATACAGCTGGTAGAAGGCAGGAGTAATAAAAATTCTCAAATACAAAAATCCTTTTGACAACCGTCTAAACAGGAACTGCATTCCATCCTTCAGATCAGGCACCTCCACTAATCCCCCCACCAGCATGGCTCCCGATTTTGTAAAGTTGATCCTGTAGCCCGAAAAACAGCCAAATAAATTAATTGTTTGAATCAATCGAGAAAATGACTCCTGTATCGTCATAGGCCCATTCAACAGGGAAACCTGTTCCGCCTTTATACTGGGGAGGGGCAGATTCTCCAAATTCAAACAATCTTTGTTTGGCAAAGGAGACCCTTTTTTGCCACCTGTGTGTGCAATGAGTTGAGAGCAACCCTGAGAGCTGCAGTGTGACCAGTGAAGTCCTAATATAATATACTTCCTCAGCATCTATTGTTGCTCCTCCCTCTGCTTCCTTCTAGTTGTTTAATATGAAATAACTAGGCCTCATAAATATGCCTCAGTGGCCTCCCACAGTATTGCCGGATTACTGTCCTTACCAGAGTTGATATCCCAGAAGACCCTGAACTTTCTTCTGCTGTACTCAACGAATTTGCCATTCCTTAACAGGAATGGGTCCGTGCACCAGTGCCGTGCATCCATTCCACCACCCTTGATTTTACCATCTAAATACACTGGCACGTGGTCTGAGACAGCTATCTGCCCAATTTTACAAGCCAGTGTTCTATCCAAAATATCTGATGGCATAAAAACATGTCAACTCGCGTGTGGCACTTGTGTTGGTTGGAACAGAAAGTAAAGTCTCTTCCATTCAGGTGGAGATGCCTCCACACATCCACTAACCCCAACTCCTCACACTGGGGCAGCACGGTGGCTCAGTGGTTAGCTCTGCTGCCTCACAGCACCAGGGACCAAGGTCTGATTCCGGCCTTGGATGACTGTGTGTGGAGTTTGCACATTTTCCCCGTGTCTGTGTGAGTTTCCTCCGGGTGCTCTGGTTTCCTCACACAGTCCAATGATGTACAGGTAAGGTGAATTGGCCATGCTAAATTGCCCATGGTGTTAGGTGCATGAGTCAGAGGGAAATGGGTCTGGGTGGATTACTCTTCAGAGGGTCAGTGTGAACTTGTTGGGCCAAAGGGCCCGTTTCCACACTGTAGGGAAACTAATCAAACTAATCATGTCCACCTACTGCTTAGATCGTGCAGTCATACATGCCAGGCCCCTTGTCACCCTGTCTACCTCAGGATCTATGAGGCAATTAAAATCCCCTCCTATGATCGTGCTGTGCACCCCAAGACTCATTAATTTAGCAACTCCATCAGTTAGAAATGTAAGAGGGTACACGTTGGGAGGGGTGGGGAGGAGATACACATTCAGGACGCCATACTCTTCTCCATGTAGTTGAGCTTTAAGAATGATGAACTGTCCAAGTTCGTCCTTAATTTTCTCAACTACCTTGAAAGGGAGGTTCCTTCTTATCAGTGTAGCCACTCCTCTACTCTTAGAGCAGAAGGAGAAGAATACCCTGTCATAACTCCCCCACCACCCCACCCCACCTTGCCCACAGCTAACATCCTGGATCCTTCCAACTGAGGCCGTGCCCTAACCGCAAGCAATTCACAGATGAAAAAAAACACATTATTTACATTCTGAGAGTTAAAAATGGATGCCCACTCCCCCCTCTTCCCCCCCCCCCCCCCCCCACACTCACACCCCTTCTCCATACATCTTAACCACAGGTATAGCCACCCCCAAACCAAAACCAAAAGGACAGCAGTTCAAACAAAAGTCCTCACATAATGCACAACTGACCGATATCCTAAATAATTCTGGTTTTACATCAAGGCAGTATGGAGAAGCCGATAACCACAAAAAAAAATGGAGAGAGAGAAAAGAAAAGAAGGGGCAGAAAGAACTGTACCATTGTCCGTATCGATGGCCCCATCCCGACCGGAGTCCTTGAATTCAGTGAATTCACAAAGTCCTTCGCCTTTTCTGCTGAATCAAAATGATATACCGTCCCCCCATGAGCAAACTCCAACACGGCCAGGGCCCTCAAGGAACATTGAATGTTCAGATCCCTTAATTATCTCTGAACTTCATCAAAAGCCCTTTCTCTTCTTAATTCTGGTTCCAGAGAAGTCCTGAAAAGATATTATTCTTGAGCCTTTAATGCACAAAGCCTGTGGATCTCTTCCCAGTCTTCTTGCTGTTTCAGTCACTAACTGTTTTTCTTTATAATGCAGGAGTCGCACAAGGACCGTGCTGGGGCGTGGGTCCGCTCCTGACCTGCACATTGCAATCCGGTAAGCCCGCTCCAAACTCAACAGGCCCGACTCCAACTCCAGCCCCAAGAACGTCAGGAACCACTTCTCCAGGATTCCAATGAGGTCTTCGCCTTCCTCATGTTCCGGAAGACCCACAAGCTGTAAGCTTTTTCTCCTACTTTTGTTTTCCAGGTCGTCCACTTGCTCCTGAAGGACCCGAACCTGGTTTTCCAGCGTTCAGGTCCTTCCGCCTGAGACCTCCGCCACGGTCCTCTCCTCTGCTGCCTATTCTCTTCGGGCCAACATTTGAATTTACTGCTCGTGCTTTTCCAGCGTGGCAGATAGTGGTTCCACCGCTGCTTCAATCTTTTCTCCGAGTTTGCCAAACTCCGAGAGTAACTGCTGCTGCCCCATTAAATCCAAAGGGGCTGCCCTGGGAGTTTGAGCAATGGCTCCAGGCACCCCCAATGCAGTAGGGGAGTGCCCTGCCTGCTGCACTCCTTTTGGCCCTTTTCCTTCATTTGCTTTCATCCTGGTCTTAAAGCTGTCAAACCACAATTTTAGCAGCTCCAGATGTTCACTAAGTTTATATTAGTTTTTTTTTCTCCTAAGGATGGTTAACGAGGTGGGGTAAAGGTCCACATTGCCATAGGATATGGCACAGAGTCCAACACAGCAGACCACCGCCATCTTGGATCTCCAAGAAAATGGTTTTCAGACCCCAGTAGAGAACAGCTACAGGATCGTACAGCACAGAAACAGACCCTTCAGTCCAACTAGTCCATGCTATGTTCTCAAATTAAACTGGTCCATTTGCCAGTGATTGGCCCATATCCCTCCGAACCTTTCCTATTCATGTACTTATCAAAATGTCTTTTAAACATTGTTACTGTACCTGCATCCACTACTTCCTCTGGACATTGATTCCACACACAAACCACTTTCTTAAAAAAAAGGTTCTCCTCATATCTTATTAAAATCTTTCTCCTCTCACCTTCAAAATTTGCTCCCTCATCTTGAAACCCCCACCGTAGGGAAAGGACACCTGCTGGTCACCTCATCTATACCCCTCATAATCTTATAATCCTCTATAAAGTCACCTCTCAACCTCCTACACTCCAGTGAAAAACATCTCAACCTATCCACCCAGATGTAAGTATATTCATATCCAGTTATGATCTGTTCAGTGCTGGTGCAGGCTCGAAAAACCAAATGGTCTTCCCCTGCTCCCAATTCTGTCACACTGTGTGAGACCATAAGACATGAGAACAGAAATTACACCATTCAACGCATCGAGTCTGCTCCGCCATTCAATCATGGCTGATAAATTTCTCAAACTCATTCCCCTGCTTTCTCCCCATTACCTTCAATTCCCTTGATACTCAAGAAGATATCTCTCTCAGTCTTAAATATACTCGGTGACCTGACCTCCTGTGGCAATGAATTTTATAGATTCAGCACTCTCTGGCTGAAGACATTTCTTCTTATCTCCATTCTGAAAAGTCTTCCCCTTACTCGAAGGCTGTGCCCTCAAGTTCTAGTCTCTCCTACCAATGGAGACATCTTGTCAATGTCTACTCTGTCCTGGCTGTTCAGTATTCTGTCTGTTTCAATTAGATTCCCCCCACCCGCCCTGAGTGTGGGCCTGTTAATCAGCATGGACCAGACCCTTCAGGATGAGGTACAGAGGAATTAGTTTCAGCAAAGTGAGAGTCTGAGGGATGGAGATTTTCAGCTTTCTGGGAATGAGAGAGGAAAGAAAGTTTGATATAAATTAGAATTGATTAGGTAGGCTGATGGGCCAAGGAGTGGCAGATGGAGTTTAATTTAGATGAGTATGAGATTTATCGCTTTGGTAAGGCAAATCAGGGCAGGACTTATACACCCAATTCTAAGGTCCTGGGGAGTGAAGCAGAACAAAAAGACCTTGGAGAGCAGGTTCATAGTTCCTTGAAAGTGGAGTCGCAAGTGGATCAATAGACAATAGACAATAGATGCAGGAGTAGGCCATTCAGCCCTTCGAGCCTGCACCGCCATTCAATATGATCATGGCTGATCATTCCCAATCAGTATCCTGTTCCAGCCTTATCTCCATAACCCTTGACTCCACTATCTTTAAGAGCTCTATCCAATTCTTTCTTAAATGAATCCAGAGACTGGGCCTCCACTGCCCTCTGGGGCAGAGCATTCCACACAGCCACCACTCTCTGGGTGAAGTAGTTTCTCCTCATCTCTGTCCTAAATGGTCTACCCCGTATTTTTAAGTTGTGTCCTCTGGTTCGGCACTCCCCCATCAGCGGAAATATGTTTCCTCCTGCCAGAGTGTCCAATCCTTTCATAATCCGATATGTTTCAATCAGATCCCCTCTCAGTCTTCTAAACTCAAGGGTATACAAGCCCAGTCGCTTCAGTCTTTCCGTGTAAGGCAATCCTGCCATTCCAGGAATTGACCTCGTGAACCTACGCTGCACTCCCTCAATAGCCAGAATGTCTTTCCTCAAATTTGGAGACCAGAACTGTACACAGTACTCCAGGTGTGGTCTCACCAGGGCCTGTACAGCTGCAGAAGCACCTCTTTGCTTCTATACTCAATTCCTCTTGTTATGAAGGCCAGCATGCTATTAGCCTTCTTCATGACCTGCTGTACCTGCATGCTTGCCTTCATTGACTGGTGGACAAGAACACCCAGATCTCTCTGAACAGCCCCTTTACCTAATTTGATAGCATTGAGGTAGTAATCTGCCTTCCTGTTCTTGCCACCAAAGTGGATAACCATACATTTATCCACATTAAACTGCATCTGCCATGCATCTGCCCACTCACCCAACTTGTCCAGGTCACCCTGTAATCTCCTAACATCCTCATCACATTTCACCCTACCACCCAGCTTTGTATCATCAGCAAATTTGCTAATGTTATTGCTGATGCCATCTTCTATATCATTTACATATATTGTAAAAAGCTGCGGTCCCAGCACGGATCCCTGCGGTACCCCACTGGTCACTGCCTGCCATTCCGAAATTGAGCCATTAATCACTACCCTTTGTTTCCTATTAGCCAACCAATTCTCTATCCAATCTAGTACTTTGCCCCCAATACCGTATCAGATAATGAAGGAGCTGTTTGGTATGCTTTCCTCCATTGGTCAGTACATTGAGTTAGACCATGTTTTGGAATACCACACATATTTCTGATCTCCCTGCTGCAGGAAAGATGTTTTGATACTTGAAAGAGTTCAGAAAGAATTTACAAGGCTGTTGCCAGAGTTGGAAGGTTTGAGCTCCAGGGAAAGGCTGAATAGACTGGGTCTATTTTCCCTGGAGTGTTGGAGGCTGAGGGGTGAGGTTATAGAAGTTCATAAGGGGCATGGATAGGCTGCATAGCCAAGATCTTTTCCCAAGGATATGTGAGTCCAAAAGTATAGGGCATAGGTTTGAGATGAGAGGGGGAAGATTTAAAAATAACCTGAGGAGAAACTTCCTCACAAAGATGGTGATGTCTCTGTGGAATGAGCTGCCAAAGGAAGTGATGGAGGCTGGTACAATTACAACATATTAAAAGGCATCTGGATGGGTACTTGAATAGGAAGGGTTTTGAGGGATATGGGCCAAATGCTGGCAAATGAGACTGGATTAATTTAGGATACCTGGTTGGCACCATTGATTGGGCCGAAGGGTCTGTTTCTGTGCTGTATGACTCTAATCGTCTTCAGTGAAAGTAGAAGTGTGGTTGTGAAGACTAGATTCCAGAGTAGTTTTCAAAGATGTTTTGCCCTGACTGGGAGCTGAAGTTACAATGAAATATTTCATTTGTGAGACAGCAACTGAATGAGGGAGCACATCTGGAATTCTGGTGGAAAGCGGGAATTCATTGCACTGTGGGGATGAAGTGCTTTTAGGTTTACTGGCAGTAAGGACAGTGTGCTGAGTGGAGAACCTAGTGAAGGGATAGGTGGGTTTTTGTTTGAAACTGCTCATTTCATTCAGCTTTCAACATTGTATTTCCAATGCTGTCCATCAGAAGGAGCGGTGAATCAGTAACTGGTATCGTTAGAAGCCTTACGATTTTCAGTACTGCAGGTATTGCATTGTTTCATCAGCATTGTAAAGGTTACTGGCAGCAGTGGGAGGTGTGGGCTGTATTCACTAGAAATGATTAAGCAGTTACAGAACACACATACGAGAGGACAGGGTGGGACTTGTCTTTCGATTTGCAGAAAGGGGGAGGTTCTGGGAGCTGTCATCCAGAGCGCACACAACCTTGGTAAACCATTGAAGCCCCACAGTGTGGAATCAGGCCATTCAGCCCATAAAGGCAACGCTGATCCCTCTGAAGACCATGCCACCCAGACCCACCCCCACCTCACCTATCCTGTCCTGTCATTTCTGCTGGTGAATTTGACTAGGACGAGGGAACATGGCCTCAAGATTAGGGAGAGTAGATTTAGGACAGAGATGAGGAAGAACTGTTTTCCCTAGAATGTGGTGAATCTATGGAATTCTCTGCCAAGGAAGCAGTAGCAGTAGCTTTATTAAGTATATTCAGGATACAGTTGGCTGGGTTATTGCATTAAAGGGAATTAAAGGGTAGTTGGGGCAATGCAGATAGGAGGAGCTGAGATGATGACCTTAATGAATGGCAGAGCAGGCTGGATGAGCCAAATGGCCTACTCCTGCTTCTATTACTGTGAAACTATAACTGTGCATTTCCCTTGGCTAACCCACCTAACCTGCACATCCCTGGACACAATGGGCAATTTAGCATGGCCAATCCAAATCAAGGCCGGTGAGCAGTGTGGTGATGTGGAAAATGAATGTTAGAGAATGATAAAAAGGGACAAGGAGGATAAACGTACCAGCAATAAAAGCTGGATTCAAAAGATCACAAAAAATAAAAGTAAAAGCTCAATGTGTGCTGCATTGTAACAAAAGTGAATGAATTGGCTGCACACATTGAAGAGAATAATTATGATCTGAGACTCCTTACAGAGAGGTTTAATGGGCAGCTCGGTAAAGGTAGATGGTTGGCATTGTTAATCAAAGCACTGATCACAGGCTAGTCTGGTGTCAGCTCGGATTTCAGGTCCTGATTTCTCTGTCCTCTGTTGATCTCCCTGTTCCCACAGAGTAAGGTGTCGTATGTCCTCAGCTCTGCTGGGTTTTTGCTGAAGCTTTGACCCTCTTTTCCACCTTCCAGAACAATAAAACATTCAGTCACTCAAGGCCCAACCCACATTGCCCCAGCCTGTCAACCACCCAGACAGAGAGACTCATCGTAGTGGGGAATAAACAAGAAAAATGAAACAAAATTAGAAATAAATAGGTGAGTGTGTTTAATGTTTGTTCATTGGGAAGTAAGCCAGAAATAAGGGTCTCCCAGGATTCTGATGGTACCCAACTTGAGGAATTCTCTCTCCCTCACATCTAACTATTAGTACCCAACTCTGATTTATAACAACACTTACAGAAATAAAGCATTTGTTATCAAACAGACAAAGATAAACAGTACAGACATAGACATTTGCTTTCTCTCATGCACGCACACATGCATATAAGTGTATCGGGTGAATTTGTATTTGCAGAATTATATTTATAGATACATAGAACATTACAGCGTAGTGCAGACCCTTCGGCCCTCAATGTTGCACCGACCTGTGGAACCAATCTGAAGCTCATCTAACCGACACTATTCCATTCTCGTCCATATGCCTATCCAATGACCATTTAAATGCCCTTAAAGTTGGCGAGTCTACGACTATTGCAGGCAGTACGTTCCACAGCCCTACTACTCTGAGTAAAGAAACTACCTCTGACCATCTGTCCTATATCTATCACCCCTCAATTTAAAGTTATATCCCCTCGTGCTAGCCATTGCCATCCAAGGAGAAAGGCATTCACTGTCCAACCTATCTAACTCTCTGATTATCTTATGTCTCAGTTAAGTCATTTTTCAACCTTCTTCTCCCTAACGAAAACAGCCACAAGCCCCTCAGCCTTTCCTCCTAAGACCTTCCCTCCATACCAGGTAACATCCTAGTAAATCTCCTCTGAACCTTTCCCAAAGCTTCCACATCCTTTCTATAATGCGGTGACCAGAACTGTACGCAATACTCCAAATCTGGCCGCACCAGAGTTTTGTACAGCTGCAGCATGATCTCATGGTTCTGAAACTCAATCCCTCTACCAACAAAAGCTAACACACCGTATGCCTTCTTAACAGCCCTATCAACCTGGGTAACTTTCAAGGATCTACGTACTTGGACACCAAGATCTCTCTGCTCATCTACACTCCCAAGAATCTTACCATTAGCCCAGCACTCCACATTCCTGTTGTTCTTTCCAAAGTGAATAACCTCACACTTTTCCGCATTAAACTCCATTTTCCACCTCTCAGCCCAGCCCTGCAGCTTATCTATGTCCCTCTGTAACTGACAACATCCTTAGTCAGTATCCACAACTCTACCGACTTTAGTGTCATCCGTGAATTTACAAACCCACCTTCTATACCCTCATCCAGGTCATTAATAAAATGATGAAGAGCAGTGAACCCAAAACAGATCCTTGTGGTACCTCACGAGTAATTGAACTCCAGGATGAATATTTCCCATCAACCACCACCCTCTGTCTTCTTTCAGCTAGCCAATTTCTGATCCAAAAATTTGATTTTGTTCAAAAAATGCACAATCTGCTGGCAGTCAATGCAGGCAGTGCATGCATTTAATATTTTGTAAACTTCACTTTGGAAACAGAACCTGTCAGATTCAAAATTGGGATACAGACTGAGTGTGACCTCATACCATTAATGCATTGTCTGAGCTGAGATGTCACCTTTTGTTAGAAACCTTAAATTATCTCTGAGGTGATTTGTAAGAAGTTCTGAGATTTACATATTAATGATTCCTACAACCCATTCTAAAAGATTAAAGACTGATGGTTTGCCACGTCTGTATGTTGGGTTTCTCACTGGTGTTGGTTGTCAATGCCTTGACCCCGTGTCTGGTTGTTTCTAAAGACGCTGTATTACAGGTTTATCCTGAATTTATACAGTTTTTCTTTGCTTCCCAAAATCAGATCTGCTCACACTGAGCAGTATCCCAATGTCGTGAAAGATGTTAACTTTCAGGGAGAGTTATTCAAAAGAGATGTTTTTACTTTTTTGGCCCTGTAAGATCCTGAATTAGCATCCTTCAGGAAAATTAGAGTGGAGTGAGAATGGATAGGGGGAGAGAGATTGGAATGGTGCTTTCAATTTTGTGGAATAACAAAAGAAAAGATTGTTCTGCAGAAAAAGAATTGCTTGTTCTGAATTTCTACCCTGGACTGATGTTAAAGTGGAGATTTGAGAACGCCCAGGGAATCCCTTGTGGACTCAGACCTGTAAAGCCTCCCTCTTGGTTCGTCCCGGAAATCGTACTGTTTGGAAGTCTGGAATAAAAACCTGTTATGGACAGTTTAGTATAATTTTAGTTATCCCCTTTATTCACAAATAGCGTCACTGTGACAACATAACATTGATACCTATAAGGTAAACTAACTTGGTTCTAATAATCTAGGAGAGTAGGTTCGCAGCTGTTCAAATGCCCAGCAGGCTACTCCAATGTATTGATACAAAGTGGCTTCCTTTGTACAAAATTTTGAAAAAGAAATTGCATGTTCTTAATTAGACAGATAATAGTGAAAGACAATAATTCATAAGGAAGAAAAGCGAATTGACAGGTCTGTGAAGCTTGACTAATCACTCCGACAGGCCCTAAGCCATTCGTCAGGTGGGAAAAACAGCTGAGTTAGGCGCCTGCGAGTGAGATAAACTCCTCTCATAAAGAGGTACCAGTCTCAGCTAATTGGAGAGTTCACAAGATAACCTTGCACAGCTCACATGTCAGATACAGTTCTTTTATAAAATGGCTTCTTAGTAAGGAGGGCAAACGTTCAATCATAAAATGGCTTCCCGACACATTGTGCAAGAATCTCTTCAATATTCGACCTTGAATAATTTCTAAGCTAGGAGCAGACTCCTGCTTTTTAAGCACTAAACCATTCTGTACCTGAGGCAGAGATGTTACCGTAAGGTTGCATTTAAACTGATTCATTCGTCTTCGAATGAAACATGCCTACTTTTCAAGTTTGTGATTCAAATTCAAATAAGACATAAGATCTAATTAGTTAGAATTGACAGTGGGGCAGTCCGTAAAAATAGCAAGTAAATTAAAGCTTTATCAGTATTTCCTTTTACAGAATTTGCATTTCATAACCAGAATTGGCTTCTCAAAATGCAATTAAATTCAATCCATACCAGCTAAGCACGAAGAGTTAATTTTCTGCTGGATTCAACAGCCTCAGCACTAAAATGGTGTCTCTCTCTAGTGTCCTTTTGAACTCTCAAGTCAGGGTTTTGTCACCACAAAGATTTATTTTCTCTGTGACTGCCCTGCTTGCAAGGGGCATATGAATCCATTATAATTGACAGCAACTGACCGTTAATTACAAAGTTTTTGATAGTATTTGATTCTGACCCTGAAACGAAACTCGATACTGTCATTAATTTCACAAGGGAACAGCTGTGAATGTTATCACTTGCTGTCCTGTTCATACAGATTCACCGATGCTGAGGCAAACGTTCTTAATTGTCTTACAGTATCCTGTTATCACTTGGTAAGCCCAGGTGTCCCTCTCTTTTACATTCTTTAAGATGCCCCCCCCCCCTTTCTGAGCCTTGCTGTCTGTCTATTTTCTAGTGCAATAAATGTGCTCTATAATTCAGCATTACATTTAGTCTAAATGTTTAAAGACAAGTTTTAAGGCTATAGACCTTCTCAGTGACAATGATGACTTTTGTAATCTCTTTTTACAGAGTATTTGATCTGAAAACTGAAGTTTAAAAATCAACAGATGAAGGGCTTATACCCAAAACGCCGACTCTCCTGCTCCTCAGATGCTGCCTGACCTGGTGTGCTTTTCCGCACTTTTTGACTCTGACTCTCCAGCGTCTGCTGTCCTCAATTTCAAGTCAATGTTTGACAGTCATTCAGTCCATTGGGACTGTAAGGAGTTTTGACTAAGATTCTGTGAGAAGGAGCAAAGTTTTTTGGTCCCTGTTTCAGTACGTTTTCAGCATTAGTGGGACTGAATGAAAGACCCTACTGTTACAGCGTACTGAGTGTGGAACCTAAAACAGTTATCCAGCCTGGAAAGAGGAATTCACGGCAGGGAGGGACTGTACACGTGTTTGTGTGCCGCTGAAGCTTCAGCCATGGAGAAACCAGAGGAATCCCGCTCAGTGGAGAAACCTTGGAAGTGTGGCGACTGTGGGAAAGCCTTCCATGTCTCGTCTGTCCTGGAAGCTCATCAGTGCAGTCACACTGGGGTCAGGCCATTCTCCTGCCCAGAGTGTGGGAAGGTGTTCAGCAGTTCCTCCACCCTGCTGAGGCACCGGCGGGTCCACACAGGAGAGAGGCCCTTCAGCTGCCCTGAGTGTGGGAAGGCTTTCAGCAATTCCTCTGACCTACTGAAGCACCAACAGGTCCACACCGGGGAGAGACCATTCGCCTGCCCAGAGTGTGGGAAGGGGTTCAGCAGTTCCTCCGCCTTGCTGACCCACCGGCGGGTCCACACAGGGGAGAAGCCCTTCAGCTGCCCTCAGTGTGGGAAGGCCTTCACCCAGGCCTTTTCCCTGCTGAGGCACCAGAGTGTCCACACAAGGGAGAGGCCATTCACTTGCCCAGAATGTGGGAAGGGGTTCAGTGATTCCTCCGCCCTGCTGACCCACCGGCGGGTCCACACAGGGGAGAAGCCTTTCAGCTGCCCTGAGTGTGGGAAGGCCTTCTCCCATGCCTCCAACCTGCTGACCCACCGGTGGGTCCATACCAGGGACAGGCCCTTCAGTTGCCCTGAGTGTGGGAAGGCCTTCAGCAATTTCTCTCAAGTGTTGATCCACGGGCGGGTCCACACCGGGGAGAGGCCATTCGCTTGTCCTGAGTGCGGAAAGGCCTTCAGCAATTCCTCTGACCTACTGAAGCACCAGCGGGTTCACACTGGGGAGAGGCCCTTCAGCTGCCCTGAGTGCGGGAAGGCCTTCACCCAGGCCTGCAACTTGCAGAGGCACCAGCGCTCCCAACAATCGGATTTTGCCGGTGAGGCTGCTGTGGGTCACCCCCAGGACTGAACCTCCTGCCCAGTCTGACAGTGGGAGAGTTGGTGCTTGTTTTGTTTTCTGCTGGACTGCACCCACTCCCACGGTGGCTCAGTGGTGAGGAGCATTGCCTCACAGTGCCAGGGACCCGGCTTTGATTCCACTATTGGGGCAACTATCTGTGTGGAGTTTGCACATTCTCCTTCTGTGCCTGCGTGGGTTTTCTCGGTGTTCCGGTTTCCTCCCAGAGTCCAAAGATGTGCAGGTAGGGTGGATTGGCGAAGCTAAATTGTCCCAGTGTTCAGGGATGTGTAGGTGTGGTGCATTGGTCAGGGGAAATGTCGAGTAATAGGGGAGGGAAATTGGTCTGGGTGGGTTACTCTTCAGAGGGTCAGTTTGAACTTGTTGGGCTGAAGGACCTGTGTCCACACTGTAGGGATTCTGTGATTCTATGAACTTTGATCCATTGGGCGCTGCTGCTCGTTGAGCCCAGGACTGCACGTTCCCACTGAAACAATCTGCACAAACCCAAGCCTGCGAGACCATTGGAGCAGAAGTTAGGCCATTCAGCCAATTGAGTCTGCTCTGCAATTCGTTCGGGACAAAAACAAACTGCAGATGCTGGAATCCAAAGTAGACAAGCAGGAGGCTGGGAGAACACAGCAAGCCAGGCAGCACCAGCAGTGAAGTCAGTGTTTCAGGTATTAACCCAAATCATTGACTTCTCCACCAGAAATGATTTAGCAGGATGTTGCTGAGAGTTTGGGCTACAGGGAGAGGTTGAATAGACTGGGGCTGTTTTCCCTGAAATGTCAGAGGTTGAGGGGTGACCTTATATGGGTTTATAAAATCATGAGCAGTATGGTTAGAGCAAATAACAAGGTCATTTCCCTGGAGGTTGGGCACTCCAGAACCAGAGGGTTTATGGTGAGAGGGGAAAGATTTAAATGGGCCCTAAAGGGCAACCTTTTCATACAGAGGGTGATGCATGGATGGAATGAGCTGCCAGAAGAAGTGGTGGAGGCTGGTACAATGACAGCCTTTAAATAGCATCTGGATGGGGACATGAATAGGAATGGTTGAGAGGGATATAGGCCAAGTGCTGGAAACCGACCCTTTGGTCCAACCCATTCATGCTGACCAGATATCCTCAATTAATCTAGTCCCATTTGCCAGCACCCCTCTAAACTCTTCCTGTTCATACACCCATCCAGGTGCCTTTTGATTAGATTCCCTACAGCGTGGAAACAGGCCCTTCGGCCCAACAAGTCCTCACTGACCCTCCGAAGAGTAACCCACACTAACACTACTGGCAACTTAGCATGGACCTCAAGTGACAAGTTTTCACACAGAGGGTGGTGCATGTACAGAATGAGCTGCCAGGGGAAGTGGTGGAGGCTGGTACAATGACAACATTTAAAAAGCATCTGAATGGGTATATGAGCTAAATGCTGACAAATGGGAGTAGATTAAATGTTGGATGTCTGGTCAGTATGGACGAGTTGGACCGAAGGGTCTGTTTCAGTGCTGTACATCTCTACGACCAGGCCTCTCGGGTTCACACACAAAGAATCTGTCAGTAACGTTGGGTTTCAGAGTTCGGTTGAAGCAATGTGGTATCTTTTAGAGACTTCGAGACAAAAGAGATGCACAGCAGGGAAACAGACCCTTCAGTCCAACTCGTCCATGCTGACTGCATATCCCAAATTAATCTCATCCCATTTGCCAGCACTTGTCCATATCCCTCTAAACTCTTCCTATTCATGTTCCAATCCAGATGCCTTTTAAATGTTGAAATTGTACCAGCCTCCACCACTTCCTCTGGCAGCTCATTCCATTCTTACACCACTCTCTCCGTGAAAAGGTCCCTTTTAAATCTGTTCCCCGTCATCCTAAACCTCTAGTTTTAGATTCCCCACCCTGGGGAAAAGATTTTGACTATTTACCCTATCTGTGCCCCTCAATTTTATAAATATCTACCAGGTCACTCCTCAGCCTCCGATGTTCCAGGGAAAATACCTGCAACTTATTCAATCTCTCCCTGTAACTCAAACTCTCCAACCTCAGAACCATCTATTTAAATCTTTTCTGAACCCTTTCAAGTTTCACTACATCCTTCCTAGAGACACAATTTGCAGGTGTTCAGTGTTATGGACCAGGCCAGATCCACTCAAAACATTCTAGGAAGGTAGCCCAGACCCTAACTTTTTTTAGTTGTTTTAGGCAGAGGTATCTCAGGAGTGATGTAGCTGGTCAAATCACTTGGCTTCCAGGAAAACAATTTATTTCCACACCGCCGAATGAAACCTTTGTGACCACTCCATTGACCTGTGTTGCCACCTTCAGGGTCCAATCGCCTGAACACCCAGATCTCTAACTCCCCCTCGCGAGAGCCAAGAGTCCTCCGTTCTATTGAGAGGGGGAAATTGGATGTCAGTCATCTCTGTATTAGAGAATGTATCATTTAAATAAAACTGGGAAGGGCATTCCTGACAGAAGATTCAACAGAAGGTGGCACAGAGTATTCCAAGAGACACGTAACCTGGCTGTAATCTGAGAGACTAAATTCCATTTTTTTGTTACGAGAGGGAATCATATTTATTGGATCAGCATATCACGAGAATCTTGTTTTATTCCGGAACAGTCAGTAGTTAGAAGGGATTTATTTGGTTTAATAGTTTATATCATCTGTTCACCGTTACTGTTGGATAAATAAATGGATTTTTGTTGATTTTAAAGTGTCAGGGATGTATTTTTAAACATTAGAGCAGGTTACACTACTGTTCACATTAATTTTACAGATTATAGGGCGATGCGCTTCTCTTTGGGTGTTTCGGTTTGAGATCTCTGGTGGGGTGGGAGTTGGTGTCAGCTTTCCCTTTCTAACAGTATTGACGTGATGTCACGCTGAATGCAGTGGAGTCAATATTAATCCCAGCCTCTTGCTCTGGTTGTGGGTGAATCGCCTTAATTTGGTCACACAGAACACACAGAACCAACTGCTGAAACAATGATTCACACTTCATTGCACGTAACAACCAAAACTAAAAACCCTCAAGTAAGCAAGTTCAGTCTCACCGCTGCCATCATCCCCCCACCCGGCTATCACCTGATTGCTGGCAGAATTTAACCGAGTTTCCATCGACAGTGCCCATCTCTGGAAGGGTCAAGGGGTTTGACGCAATATTGTTCTTCCAATACTGCTGCTGCATCGTTCTGGAGCGAGAACGTAAAACAATACAGCACAGTTCAGACCCTTCAGCCCTCGATGTTGTACCAGCCTTTTATCCAACTTGAAGATGAGACTAGCCTGCACACCCCTCAATTTACTGCCGTCCATGTGCTTGTTCAGCAGTCGCTTAAATGTCCTTAAATGTATCTGACTCTCATTCCAACCCTGGAAGTGCATTCCATGCACTCACCATCGGAGTAAAAAACCTACCTCTGACATCTCCCCTAAACCTTCTTCCAATTACCTTAAAATTATGCCCTGTCATTTCTGACCTGGGGAAAAAGTCTCTAGCTATTTGTTCTATCTATGCCTCTCAACATATAGTACACCTCTCTAAAGTCACCTCTCTTCCTTCTTCGCTCCAATGAGAAAGGCCCTAGCTCCCCCAACCTAAGCCATCCCCTCCATTCCAGGCAGCATCGAGGTAAATCTCCTCTGTACCCTCTCTCAGCTTACACAGCTTCCTGTTGTGGTTCTGTTCGCTGAGCTGGGAATTTGTGTTGCAGACATTTCGTCCCCTGTCTAGGTGACATCCTCAGTGATTGGCAGCCTCCTGTGAAGCGCTTCTGTGATGTTTCCTCTGGCATTTTCCCTACACATCTTCCCTAAAATTAGGTGACTAAAAGTGAACACAATATTCCAAGTGTGATCTAACCAATACTCCATACAGCTGCAGCATAACCTTGCAGCTCTTAAGCTCAAACTCCCTGCTAATGAAAGCCACCACACCGTACACCTTCGTAACAACCTTATCAACCTGGGTGGCAACTTTGAGCGATCTATGGACTTGGACTCCAAGATCCCTCTGTTCCACCACAGGGTCAAGAATCCTGCCTTTAACCCCAAAGGTTGAACAAACAGAGGAGTTTGGTGAAATGAGAATCATTAGATAAATGCTATTGAGCGAACTGATGGTGCTATGGGCTGGCAAATCTCTGGGTACAGGTGGATTTCATCATAGAATTTTAAAAGGTGGCTAATGAGTTGATATTTGCATTAATGTTAATTTTCCAAGATTTCTTAGATTCAGGCAAGTTTTCCTCAGACTGGAGAGTAACATATTTAATACTTCTGTTCTCAAAGGGAAAGATGTGGTCCCTTGGGTCTATGGCAATTAAGCATTTGTTTTTGAATCAATTAAGGAGATTATAACCACTATGTCAAAAAGCTCATGGTAATTGAAAAGAATCAGCATGCTAATATGAAAACGAAATGTTGTTTCACCAATTTATTCATAGAATTCCGAGAGTGTGGAAAGAGACCATTTGGCCGATCAAGTCCTGCACCAACCCTCAAGTGCATCCCACCCAGATCCAGACCGCCACTCTACTCCCGTAACCCTGCATTTAGCATGGCTAACTCACCTAGCTTGTACATCCAAGGACATTACGCAATCCAGCATGGCTAATCCACCCAACCTACACATCTTTGGACTGTGGAGCTCCCAGTGGAAACTCACAAAGACATAGACCGAACAAGCAAACTCCAAACAGATAGTCGACTCAAGGCTGAAATCAAATAGGTATCTCTGGCCGTGAGAGGGAGCCACTGTGCCACCATGCTGTCCTAAACGAATTCTTTGAAAGAGTATGTAAATTGAAGCCTGTGGATATACTGAACTTGAATATCCTAAAGGTGTTTGACATGTTTTCACAAAAAGCATATTGCACAGAGGAACTCGTGGTGTAAAGTATAGTTATAGAACATCAACTGACTGGCAGAAAACAGAATATGCAAAAATGGTTCTTTTGTCAAAATGGTTGTTTATGACAATGTATGGTGGGGTTCCAATAGGCATCACTGCTGGCTCCTCAACTTTCTACAATTATATAGATGACTTACAGGAGGGGATCAAAGGTATGTGGTTACATTTGCAGGCAACACAAAGATAGATGGAGATATACATTGTGGAGATGACATATCAATTATGCAGATTGATAGATTGGTTAAATAAATAAGCAAAACTCTTGCAAGTGGTGTACAATATGGTAAAATGCAATTTGCTACCTACTTGGAGAACAACTGCATAATTCTGAGATGCAGAGGGATCCGGGGGCCTTGCAAATAAGTCACAAGTTAGAATGCAAGCACAGCAAGTGATTAGAAAGGCCAATGACAGAAATGTAAGGCGATGTTGCCTCAGTTACAGAGCAATGGTGGGACTACACCTTGAACACGGTGCTCAGTTTTGATATCCTTACCTAAGGAAGAATGAAAATGCATTAAAGGCAATTCACAGAAGGTAAACTAGATTGACACCCACAATGAACAGACTGTCTAATGGAAAATCATGAGACAGACAGGTCTGACTTTCAACCAGAGTTTGGAATAGCAAGGGGTGATTTGATTGAAGTTTCTATGAGCCTGAATGGTCTTCAAAAGATGGATGTTGAGGGATGTTTACTTACTGTTGTGAACGAACAATTAGATCACCCATTTATAGAGTCATCGAGATGTACAACATAGAAACAGACCCTTCCGTCCAACCAGTCCATGCCGACCAGATATCCCAACCCAATCTAGTCCCAACTGCCAGCACCCGGCCCATATCCCTCCAAACCCTTCCTATTCATCTACCCATCCAAATTCCTCTTAAATGTTGTAATTGTACCAGCCTCCACCACTTCCTCTGGCAGCACATTCCATACACATACCAACCTCTGCGTGAACGTTACCCTTAAGGTCTCTTTTATATCTTTCCCCTCTCACCCGAAACCTATGCCCTCCAGTCTGGACTCTCCGACCCCAGGGAAAAGACTTTGCCTATTTATCCTATCCATGCCCTCATAATTTTGTAAACCCTCTATAAGGTCACCCCTTAGCCTCCGATGCTCCAGCAGCTCAAATCCTCCAACCCTGGCAACATTCTTGTAAATAGTTTCTGAACCCTTTCAAGTTTCACAACATCTTTCCAACAGGAAGGAGACCAGAATTGCACGCAATATTCCAACAGTGGGCTAACCAATGTCCAATACAGCCGCAACATGTCCTCTCAACTCATGTACTCAATACTCTGACCAATAAAGGAAAGCATACCAAATGCCTTCTTCACTATCCCATCTACCTGCAACTCCACTTTCAAGGAGCTATGAACCTGCACTCCAAGGTCTCTTTGTTCAGCAACACTCCCGAGGACCTTCCCAATAAGGGCATAAGTCCTGCTAAGATTGGCTTTCCCAAAATGCAGCATCTCGCATTTATCAGAATTAAACTCCATCTGCCACTTCTCAGCCCATTGGCTCATCTGGTCAAGATCCTGTTGTAATCTGAGGTTAACTCTCTGAGGTCCACTACCCCTCCAATTTTGGTGTCATCTGCAAACTTACTAACTGTACCTCTTCTGCTCGCATCAAAATCATTTTGGTAGATGACAAAAAGTAGAGGACCCAGCACCGATCCTGGTGGCATTCCACTGGTCACAGTCTCCAGTGTGGAACACAACCCTCCACCACCACCCTCTGTCTTCTACCGTTGAGCCAGTTCTGTATCCAAGTGGCTAGTTCTCCCTGTATTCCGTGAGATCTAACCTTGCTAATCAATCTCCCATGGGGAACCTTGTCAAACGCCTTACTGAAGTCCATATAGATCACATCTACTGCTCTGCCCTCATCAATCCTCTTTGTTACTTCTTCAAAAAACGCAATCATTTGTGACAAAGGCGGGAAATTTTTTGGAAGGTTGTGCAGCTTTGGAATACTTTGCGACAGAAGATAGTGAAGCCAGGACCATTGAATATTTCCAAGGCAGAAGTAGATTAATTCCTTTGCCTAAGAAGAATCTAAGGATATGGGGATGGATGCGAATGTGCAATGTATAACACAAAGTAATCAGCCTTTATCTTCTTGGGAGTGGAGCAGCTTAATGAGCCGAATGGCTTACTTCAGCTCCTAATTTGGACATTCATATATTCTGCTAGCTATAATGACCTGAGTTTGACTAGCATATATTTCCAATCAGCCCATGTTGATTCTGCTCAGTCCTATCATTAATTTTTAACTGTCCTGTTGTTGTACCTTTTATTATAGATTCCCTGTGCTCTCTTCCTTCTTTCTAAAACAGTGGGTTGACATGTGCCACTTTCCAATTACCACTTTCCAGTGAACTAGCGTTAACCACCAAGCCCAGGGAATTTAGCTACTTTAAATCCTATTCAATTCTCTGATGCATTTTTGTTTCATACATATTAATATCCTTCAGTTCTTCATTTATACTAGCCCTGACATTCGCCATAATTTCTGGGAGCTATTAGTATTTTCCGCTGAATGACATTTCCATCACTGAACCTCTTACCAGCAACATCCTGTGAGTTAAACCTGTGACCTCCTGATTCAGAGAGAAGGTTGATCCCTACTCGCAGCTGGTTTGGGTGTATGACTGTTACCAACACTGTGGCAGTTTGGGAAATCCATTCTTGTTTGGCCAGTAAATACTCAATTCACGCTGCTCAGCATCAAAGGAGTTGACAGTGTCATGACAGTGTCAGTATCAAAGGAGCTGACAGTCAGTAATTTGATTTATCTGAAACAGGTGAGATGTTTCCTGCCTCTGTGCCAAAATCAAAGATCATGTCCAAAGAATCTGTCCCTAGTGGAGGTTTACTACTAACAATTGGAGTCCAAGACCTTTGTCCTTGGTTACTGATAGCTTATTGCTCAAGAGGTTGGATCAAGGGGACACCTATCCAGTTCTTGGTCAACTATCAACTATCCAGGGGCAGAGGGGCATCAACTTGTGCAGAAAGGAGCAGGAAGAAGCTAAACAGCATTCATGGGTTAAACGAATGAGTGGAAAAAATGTTTAATGTCACCCAATACGACAACATCAGAACCATTTACTTTTCACCCGAGAAAGACTGATTGGAGAACTGCTAAATTATTAGAAACTAAGCACTATAAAAGGGGGAAAAAAAGACTTTGGAGACCAAGTACACAAATCATCAAAAGTAGCAGACAGGTACAAAAACCAATTGAAAAATACAAATAGAGGCCTCTATTACAAAGGAGATGAAATACATGGGGTTGAAAGTTATGTTTCAGTTCCAAGCATCATAGAATTCTACATTAAAAATAGACACCATTGGCCTGTCATGTCTGATAATTGAATTCTGGTGGAGTTTCCTCACTTTCAAATTTATGTTGTTAAATTCTAACACCACCTCTGCACACTTCTGGAGACCTCGAGTTTACAGAATCACACCACATTCCTCTCTACCTCCTCCAGGAATAACTTTCTCCCGAAATACTGCCAGTTCCTCAGATTACTTGGCACCCCCGAATAAAATCCACATGTCAGGAAATCTCTGGTGCTGCCCCGACACCAACAGTCACCCTTGGAACTGAAGAAAATGCAGAAATCTAAGGTGCAAAGAGACTTGGGTGTTCTAGTCCAGGATTCTCTCAAGGTAAACTTACAGGTTGAGACAGTAGTTAGGAAGGCAAATGTAATGATGACATTTAATTTGACAGGACTTGAATGTAAAAGTAGGAATGTAGTTGAGGCTTTGTAACACTCTGGTCAGGCCATATTTGGAGTATTGTGCGCAGTTTTGGGCCCAAATCTCAGGAAGGATGTACCGGCCTAGACGTGTGTTCAGAGGAGGTTCACGAGAATGGTCCCAGGAATGAACATTTGAACAAATAAGGAATGTTTGAGGACTCTGGGTCTATATTTAATGGAATTTGGAACAATGACGGGGGATCTAATTGAGACCGACAGAATTCTGAACAGACTGGATGTTGGGAAGATGTTTCCTTTGGTAGGAAAGGCTAGGAGCCGAGGGCACAGCCTTAGACCAAAGGGAAGACCCTTTAGAATGGAGGTAAAGAGAAACTTCTTCAATAGAGTGGTGAATATATGGAACTCACTGCCACCAAAGACTGTGGAGGCCAGGTCATTGAGTACATTTAAGCTGTGAAAGATAGTTCTTGAGTATGAAAGGGATCAAGGGTTACTGGGAGAATGGGGTTAAGAAACTTATCAGCCATGACTGAATCGCAGAGCAGTCACAATGGGCTGAATGGCCTAATTTCAGCTCCTATGGTCTTATGATACACTGATGTGTGGAGGGGTGAGGAACGGGGGGGGGGGGGAAAGAGATGAAGAGAGGAATACAATTAAGGGGAAGCTGGATACAGATGAGGGAGAAAGGAAGAGAAGGAAATACAAGAAGCGTACATTAAATTACAGAACGCATTGGAGATCTGGCATACAGAGGGATCTGGGCATAGAGATCCCTGAAAGTGGCAAAGCAGGCAGGCACATGGTAAAGAAGGCATACAGCACGCTTGCCTAGAGTATAAGAGTTATCGAGTTATGTCACAGCTATTTATTCCGGCCACATTCATAACATTGCGTGCAGTTCTGGCCAGCATGCTACCGGAAGGACGTGGATGCTCTGGGAGAGGGTGCAGAGAAGGTTCACGAGGACGTTGCCTCTCATGAAAGCAAAAATCCTCTTTGGATTTCTTTTGATTAGCGAAAACAGGTACTAATGTGGGTCTTTTGTAAAAGCAAAGTGGCATAAAGCAAACGTGTGATAAGTGGGGGATACCAGTTTGATGATGAGGGATGGGAAGGGGCGATGAAGAGGGGTGGGTGGAGGCTCAGGCAGAGCGAAAACACTGGTAGAGGCCAATTCAGCCGACCAGCCTAGCCCTGTGCTGGAGCCTCAATGGGACAGAGACAAATGTATCTATTTCAGACCTACATGCAGGGGTTGGACAAACATTACGCTCCATCCAGGGTAAAAATGTTCTCTATCTGCTCCTGCAGATCAATTCCGTAGGGAAGGTGCTGTCAGACAGCACTGGAAGTAAAGTGGGTGCAAGAGCAGCAAGTCCGACATAAAGGATCCTCTTGTCCCTCCCACTTCACCCACTAAACAGGGATCAAGGTGTGACTCAGCGGCAGTAACAGCAGAATATACTGGCACTAGAGTGTGTCCAGCAGAGATTCACACAATCGATCCCTGGAATGGTACGCCTAACATACGATGAATGGCTGATGATCCTGGGATTGTATTCATTAGCGTTCGGAAGGTTGTGGAGAGATCTAATAGAAACTTACAAGATTATGCTTGGCTTAGAAAGGGTGGATACTGGGAAGTTGTTTCCATTAGGCGGAGGAGACTAGGATCCAGGGACACAGCCTGATAATTAGAGGGGGTCAATTTAGAACAGGAATGAGGAGATATTTCTTCAGCCAGACAGTGTGGGCCTGTGGAATTCATTGCCAGGGAGCGCAGTGGAGGCCAGGACGTTAAATGTCTTCAAGGCAGAGATTGATAAATTCTTAATTAAGGAATTAAGGGCTACGGGGAGACTGTGGGTAAGTGGAGCTGAAATGCCCATCAGCCATGATTAAATGACAGAATGGACTCAATGGGCTGAATGGCCTTACTTCCACTTCTATGTCTTATGGTCTTAATTCATTGATGTTGGCTAGATATTCTAAATTAATCTAGTCCCATATGCCACCACATGGCCCATACCCCTCTGAACCCTTCCTATTCAGAAACCATCCAGATGCCATTCACATACTGTAATTGTACCAGCCTCCACCATTTCCTCTGGCAGCTCATTCTTTACGCTCACTAACCTCTGAGTTAAAAAGTTGCCCTTAGGTTTCTTTTAAATCTTTGCTCATCCACTTCACCCTAAAGCTATTACACTTTAGTTCTGGACACCCCCAAACCCAGGGGACAATATCTTGTCTGTTTACCCAATCCATGCCTTTCATGATTTTATAAATGTGTACAAAGGCCTTTGCCACACTCGGGAAAACAGCCCAAAACAATTCAGTTCAAACCCTTCAAACTGGCAGCATCCTTGTAAATCTTTTCTGATCCCTTTCAAGTTTCACAACGTCCTTGTGATAGGAGCGAGAGCAAAAGTGGCCCATCCAATGTCCTGTACAGCCACAACATAACCTCCGAACTCCGATACTCAAAGGATTGGGAAAGTTGTATTTTGTGGGTTTTGAAAACTGGGAAAGAATGGAAGTATAACCTGAACTTTTGAGGGTCAGTTTGGAAGCATCAACACTTCAGGGGGGGGGGGGGGGGGGTGGTAGCAGAAAGAAGAGATGAGGGAAGGAAACCAAATGTGCTGCAGCCAACACAGAGCAAGAACAGAGGATGTCAAACTGTTGCAGCCAGCTTGAAGCTGCAATGTGGATCATTGCACATGCTGTACTTGAACCTGATGCATTTATTTGTGGGAATCAGATGCATTTTAAAAATAAAAATAAAGTATCTCCCCCTCCCCAATTGCTATCATCCGTCCCTCCTCACCCAGGTAATTAAGACACATACCTGAGTTGACAGAGTAGATTCCCTCCTTGAATTCACTCCAGTTGCTACAAGTGAACAGATTACCCCCTCCCTCTCTCCCTCCCAGGATGAGGAGTTGCCCAGAGGAGGGTGTTTCACATTGAAACTGATACGGCCACTTCCGCGTTGTGATGTCAAAAATGGGGCAGGGAGCGGGGACAGGCCGACAGTAGAACTCTGCAGCAGATGGAAGGAGAGCAGTTTGCAAAAATCCCTTCCCTTCAAAGAATCCTCACAGTGTGGAAGCAGGCCACTCGGCCCAACAAGTCCAAACCAACGTTCTGAAGAGTAACCCACTCATACCCCTCCCCTTATTGCCCTACGTTTATCCCAGAGTAATACACTGAACTTACACATCCCTGGACACTATGGAGGGAATTTAGCATGGCCAATCCACCCTTGAAGATATGGATCCCAGGTGGGACCCCTCCGTCTCGAGATCGGTCAAAGAACGAACGGAATGCGGACTGTACAAAGCAAAGTTATCAGTTTAATAAAGCAAGGCAGTCTGAACCAATTCTGTCCAGCAACACAGAAGTTAAAGCTTCTGAACTCGAGGGGAAATTGCAGAATTACTTTCGAAAAAAACATGTAAACGATGTGTAATTTAAGAGACAGCACAGCCTTAAAAGACCAATCAAATGTAATAAGGTGACATGTTTGACAGCAGGTTAGTCCAACATTTCCTAGGAAACAGATTGTTTTACTCTCAAAATCATCCCGTGTTTGCTAGTTCAAGGTTAGTTCGAACACCAAATTCATGATTCATATTATTAAACTCCATTGTTTTCTTTTCCCCAAAGCTAATCAACTCAGCAAAGCAGCAATTCAAGTTCACAGTATCAAATCATAACCTGAAGCAATTTTAAATTGAAAAGCCATTTTGTGGTTAATAAAAACCTACATACACCTGTTGCTCCTAACAACAGCCTAAATTCAAATTTTAAATTCTCATCTCCCCCTGGGTTCATCTCCATCATTGCAAGCTCATCAGACGAGCCCCTTGCAAGCCAGGGTGGGAGGGGGAATGATAAAGATCGAACTTGCCCTGCTGTGTGGACTTGCCATTGCCAGCAATGGTGCACAAGAAGGGACAGTTTACCTGTGCGATCCTGAGCAACCAGAGACTGTGCACCAACTATGCCAGGAACATGTCCTCGTCTGCTGAGGGACTGAACATTACCAAGAATGACTATTGCAGTGGTCAGAGATTGAACAGTTCATTTACAGAACAAGTCTAAATGGTCTTTACCCTGGAAAGGTGTTGTGTGCCAGTTTGATACCAGTTGTGCTATGAGCTACCCTGGTAAGCCTTGCCCCATCCAAATAGGTCACACCACAAAAGAGAAGATAGGGAAATGTTATCTTTCAGTCACAATTTGTTTCTTCAAAGTCACAATAGAATATTTGGCAGGGATGAAGTGGTCTGTTATGTGCTGACTTCAGCAAAAGACTCTTTGACCCCTACTGGCACCAATGTCTTCCCAATTATGGGATGGGTGGAACTGTTCTGGGTCAATAACCGCATCTCTTACCAAAAGACCTATCTATTGAACAGCCTCAAGGAAGTCACAAAGGCAGGCATGCCTCTTATTGGCAAGGTCCCTCCCTTACCTACACTAAACCTGGTTATTATTTTGAATAAAGTAAGTACTCCTCGTGCTGTAACTGTAGGAATATAGTCTCCCCTGAGTTTTGCGTAGAATGGAAGAATCCAAAAGCTCTACAAAACAGTAATATCACTCTTTGGGATATGCAGCACTCAGTGACTTTTTTCTGTAGGAGGATTTTCAGGAGTTATTAGCCATCAAAACCGTACTTATATCGTTTGTGGTCTCGCCATTTTGGGTAATGAGACAACTGCTGCTTTATTGAGATCAGGATTTAAAATTTGAATTTAGGCTGTTGTTAGGAGCAACAGGTGTATGTAGGTTTTTATTAACCACAAAATGGCATTTCAATTTTAAATAATATTTTAAAATAAATATAACAAAATGGCTTCAGGTTATGATTCGACATTGAACTTGAATTGCTGCTTTACTGAGTTGGTTGGATTTAGAAATAAAAGAGAACAATGGAGTTTGCGTAATATGAATCATAAGTAATTTGGTATTCGAACTAATCTTGAACTAACAAGCACGGGACGATTTTGCGTGTAAAACAATGTTTCCCAGGAAATATCATAGGACTAACCTGCTGTCAATCATGTCACCTTATTACATTTTATTGGTTTTTTTCTTGTAATTCAGGCTGTGCTGTCATAAAAATAAATAATGCGCAATTTTCAAATGTAATTGTGTAATTTTGCCACGGAACACAGAAGCTTTTAACCTGTGTTGCTGGACAAATCTGTGCTAGGCTGCCTTATGTCATTAAGCTGATAACCTTGCTTTAAATAGACCGTACTCCTAGTGATTCTTTTGACCGATCTCGGATCGAGAGCCAATTGAGGGGGTCCAGACCTTCACCCTAACCTGCAGAACCCCGAACACTATGGATAAACTTACCTCGGCCAATCCACTCTAACCTGCACATCTCTGGACACTGGGGGTAAATTAGCATGATCAACATACACTAACAAGAACATCCTTGGGCATTATCAGTAATTTAGCATGGCTGAACCCCCCCTAACCTGCACATCGCTGGACAGTCTGGGGAATTAAACTCGGCAAAGGCCGAGGTTACCACGAGGTTGGAATTCTCTCCCAGAAATGACAGTTGATGGTTCCCTCACCAAGATGGCCGCCCGCGCTCCCCGCCCCAAGACAACATGCGCCTGACCCTCACAAAGATGGCGGCCGGTTGCCCGGGCAACCCGAGAGCGCCTTCGCCGGTGAAGTAAACACTGGGGCCTGTGGTGATTTTATTGGAGGCCTCAGTCCTCCCCCTAGGAGTTTATAAACTCCCCAGTCTCCCTCCTCCCGCGGTTCCCAATCCTACCCTGTCTCACTGTCTCCTCTCCCCGGGGGAAGGAGCCAGTTCTTGCCGCTCGGGCCTGGCGACCTCCCCGGGATGTTTCTGAAACCTGGTCCTGTTCTGAAGGAGGGTCACCGGGACCCGAAATGATTTCTCTCGGCACGAGCTCCCGGACCTGCTCAGCTTTTCCAGCGGTTCTTATTACTTCAGCCACCGGCACCATTCTGCTCCCACACTCAGTAACACCGCCTCAGTCCCGCTGCAGGACCTGCACTGCACATGCGCCAGCTCACAAGGGGCGGGGCCCAGGTTTGTGACGTCTCCTGGGTTGAGGGGGCGTGGTTGGGGAGGACACCAAACAATCGGTGACAATGGGGGCGGGGCGATCGTTTTGCCGGCCCCCAGCCTCCAGAAAGGGGCGATTTTAAAAAGTTTAAACTTAGTCTTTTTTTAACTTTTCAGCCTGTTGTGAAATGTTACTCTGGACCTCTGGAAGGGTCAAACATTAGGAAAGTTTCAAACATAAACAAAGGGATATTAAAAAATATAAATAAATATAGGTAAGTTAACTTACAAAAGCTTCTGTTGGTATGCTAAGGGGAACAGAGTCGCTGAGCTCAGTGTGGTACCTTGGAAGATGAAAACTGTGAGTTCATGGGGGAACATTGAAGTGGCAGAGATGATCTCAGTTTTTATGTTGGCAGACAACAGAACTATTCCTATTAGAATTGGCAAGTCAGGGGCTATAGAAAGGGTAGAACTTAAACAATCAACGTTGTGAGGGTAAAGGTACACAGGAAACTATTTGGATTGAGGACAGACAAGTCCACTGATGCTGATGGCCTACACCCTGGGTCCTGAAGGAAGTGGCAGCGGAGATAGTGAACTCATGAATTACAATATTCCAAAAATCTCTTAACATGGGAAAGATTCAGTGCGTTTATTTAAGACTGATATATATATATATGTTCCTGATTGTCAAGGGGATCAAATGTTATGGGAAGAAAGCTGGAGAATGGAGTTGAAAAACATCTCAGCCATGATTGAATGGTGGAGCAGACTCGATGGACTGAATGGCCTAATTTCTGCTCCTGTGTCGTATGACCTTACGGTTCCATGGGATTGGAAAAATGCTAATGTAACACCTGTATTCAGAATGGGAGGGAGGCCATATGTGGGAAATTGCAGACCAGCTCGTTGAACGTTTGTTATAGAGTCATAGAGATGTGCAGCATGGAAACAGATCTTCAGTCCAACTTGACCAAGTCAAAAGATTTCCTAACCTAATCTAGTCCCATTTGCCAGCACTTGACTCATATCCCTCTAAACCCTTCCTATTCATCTACCCATCCAGATGCCCGTTAAATGCTGTAATTGTACCAGCCTCCACCACTTCCTCTGGCAGCTCATTTCATACAAGCACACCCTCTACATGAAAAAGTTGGCCCTTAGGTCCCTTTTACGTCTTTCCCCTCTCACCCTAAATCTATGCCGACTAGTTCTGGACTCCCCCACCCCATCGAAAAGACCTTGTCTGTTTATCCTATCCATGCCTGTCATTGTTTTTCTAAACCTCCATAAGGTCACCCCTCACCCTCTGAGCCTCCAGGGAAAACAGCTCCTGCCTATGAAGCCTCTCCCAAATGCTCCAACTCTGGAAACATCAGTGTAAATCTTTTCTGAACCCTTTCAAGGGATCAGGCAGGAAAATGGGGGTGATGAGCAGTCTTGATCGAATGACGAAGCAGACTTGATGGGCTGAATGGCCTAATTCTACTCCTATATTTGTGAACTTTTCAACTCTGGAGCAGGCAGGACTTGAACCCGATCCAGGGTTAGGGTCACTACCTCTGTGCGACAAGACATCCAGAAAAATATCAAATCCCCCCCATCGGGGAATTGCACCCCCAGTCTCCTGAGTCACAGATGGGGATACTAACCACTACACTACCGAGGATGCTGGACAGTTGCAAGATGATGGGGATAGGGGTGGAGAATAGGTGGGTGTTTCAGGAACTATTATAGACATGAAAGTGTGAATGGCATCCTTATGTACTGTGTAAAAAGAGGGACGGCAGATGCTGGAAACCAGAATCTAGATTAGAGTGGTGCTGGAAAAGCACAGCAGGTCAGCAGCATCTGAGGAGCAGGACTAAGCCAGCCAATGATCTGACCTGTGCCACACAAGCACAGTCCCCCTGGAGTGTTACCAGAGGTATGTTCAGGCTGTAGGAAGAGATCCAATTCCTGGTTTGACCTGGAATGTAATCCCCACAGGCACAGGGGGAGTGGTGATCCACTTGCTCCACATGTGGGAAGGGATTCACTGAGTCATTCAAACTCAAACACAGCATTGACTTCCTACTGGACAGAAAGGATTAAACTTCTCAGCAACAACCGCTTTAAAAAAAGTTTCATTTTTATAGTCGTAGCGAGAATCACAGTTTTCCAAACTGTGGGCCAACACTAGTGATGTTGAGAGACCAGGTTTGGAATGCATGGCTGCCCAGGTAACAATGGTTGCTATGGGGCTCACTGTGATGACTGAGGGGCCGTCCCTTTAGATGCTCGGTTGTTTCTGTGTTGTTGATGAGGCTTGGCCTCATGGACTAATCTCTGAAGTCAGATTCAAAATAAGTTTTGAAAATTATGAGAAATATCATACCCAGAAAAGACAGTGAAAAACTGTTCACCATGGTAAAAGCATTGAGAATAAGAATGCAGATTTCAAATCCATTACAAGGAAGAAAATGTGATGTGAGAAAGAAATTTCACACAGTGAGTAAATAGATCTGGAAGACATCGCATGGAACAGTGGTTGAAGCAGATTCAGGTAAGAGGATTGGAAAATTATTTGATGACAAGCAATTTACCATTTTCCAAGGAAACGTCAGGAAAATGGCACAACATCAGAAAGCTCATTTAGAGAGCTGCATGGACACGATGGGCTGAATGGCCTGCTTCTGTGATTTAGTAATTCAGTGGTTCATAATTGCTTATCAGGTCTTCGTCAGTTGTGAACGTCAAGCTAACATCTGCTATTTTGTATGGTCAGACAGATCGATGTTTTATAACTGAAGGGATTGGGACTAGGACCCCAGGTATTCACAGTATGTGTCAATGATTTAGATGACGGAACGAATTGGAATATGTCACAAATTGCAGATGACATGAAGCTGGGTGGAAGGGTGAGCTGTGAGGAGGATACAATGTTATTTGGACAGTCTGAGTGAGTGGGCAAATGTATGTCAGATGCAGTTAGTGTGGTTAAACGTGAGGTTATCCACTTTTCTAGCAAAAATAGAAAAGCAAATTATTTGAATAACTGTAACCTGGGAGATGGGAAGGTTGACCAAGAACACCAAGGACTGGAAAATTTGTGGCTGTAAGAGCTGCTCCTTTTTTGAGGTATTTTCAGTGTTGGAGGCGATTTCCTTGAATTCCAGAAGCAGCAATTAATGTTTTATATACTGATGCATTGTTTTGGAACTTTAGTGTAAAAAACTCAAGACAACAGCAATTTCAAAATGGAGAAAGACAGCCAAAGGCAGCAAGCACATGGTCTGTAAGGGAGAGAGAGAGAGAGAAAGAAACGTATACTACTAACGGATACAGCAGTGAATCTGCATAGTAACTGCCTTTGCTGTTTGAAATCATGTATCTCTGGACATCTTGGAAAAATTAACAAACAGCAAAATTCACAGCTGATCTTGGAGGAACATGTGTAGGAGAGCTCACAGCACAGGAACAGATTACTGCAGAGTTTTTAACGTGTAACCTTGCCGTAAGTCTGCATTAGTGAATAGAGTGGGTTCTTTCTTGATTATATGTTTTGAGATTTTAGAAGTTCACCAGCGAGTCCACAACAGGGAATGGCTAATCACCTGCTCCAGGCACAGGAGGGGATTCATCAATTCTTCCAGCACGAGCAGGTCCACACCAGGCACAGCATGCTCACCTGCTCTCAGTGCGGGAAGGGCATCACCCCCTCCTCCCACCTGCGGAGGCACCAGTGAGTTCATGTGCCATCACAGGGTGATTGAAGGAACAAGGGCCGAGTGCCATTATCGACTGGACTATCAACCCAGTTCTGGGGACTCCTGGGTTTGAATCCCGCCACAGCAGATGGCGGAATTGGAATTCAGTCAGAAATCTGGAGATCAGAATCTAATGATGAAATCATTTTCTGGGGAAAGAAAACCCTCTGATTCACTCATGTTAGAGTCTGTCTGCAACCCAACCTTGAGTCAGATTGGTTCTGTTTCCAAAGTAGGGATTTATAACATGTCACATGGATTGACTGCCTGAAGATTGTGTGCTTTTTGAGCAAAATATAATATATCTGCAAATAAAATTCTGCAATTACAATTTCACCCCATAAACTGATGTGTGTGCATGCATGAGAGCGTGTGTGTTTGTGCATAAAAGCATGTGTTTGCATTTGACCATGCTTGGTAACGTGTGTGAGTAATGGGTACAAGTCTGTGTGAGTGGGGTCACTTGTAATGTGACATGAAACCAAGGTCCGTGTTGAGGCCATCCTCATGGGTTCCATACTTGGCTATCAGTTATACAACACACATTGGAGAGGGCAGGGTGGGACTTGTCTTTCAATTTGCAGAAGGTGGGAGGCTCTGGATGCTGTGATCCAGGGCAAACACATCCTGGAGGACATTCGGCTCAGAGAGATGGAGCTGGAAGCCAGGCTGCAGACATGTTGAGGGTAAAGTGGGAAAGTTAACCAGGCACTGTATTCTGGGAGACGGTCATTCCCTTCTGGAGAGAGCCTTTTGTTTGCATCAGTGGACAGGGTCAGGAGGGTGTAAGTGCAGGTCTGGCAGGTAAAGGGGATCTGAGAGAGGGCTGCAGGTGGGAGGAGCTAACTGGTTGGGCAGTGGGAGTAAAACAACATTGGAGAGAGGGAGGTGGTGGTAAGGGACAGAACAGTGACAGGGATGGTCTCCCTTCTCTGCAGTTGTCAGCAGGAGCACAGATGGCATTGGTGTCTGTTTGGTGCCAGGATTCAGGAACCGATGTGCTCAGGGCTGGAGAAGGTTGCAGTGGGTGCGATCCAACAATGTCAGGAGGAGAGAGCCTCTGCTGAGGGCACATGAGAAGTTAGAAACTACTAGGACAAAGCAGAAGATTAAAGCTCTGAGCAGCACGGTGGCTCAGTGGTTCGTACCACTGACTCACAATGTCAGGGACGTGGGTTCGGTCCCACTCTTGAGCAGCTGTCTGTGTGGACTTTAACACGTTCTCACCCTTCTGTCTGCATGAGTTTACTCTGGGTGCAGTTCAGGGTGGATCGGCCGTGCTAAAGTGTTCACATATGTGCAACGGAGGGTCGGTTAACCATGGCGAACTGCAGGAAAAACGGGTGGGTCTGGATGGGATGCTGTTTGGAAGGTCAGTCTGAATTTTATGGGCCAAATGGCCTGTCAGAATTATATGATTCTACTGCATTAGCCAAGCATCTATAGAGAAACAATTGCCTCAGGTCTACTGTGGGTGGAGTGGGTTCCAATTCATGAGACACTGACATCAGTCCTGAGGAAGGTGAGATTTGTGCTGTCAGTTCCCCAAACTTTTGGTCCCCGTCCACTCTCTCTCCTCACACTCTGCACCTACCAATTCTCTGTGCTCAGCCTTCTTCTCTCTCTTCCCCTCATTTTCTGCACCCCACCCTCTGTCCCCGGTCATTTTCTCTCTCTCTCTCTACCCCCACTCCCCTGTCCATTCTCCCTCCCTTCTACCATTCCATGCTTTCTCGTGCCCTCTTTGATTGCTGTATCTCTTTCTCAGGAAAGAGAGAGAATCGATAGTGATGACTCTACCTGGAAGACAGGGGTGTGCAAGAAATGGCTGATCTTTAAAATTATGAACAGCTAAAATGATAGATTCAGAAACATTGTTAACATCTAAAAGCATATTAACTTATTTTTTAAAAAGCTGCAGTCATGTTTCTGAAACTTGCATTGAAATAGACGCATAAAGTCATACAGCACAGAAACAGATCCTTCAGTCCTACTCGCCCATGCCCTCCAGATATCCTAAATTGATCTAGTGACCCATTTCTCCTCAAATTCAGCTCTGATCTCCAGCATCTGCAGTCCTCACTTTCTCCTCGAATTCAGCTCTGATCTCCAGCATCTGCAGTCCTCACTTTTTCCTCGAAACACCTCCTCCCACCCTGCCCCCTGTAAAAATGCCATCTCATATTCCCAATTCCTTCGTCTCCGCCGCATCTGCTCCCAGGAGGACCAGTTCCAAAACCGTACCACCCAGACGGCCTCCTTCTTCAAGGACCGCAATTTCCCCCCAGACGTAGTCGACGATGCCCTCCACTGCATCTCTTCCACTTCCCGCTCCTCCGCCCTTGAGCCCCGTCCCTCCAAACACCACCAGGACAGAACCCCACTGGTCCTCACCTACCACCCCACCAATCTCCATGTCCAGCGTATCATCCGCCGTCATTTCCGCCACCTCCAAACGGACCCCACCACCAGGGATATATTTCCCTCCCCTCCCCTATCAGCGTTCCGAAAAGACCACTCCCTCCGTGACTCCCTCGTCAGGTCCACACCCCTCACCAACCCAACCTCCACTCCCGGCACCTTCCCCTGCAACCGCAAGAAATGCAAAACTTGCGCCCACATCTCCCCCCTTACTTCCCTCCAAGGCCCCAAGGGACACTTCCATATCTGCCACAAATTCACCTGCACCTCCACACACATCATCTATTGCATCCGCTGCACCCGATGTGGCCTCCTCTATATTGGGGAGACAGGCTGCCTACTTGCGGAACGTTTCAGAGAACACCTCTGGGACACCGGACCAACCAACCCAACCACCCCATAGCCCAACACTTCAACTCCCCCTCCCACTCCACCAAGGACATGCAGGTCCTTGGACTCCTCCATCGCCAGACCATGGCAACACGACGGTTGGAGGAAGTGCGCCTCATCTTCCGCTTGGGAACCCTCCAACCACAAGGGATGAACTCAGATTTCTCCAGTTTCCTCATTTCCCCTCCCCCCACCTTGACTCAGTCAAATCCCTCGAACTCAGCACTGCCTTCCTAACCTGCAATCTTCTTCCTGACCTCTCCGCCCCCACCTCACTCCAGCCTATCACCCTCACCTTGACCTCCCTCCACCTATCGCATTCCCAATGCCCCTTCCCCCAAGTCACTCCTCCCTACCTTTTATCTTAGCCTGCTAGGCACACTCTCCTTATTCCTGAAGAAGGGCTTATGCCCGAAACGTCGATTCTCCTTTTCCTTGGATGCTGCCTGACCTGCTGCGCTTTTCCAGCAACACATTTTCAGCTAGTGACCCATTTGATAGCATTTCAACCATATCTCTCTCACACCTTCCTATTCAGATACCCATCCTGACCCTGATGCCTTTCAAATGTTGTAATTGTACCAGCCTCCACCACTTCCTCTGGGCAGCTCATTCCATACACACACCACACTCTACATGAAAGTTACCCCTTAGGACCGTTTTCAATCTTTCCCCTCTCACCCTTAACCTATGCCGCTAGTTTTGGACTTCCTCTACCCTGGGGAAAAGACATACAAAGCTGGACGAAATTCAAAAGGATTAAAATGTCGAGCCACAGGGAAAAATAAAATTGTGGCTGCAGCTTTTTTTCTCCTCTTGACATTTGGACGCTGAAAATCTGTCAGTCAGGCCAGCACCCCCACAGAGCATACTGCGCATGCTTCTCGGTGTCAGCGACAACTGCGCATGTACTGCGGTGTCAGCAAAAGCACTGAGCATGCTCGTCACTGTCCGCGGAAACAGCGCTTGACTTCCTTCTGAAGGACCAATGGTGAGACCCGGAGGACCGGAAGGAGCCTGGTCCTCCGGCCATTCAGAACAGCCTCTTTGTCTGAACGCGGAAGTTGGGCCGAGAGTTTTTCAAGATGCGGTTGTTCCTCTCTCTCTTTGAATGAAGATTGAGCTTCACCCCAGACTGCAACTCTGTCCAACATCTGTGGGTACGGTACTCTCTTTTCTCACCCACTTTTTCATTTCTTTTTCGTTCTGGGATTCAGTTGCTGACGTGCACGAACTGAAGGGAAAGGCAGTGAATCCAGGGAGAGGACAGACTCTGGAAAAGTTGATCCAGGTCTGTGTCTCAATTGGCAAACGCACAGCAAATGCAGTACCACAATGTAAAGTTAAAGTCTCTTGCTTTAAAAAAAGGCAGAAAGGAGGTGCATGGTTTAAATGATAATATATTGGTATGTGGAGAAAGTGAGGACTGCAGATGCTGGAGATCAGAGTCAAGTGTGATGCTTGAAAAACACAGCAGGTCAGGCAGCATCCGAGGAGCAGGAGAGTCGATGTTTTGGGCACGAGCACTTCATCAGGAATGATGTGTGATGTACAAAGGGACCTCAGCGTCCTTCTACACCAGTTGTCAGACAGGTGCAGCAAACAGTCAGCAAGGCAATAGGATTCAGTTCAAAAATGGGGTTGACTTCCTGCAATTGTGGGGGAGGGGGTTGGTCATTGAATATGTTCAAGGCTGAGGTCACTTGACTTTTGAACAACAAAGAAGTGGATGGTTATAGGGGAAGGCAAGAAAATGGTTTTGAGACCATTACAGAATCATACAGCACAGAAATAGACCCTTCAGTCCAACTAGTCCATGCAATGTCACAAACTAAACTAATCTCATCTGCCAGTGTTTGGCCCATCTCCCTCTGTCATAAAGCTGGTCCTTCTTCTCAAGGATACTGTGTCCTTGGTTTTTTTTTCAGAGTGGTGGTAAAACGGCCCCGGGCTCCAAAATGCATGGTTTAGTACAGAAATGAAAAGGGTATTGGTCAGCTTTTTTGTTTACACGTCAACAGATGAGACTTTATGCCCAAGCTTTTATGTTTTCGAAGTGACCTGCATAATGAAAGCCAAGTGATCTGTTGTGAAAGCTGAGGCCTTGTTTCAGTGAGTTCAGCAGTGGACTGTGTGGAGAAAGGTTGTTAAACTCTCTCTCCTTCTGCCCTTCTAACTTTGACCTGTCAGCCTCTGTTTCAGTTTTACTGTATGTTTAAGGGGTTTGTTTATTGGGACTGTTGTGTACATTTGGAACAGCATAATTAAGTCTAGTTTAGATAGACTGAGTTCTGTGAGTATTCTATATTCTGTTCTTTGTGTTTCATTCTGTATTCTTGTGAATACATTTGTCTGTTTTAAATCCTGGTAGTCAACTTAGCTAACTTTGGGTAATTTTCACTGTGCGCTTACTGAAACAAATAGCAAAGTTACGGTCTGTGCTGCCTGCTTAAGAATGTTTTGAGTGGTCTGGCCTCGTCCATAACACGTCCAAACCTTTCCCATTCATGTCCTATCCAAATGTCTTTTAAACGTTGTAACTGTACCTGCATCCCCGCTTCCTCTGGACATTCACTCCACATACGGACCATTCTCTATGGGAAAACAAAGGTGTCCCTCCTGTCTTTTTAAAATCTTTCTCCACTCACCTTCAAAATTTGCTCCCTAACCTTGAAACCCCCACTCTAAGGAAAGGACAACCATCATTCACCTCATCTATACCCCTCATGACTTTATAAAGCTTGATAAGATCACCTCTCAACCTCCTATGCTCCAGTGAAAAAGGTCCCAGCCTATTCACCAACATGTAGGTATATTCATATCCAGTTCAATGTTGGTGCAGATCTGTTCAATGTTGGTGCAGGCTTGAAAGACCAAATGGCCTACTCCTGCTCCTAGTTCTCTCTCACTATGTCCAGGACAGCAAGAGACCATAAGACCAAGGAGCATAAATTAGGCCATTCAGCCAATCAGGTCTGCTCCACCATTCAATCATGGCTGACAAGTTTCTCAACCCCATTCTCTTGCTTTCTCCCCGCAACCCTCAATATCCTTGATACACAAGAACCTATTTATCTCTGTCTTGAATATACTCAGTGACTTGCCCAACACAGTCTCTGTGGCAATGAATTCCATAGGTTTCGCACTCTCTGGCTACAAAGGTTTCCCCTTTATCTGCGTTCTAAAAGGTCTTCCCTTTACTCTAAGGCTGTGCCCTTGGGACCTAGTCTCTCCTACCAATGGAAACATCTCCCCAGCATCCACCCTGTCCAGGCGAATCAGTATTCTGTATGTTTCAATTAGATCCCCCTAGCGTGGGCTGTAATTCAGCGTAAACCAGACCCTTCAGGATGAGGTACAGCACGGATTAGGTTCAGCAAAGTGAGAATGGAGGGAGAGTATGTGGGATGGAGATTTTCAGCGTTTAGGAAATAAGAGAGGAAAGAAAGTTCAATCTAAATTAGAATTGAATGGATGGGCTGATGGGTCAAGGAGTGGCAGATAAAGTTTCATTTAGATAAATGTGAGGTGTTGCATCTTGGAAAGGCACATCGAGGCAGGATTTACACACTTAATGGTAAGGCTGTGGTGAGTGTTCCTGTATCAAGGGACCATGGAGTGCAGATTTGTAGTTCTGTGAAAGTGCAGTCACAGGTAGACACGGTAGTGAAGAAAGCATTTGGTGGCGCTTGCCTTTATTGATGAGAGCATTGAGTACAGGAGTTGGGAGTCATGTTATGGCTGTACATGACATTAGTTAGGCGACTTTTGGAATACTGCATTCAGTTCTGGTCTCCTATGTTAGAAAGATGTTGTGAAACTTTAAAAGAGTTTGGAAATGATTTACAAGGCTGTTTCCAGAGTTGGAGGGTTTGAGTTATAGGGCGAGGCTGAAAAGACTGCGGCTGTTTTCCCTGGAGCGTAGGAGGCTGAGAGATGACCTTATAGAGGTTTATAAGGGGCATGGATAGGAGTCCAAAATGAGGGAGAGAGAAAAAGAAATTTACATTGCAGTGAATCTGCACAGTTACTGGACATTGCAGTGCATCTGGGAAAGGTTAATGAACAGCAAACTTCACAGCTGACCATGGAGGAACCTGTGTGGGGGAGCTCACAGAACAGGAACAGAGAAGTGTATAGTCTTTAACGTGTAACTTAGCTGTAAGTCTGCAGTCGTGAATGGAGTGGATTCTTTCTTGATTATATGTTTTACTGACATCTGTCTATTGATTAAATTTTAAAAATATAAACCACAAGTACTGCGTTAGCCAGGAGCACTTTCTTAGAGCAAAAAGACTGTGCTATTTTCTGGGTCTGTAGATTGTGAAGGAGCAAAGGTGGCCTTTATGAGAGTGATATGCTCTTCCTGTCAGATGTGGGAGATTAGGGAGAGTATCCATGTTACTGATGATTATGTCTGCAGGAAGTGTGTTTGTTTGCAAATCCTATTGGATTGCGTGGATAAATTGCAGCGACAGTTCGAGGTAATGAGGAATTTACAAGACCTGGGGCTATGATGGTTTGGCAATGATAAGAAGGGGGAAAAGCCACAGCCACAGTCAGGGAGATGGGTTAACTCCCGGAAAGGTAGGAGGGGTAGGCAGGTAGTGCAGGAGTCTTCTGTGGCTGTCCCCATTTCAAACAAGTCTGCTGTTTTGGCAAATGTAGGGGGTGATGGTCTCTCAGGGAATGTAGCACGAACAGCCAAGTTTCTGGTCTCGAGACATGCTCTCATGTAATGAGGGGAACATCGGGTTCCAAGCGATCAATTGTGATAAGGGGCTCTCTCGTCAGAGGTACAAACTGACGCTTCCGTGGTTAGCAGCGAAAAATCAGAATGGTGTGTCGCCTCCCTGGTGCCAGGATCAAGGATGTCTCCGAGAGGGTGCAGAATGTTCTCAAAAGGGAGAGGGACCGGTTGGAGGTCATTGTACACATTGGAACCAATGACATAGGAAGGGAAAAGGATGCGATTCTGAAGGGAAAGTGTAAAAAGTCAGGCACAAATTTAAAACAAAGAGGTCCTAGAGTCAAGAAAAATCTGGATTACTGCCAGTGCTATGAGCTAGTGAGGGTTGGAATAGAGAGGATAGAGCAGATGAATGCATGGCTGAGGAGCTGGTGCATGGGAGAAGGGTTCACATTTTTGGATCATTGGAATCTCTTCTGGAGTAGATGTGACCTGTACAAGAAGGATAGATTGCACCTGAATATTGAAAGAGAGCTAATATACTGGCTGGGAAATTTGCAAGAGCTGCTCGGGAGGAATTAAACTAGCAAGGTGGGTGCGTGGGGAGGTACCCAGGGAAATAGTGAGGAAAGAGATCAATCTGAGACTGGTACAGTTGGGAAAGGGAGTGAGTCAAGCAGTCAGGTCAGGAAGTGACAAAGCAGAGAGCAAGGTAGGACTAACAAATTAAACTGCATTTACTTCATTGCAAGAGGCCGAACAGGGAAGGCAGTTGAACTCAGGGCATAATTAGGAAGATGGGATATGATATCATAGCAATTACAGAAACGTGGCTCAGGGATGGGCAGGACTGGCAGCTTAATGTTCCAGGATACAAATGCTACAGGAAGGATAGAAAGGGAGGCAAGAGATGAGAGGGAGTGGTGTTTTTGATAAGGGATAGTATTCCTGTTGGACTTAAGGAGAATATTCCTAGGAATACATCCAGGAAGGTTATTTGGTTGGAACTGAGAAATAAGGAAGGGATGATCACCTTATTGGGATTGTGTTGTAGACACCCTCATGGTCAGTGGGAAATTGAGAAACAAATTTGTATGGAGATTTGAGTTACCTGTCAGAGTAATAGGATGGTTATTGTTAGGGATTTTAACTTTTCAAACATAGACTGGGATTGCCATAGTGCTACGGGATTAGATGGAGAGCAATTTGTTAGAAACGGACCTAAGGGGCAAGTTTTTCATGCAGAAGGTGGTGTGTGTACAAAGCTGTTAGAGGAAGTGGTGGGTGCTGGTACAATTATGACATTTAAAAGGCATCTGGATAGGTATATGAATAGGAGGGGTTTAGAGGGTTATTGGCCAAATGCTGGCAAATGGAACTAGATTAATTTTGGATATCTGGTCGACATGGATGAGTTGGACCAAAGGGTATGTTTCTGTGCTGTGTCTCTCTCTGACTCTGGCTTGCCACTAACGTTCGCCACGTCTCTATGTTCAGTTTCTTTCTGGTGTCGGTGTCAATACCTTATTGTCTCATTCCAACCCCACCACCCCCCGGATTGACAATGCTGACTTTTGTAATCTCTTTTTACAGACTATCTGAAGACGGAAGTTTCAAAATCAACAGCTGATGCTTGACTCTCCTGCTCCTTGGATGCTGCCTGACCTGCTGTGTTTTTCCAGCACAACACTTTTCGATTCTGATCTCCAGCATCTGCAGTCATAATTTTCACATCAATGTCTGACAGTCACTCAATCCATCGGGACAGCAAAGATTTTCAACTATGATTCTGTGAGATGGAGCAATGCTTTTTGGTTCCTGTTTCATAACGTTTTCAGCATCAGTGGGACTGGATGAGAGACCCTACTGTTGCAGTGCACTGAGTGTGGAGCCAGAAACAGGTATACGGCCTGGAAAGAGGAATTCACACCGGGGAGGGGCTGTACACACGTTTGTGTGCAGCTGAAGCTTCAGCCATAGAGAAACCCGAGGAATCCTGCCCCATGGAGAAACCGTGGAAGTGTGGCGACTGTGGGAAATGCTTCAGTTTCCCGTCTGCCCTGGAGACTCATCGGCACAGTCACACCGGGGAGAGACCATAAGACCATAAGACATAGGAGTGGAAGTAAGGCCATTCGGCCCATCGAGTCCACTCCGCCATTCAATCATGGCTGGGCATTTCAACTCCACTTACCCGCATTCTCCCCATAGCCCTTAATTCCTCGACACAACAAAAATCTATCAATCTCTGCCTTGAAGACATTTCGCGTCCCGGCCTCCACTGCACTCTGCGGCAATGAATTCCACAGGCCCACCACTCTCTGGCTGAAGAAATGTCTCCGCATTTCTGTTCTGAATTGACACCCTCTAATTTTAAGGCTGTGTCCACGGGTCCTAGTCTCCTCACCTAACGGAAACAATTTCCTAGTGTCCACCCTTTCCAAGCCATGTATTATCTTGTACATCTCTATTAAGTCTCCCCTTAATCTTCTAAACTCCAATGAATACAATCCCAGGATCCTCAGCCATTCCTCATATGTTAGACCAACCATTCCAGGGATCATCCGTGTGAATCTCCGCTGGACACGTTCCAGTGCCAGTATGTCCTTCCTGAGGTGAGGGGACCAGAAGTACTGGACACAGTACTCCAAATAGGGCCTTTATAAAGTCTCAGTAGCACAACGGTGGTTTTATATTCCAACCCTCTTGAGATAAGTGACCACATTGCATTCACTTTCTTAATCACGGACTCAACCTGCATGTTGACCTTTAGAGAATCCTCGACTAGCATTCCCAGATCCCTTTGTACTTTGGCTTTATGAATTTTCTCACCGTTTAGAAAGTAGTCTATACTTTTATTCTTTTTGCTAAAATGCAAGACCTCGCATTTGTTCACGTTGAATTCCATCAGCCATTTCCTGGACCACTCTCCCAAACTGTCTGGATCCTTCTGTAGCCTCCCCACTTCCTCAGTACTACCTGCCTGTCCACCTAACTTCGTATCATCTGCAAACTTCGCTAGAGTTCCCCCAGTCCCTTCATCCAGATCATTAAGATATAATGCAAACAGCTGTGACCCCAACACTGAACCCTGCGGGACACTGCTCGTCACCGGCTGCCATTCCGAAACCATTCCCCTGCCCAGAGTGCAGGAAGGGCTTTACCAGCTCCTCCAACCTGCTGGCCCACCAGTGGATCCATACTGCGGAGAGTCCATTCTCTTGCCCCGCGTGTGAGAAGAGCTTTGCCCATTCCTCTACCCTCGTGGCCCACCAGCAGGTCCACACTGGGGTGAGATCATTCCCCTGCCCTGAATGCGGGAAGACCTTCAGCAAATCCTCCCACCTGCTGACCCACCGGCGGGGCTACACCGGGGAGAGGCCCTTCATCTGCCCTCAATGTGGGAAGAGATTTAAACGCTCCTCTGACTTGCTGGACCACCAGCGGGTCCACACGGGGGAGAGACCGTTCAGCTGTCCTGAGTGCAGGAAGGGCTTTACCCAGGCCTCCAACCTGCTGAGGCACCTGTGGGTCCACACCGGGGAGAGGCCGTTTGCCTGCCCCAAGTGCAGGCGGAGGTTCACGTCGTCCAGTAACTTGCAGAGACACCGGGGGGGGCACCAGCAGATTCCGCTGGTGACGCTGATGTGGGTCACCCCCAGGACTGAACCTCCTGCCTGTTCTGACAGTGGGTGCAGTGGGACCATCAGCGAGCTCTCTTTGTTTTCTGCGAGACAGCACCCCCACATCCCTCCCATCTTCCCCCAACCCCAGGTTGGCTCACGGGCAGCACAGTAGCTCAGTAATTAGTGCCACTGTGTCACATCGCCAGGGACGAGGGTTCGATTCCACCCTCAGGGTGACTGTCTTTGTGAAGTTTGCGCATTCTCCCCCCATGTCTGCAAGGGTTTCCTCTGGGTGCTCCCACAATCCAAACATGAGCAAGTGAATTAGCCAAGCTGAATTGTCCCAGTGTGTTCAGGGATGTGTAGGTGCAGTGTATTGTTTAGGGGGTAATGTAGACTAATAGGGTAGGGGAATGGGTCTGGGTGGGTTACTCTTCAGAGGGTCGGTGTGGACTTGTTGGGTTAAAGGGCCTGTTTCCCTGTAGGATTCTGTGAGCTTTGCTTGCAGTGCTGCTCACTGAGCCCGGGACTGCACGTTCCCACTGAAGTGATTCGCACAAACCTCAAATGGCATCCAAACCAATGTACCAAACTAAAGGGGTAGCCATGGGCACCGACATGGGACCCAGCTATGCCTGCCTCTTTGTCGGGTACGTGGAACAGTCCATTTTCCTTAGCTACACCTGTTCCTCCAGTACATCGATGACCATATTAGTACCACTTCATGCTCTCACAGGAGTTTGAACAGTTCGTCATCTTTATCAACACCTTTCACTCCGACCTCAAATTGACCTGGACCTTCTCCCTTTCCAGGACCTCTCCATCTCTGGCTACTGACTAACTGTGGACATCTACTACAAGCCCACCGACTCCCACAGCTAGCTAGATTACGCCTCCTCCCACCCCACCTCCTGTAAAAACTCAATCCCTTATTCCCAATTCCTCCGCCGCATCTGTTCCCAGGATGACCAATCCCATCGTAGAAAATCCCAGAGGGCCTCCTCCTTCCAAGTTCGTAATTTCTCTTCCCACGTGGTTGACAATGCCCTCCAGCACATCTCCTCCACATCCTGCAACACTGCCCTTGAACCCCACCCCTCCCAATGGAACAAGGACAGAACCCACCCCTAACCGTCCTCAACTTCCACCCCACCAACCTCCGGATACATCACATCAGCCTCCGCTCCCTACAAATGGACCCCACCACCAGGTATATTTTTCTCTCCCCACCCCTACCAGCATTCCACAGAGGCTATTTCCTCTGCGACTCCCTCGCCAGGTCCATGCGCCCACAACCAGCCCACACCCCACTCCCAGCCCCTTCCCCACCACCACAGGAAGTGTAAAACATGTGTCCATACCACTCCTCTCACCTCCATCCAAGGCCCCAAAGGATCCTTCCACATCTGACAGAAATTTACCTCGACCTCCACCAGTGTCATCCACTGTATCCATTGCATCCAATGTGGTCTTCTCTACGTCGGAGAGACAGGACGCCAACTTGTGGATTGTTTCAGAGAACCACTCTGGGATCCCCACAAACCGCACCGCCCTGTGGCTGAACACTTCAACTCCCCCTCCCATTCCATCAAGATCATTGAGGTCCTGGGCTGTCTCCATCGCCAAACCCTGACCACCTGACGCCTGGAGGAAGAACACCTCTTATTCCACCTTGGGACCCTGTAACCACATGGGATCAATGTGGAATTCAAAAGTTTCCTCATGTATCCTCCTCCTCCTCCTCCTCTTCCCCCCCCCTCCCCCACCTTATCATAGCCCCAAGCCTCCACTCGCCCTCCTGACCTGTCCATCACCTTTCCCATCTATCCGCCCCACCCTCCTCTCCGACCAATCATCTTCATCTGCTTATCGCATTCTCAGCTCCCTTCTCCCCAACACCCCCCCCTTCCATTTATCTCTCAGCGCTCCCGGCCCACAAGCCTCATTGCTGATGAAGGGTTTATGCCCTAAACGTCAATTATCCTGCTCCTTGGATGCTACCGACCTGCTGTGCTTTTCCAGCACCACACTCTCGACTCTGTCCACTGATGTTGTCAGAGATATAGGACCTGCTCCAAACTGATCCACAGTCCAGTTGATGGGACAGGAAACCGCTTCCTTTCTTGAGACAAGTCTCCCGAAGAGAACTTGCTGGCTAACTGATGTACTGAACTTCACAGTGCCCCACTGCTCTCAGTTATCTGGAAGGGGTCCACACATGTGCCTAAGGTGGTGCTTGAGACCTTTAATATCCCTTTGGGATTGATCCCCATTCATTTGAGGCTGTGAAGTCATACAGCCTGGAAACAAACTGTTCAGTACGTGATCCCCAACTAAACTAGTCCCACCTGCCTGCTCCTGGTCCTTATTTGATAGTCATAGTGAAAGAGATGCACAGGACGGAAACAAACCATTTAATCCAACTCATCCATGCTGACCAGATATCCGAATGTAATCCTACCGAAGGATGCAGGATTAAGAGTTCTCTTTGGCAAGAGACGTTAACAAGCTGTAATAATGGACTCAAAGTATGCGATCATTTTCATCTCATATTTTAGAGACATGGTAACGAGATTTAGCCTGTCTACAATAATATATATAAAGAGGAGGGGATCATAACACAGGAAATGGGAAAATGAATAAGGAATGGAAGGGGTGGGGGGGAATGGTAGCGAAAATACAGTGAAATGGGGGGATTTCATTCAAACCTAATTTAGAGGTATGTATGAAAATATAGAGACTGCAGTACTGAACATGACAGTAAAATGTCCCTTTCCGAAAGTAGCATGTGCAAGAAATCAGACAGAGATACATAAAATCCCTACAGTGCAGAAAGAGGCCATTTGTCCCATTGAGCCTGCACTGACACACCAAAGAGCATCCCACCCAGGATCATCCTGTTCTCCTGCAGTTAGTATGACTAATACACATAACCTACACATCACAGAGCAATTTCGCATGGTCAATTTACCGAACCTGCACATCTTTGGTCTGTGGAAGGAAACCCATGCTGACAGGGAGAACATGCAAACTCCAGACAGACACTCACCTGAGGCTGGAATTGAACCTGGGTCCCTTGTGCTTTGAGGTAGCAATGCCAAGCACTGTGCCACCTCAATATGATATAAAATTTAAACAAAAACAAATGCTCTAAACTGCAAATTTGTCCATGTGAAGAACTTACTACAAATGATTTGAAGCAAGATCCATATGAATTGTGTTTTGGGAGAGATCCAGAACATATTTCATTAATGATTGAAAATCTTCGACCTTTGGAATGGTCTGCAAGAGAGAGTGTTGGAGTCAGATTCAATTATGGCATTCAAAAGATAGTTGGATCATTAAACTGAAAAGGAAAGTAATCCGTGTTCGGTGAAGAGTAGCACTGGATACTGTGGTGATTATAATTAGGTCAGTCAGGTGAGTTCCCTTATTGGGGGTGTTCACCTGCTCTTCTTAACATTTCACTTCAATAACCTTCAGATTCCCAATATCTGTCGGGCGCTTTCTCTGTTCAAGTGTCTACTCGAGTGACTCAGTGTCAAATTTTGTTTATGAATTGTTCCTCTGATATCTCATGAGAGGGGCTATGATATTAACAGTGGGATCGAAATAGTTGTGGGTCACAATGTGCTCAAGTGAGAAAGAATAAACTGACCATTCTTAAATATTCATTTTTAAACCATGGAAATAAAATTAATGTTTGGAAAATATACAACTTGTCATGTATTAAGAAGATCAGAAATAGGAATGGGAATAGATAATTGACTGTTGAGATGCTCTGTCTTTCATCACCATCCATGGCTGATCATTTGTCTGAATTCTCTTTCCTGCACGTTTTGTTTTCCATGTCTTCACCTGATGAAGAGGCTACGCTCCAAGCCCGTGCGATTTCAAATAGACGTGTTGGACTATAGTTGTGTGACTTATGACTGAAAAAAATTGAGTATGTTATTACACAGACTGGAGCAGTGGGATTTAAACCTGAGCCTCAGGGCTCTGTGGGAGACTACAGCTGCATCACAAAAAAAAACCTCTGTAGTAAATAGGTCCTCTTCTGTTGAATGAGAGGAAACACCTTCCCCCTCAACATGAGACATGACCACTGTACCCCCACAGGCCATTACAGTAAATTGAGTCCATCTCCTGTTGAATGAATGAGTGAGAACACCTTCCTCCTGAACCCCTCGAGCCCATTGTAGTAAAGGGGCGGGGACAGTGAAGGGCCTGCGAACCTCTCCACCAATCCCAAAGGCTGCGGTCAGTGCGGACTAATCGGAGAGCGACATTCCGGGTTGTGGCTTCCTTTTCGACTGCAAAGCCGGCCGCCATTGGTCAGGTGGAGTAAGGTGCGCTCTGATTGGAGGGAGCGCGGATGACGCGTGTCACTGAAGGAGGAGACGGAAAGAAGAAGAAAAACAAAGATGGCGGCGCGAGGCTGCGGTTTTCTCATCGACTCAGCGGGCGGTTTCTGACGGAGGGAGGGGGGCAGACAGGCATCGTTTACCTCAGAAAATACCTTTAAAATACATTTCAAATTAAAGCCCGAACTTTTCAAACAAAAGTTGTGAAGAAAAGGAGACAGTCCCCGGTGGGGTTTATTGTTTATTTTTGTATAATTTCCGGGGCCCGGGAAGGGGGAGGTGACGGTTACCGGGTGAACGAGAAAACAAATTAAAAATGTCGGCGGTGGAGGAGAGAGAGCCGGCGCCCGCGGCTTCTTCGGCGGCGGCCGGAGCCCAGGAGCTCAACAACCCCCCGGAGCTGGAGGAAGGTCCGAGCTCCAAGAAGCGGGGGGTCCGGCTGGAGGCTGGATTTGCTCAAGGCTTGTATCTATTAACTTATTTAAATGGTACCTACTGTATGGGGCTATGGTTTACATTAAAACCGGAGGATCATGTCAGAGTGTTTGTTTATATTGAGCAGTTGTAGTTGGTAAAATACACTCCCTGGAGGAGCACCTTCTATGATGCTGCATTTCTTGCCTTCTGCCCTTCCCCCATTTGTTATCTCACATCTCGATTTTACATTTTATTTGGTCAAATTTAATTTCACATTAATCAGCCTTGGTATTCACTGTATATTATTAATTAATCTGTTGGATTGTTGTAAAACAAAATTAATGGTGTAATTTCATTTATGATGTCTGAGTTTGACCTTGAATGTACAGGTGTGAATACCAGTAAGTTGTAAAAATAAATCAAGAGCTTGTCCTTTTTTAACAAAAAGAGAAGTTTAATGATATTATTGACATTGTCTCCTTTGAGCATGATGATTCAAGTCTGACCAACAAACCATTTCATGCAGTCAATTAAAGTCTAACTAAAGTTTAATTAAAGTCTAAGAAAATAATTCTGGCATGCTAAGATTTATACAACCCAAAATACGATTGATTATCTTGTGTATTCCTACCTTTAAGCCGTATTGGAAGGCAATGCGTGGCAGTTTGAGACTGAAACATGGCTGGAAAGAATGTAGATTGATGAGGAAAATCAAATGGCAGAGTCTGGGGCCACAATCTCTCAGTCTGGCTTGATTGCATGAGTGGTGGTTCTTCAGAAGCACCTTCCAAGCCATGAGCTCAACCACCAAGAACAGACAAGTGTGAACACAGGATTCCGACTGCAAGATATATCGCATTACTTCTGTTATTGACCAAAATGCTGGAACTCACTCCTGAACATTGTTGCAATCCACATCATATTTGTGAAGCAATTTAAGAGGCAGATCAGCACACTTTTCAAGGTCAGTTTGGGAAGAGTTATCGGCACAGCCAATGATATTCACATCTCGTGAAATAGTAAGCAAAGAGCCCAGGGTGATTGATGAGGAAAGTCAAAGTGGCAGAGTCTGGGGCCACAATCTATCAGTCTGGCTTGATTGCATGAGTGGTGGTTCTTCAGAAGCACCTTCCAAGCCATGAGCTCAACCACCAAGAACAGACAAGTGTGAACACAGGATTCCGACTGCAAGATATATCGCATTACTTCTGTTATTGACCAAAATGCTAGAACTCACTCCTGAACATTGTGGTAGTCCACGTCATATTTGTGAAGCAATTTAAGAGGCAGCTCAACACCACCTTTTCGAGGACAATTTGGGAAGAGTTGTTGGCACAGTCAATGATATTCACATCTCATGAAATAATCAAAGAGTCCAGGGTGTTGGAGACTGTATGTTAGCATGGAAAGAGGATTGGCTAACTACCATAGTTGTGGTAAGGAGCATGATCAGGATGGCAACTTGTAACTAGTGGTGTACCACAGGGATCAGCGCTGGGGCCAACATTATTTGCAATATATATGTAAGAATTACTTGGATAAGTAAAGTGAACGTACTATTGCTAAGTTTGCAGAAGAGATAGTTGATGTGAAAGCAGGTGGTGAGGATGACATTAGATATCTGGAGAGGGATATAGACAGGTTCAGCAAATGAGTGAAAGCTTGGCAGATGGGAAAATGAGGTAATGCAGTTTGTCAGGAGGTGAAGAACTGAATATTAAATGGAGAAAAGTTTAGAATTAGAGGGATTTGGAATCACGTCCACGAATGTCTTCATCCACTTTCAGTGAGTAATAGGGGGGCAAATGGGAGGTTGGCCTTTTCAATAGAGTATAAATGTAGGAAGGTTATAGTAAACCTATTTAAGGTCTTAGTCAGGCCACAACTGAATACTGTGAACAGTTTAGGGCCCTTTACCTGAGGAAGGATATATTGGTATTGGAGGCAGTCCAGAGAAAGTTGACCATGATGATATCAGGTATGGAAAGAATGTCTTATGAGGAGAACTGAACAGTTTGGGCCTGGGCTTATTAGAAGTTAGAAGAATTAGAGGTAACTTATTGTCATGTCCAAGATTCTGAGGAGACTTGACAGGCTAGATGTGGAAAAGTGAGTGAGTCTGGGACCAGAGGAAGTAACTTCGAAATAAGAGATTGCATTTTTAGGACAGATTGGGATTTCTCCTGAGGGCAGTAATCTGTGGAACTTGATATGACAGAGTGCTGTTGAGCCTGGGTTGCATTCAAGGCTGAGATAGTTGTTTTTTTATATCAGTAAGTGAATTGAGGATTATGGGACAATGGCAGGAAAGTGGAGTAAATGTTTGCCAGAATAATCATGATCTGAATAAATGGCAGAGTCAACTCAATGGGCTGAATTGAATAGTAAATAGTAATGAGGAAAAGGATACAACTGGCAATTACAGACCAGTCAGTGTTGGGAAGCCTAGAGATTGTAGGGAGTTGGTGGCATTTGGGCATTGTTACTGGATTTAACATCTGGAGTTTCAAATTGATACTGCTATGGCCCCGATGCAATTTGAAATCAATTTATGTATCTGGAATATAAAGCTTATCGCTGCTTTGGTGATCTTATCAATTGTCATAAGTACCTATCTTGTTCACTAATAACCTTTTTTTAAAGGAAGGAAATCTTCAGTCCTTTCCCAGTTTGGTGAATGTGTCACTCTTGATCAAAAGTCATGTGGTTGACTCTTAACTGCCCTCTGAATTGGCACTTGGTTTGTTTTGGGAGACAAAGTGTCACGTTCCATGAATGACTAAAGAAAAATATTCAGGACAAGATTGTCACTGTCAGTGAAGGGAAGATTGTGATCTAGTGACACTGGTTAAGTAGCCCAGAGATCTGTCTTCTGAGAACAAAAATTAAAATCCCATCATGGATGCTAGTGGACTTTAATTTCAATGAATAAAAAGATCTGGAAGTGAGAGTTTGTCTCAGTATTGGCAACCAGGAAACCATTATTGGCTAAGACAATGAATTACAGATGTTGGAGATCAGCAACAAAAGGCACAATTGCTGGGGAATCACAGCAGGTCTGGCAGCATCTGTGGAAAGAAAACAGTTTAGTGTTTTGAATCCAGCCTAATTTTGAAGGGCCACCGGACTCAAAACAGTAACACTGTCGTCTCCTCATAGATGCTGCCAGAACTGTTGCTTTTGTCCAATCATTACTGATTGTCGTGAAAGTGTTCTTTAAGGGAGGGAAATCTACCATTCAAAACCCTACGCACGTCTGTGCACGCTCACATCATGTGACTCCAGACCTACTACAATGTGGTTGACACTCAACTGCCTTCTAGCGTGTAGCCAATTGCTTGGTCCAAAGGCCACGAGGGATGGTGAGCAAATGTTGGACGTGCAAGCAACAATTGCATCCCTCAAAATATTTTCATATATATTATAAAACATAGATTAATGAAGGACAACCAAAATAAACTGCTATGGGAAAGTCATGCCCAACTAACTTGATTTGCTTGTAGTTATAAATATTGTTTTAAAATCCTCTTCAGAGAGGACATTGATTCCATCATTGTTGCAATACTGCATGCAATTCTGTGCTTTCTGCTACAGGAAGGGTGTTGTGAAACTTGAAAGGGTTCAGAAAACATTTACAAGGATGCTGCCGGGGTGGGACGGTTTGAGCTACAGGAAGAGGCTGAATAGACTGGGGCTATTTTTCCTGGAGCTTTGGAGGCTGAGGGGTGACATTTCAGACATTTATTAAAATCATGAGGAGCATGGGTAGGGTAAATAGGCAAGGTCTTTTCCCTTGGGGTGGGGGAGTCCAAAATTAGAGGGCATAGGTTTAAGGTTAATGGCAAATGGAGATTAATATAGATAAGTGTGAGGTCTTACATTTTGTATAGTCAAATCAAGGTAGGAATTTCATGGTGAATGGCAGGACCTTAAGGAGTGTAGTGGAACAGAAGGATCTTGGAGTACAGGTTCACAGTTCTCTGAAAATGGAGTCACAGGTAGAAATTTTTTGGCACACTGGCCTTCATCAGTCATGGCATTCAGTATAAAATACCAAATTAGAGTCAAGTTAAGCACACATACCAACAGCCACCGAATCTGTTTCATATGCAGTATTTGAAACCAAGAGATGTAGGGGTGCAGGTTCATAGCTCCTAGAAAGTGGAGTCATGGGTAGATAGGGCGGGTGAAGAAGACTTTCGGCATGCTTGCTTTCATCAGTCAGAGCACTGAGTACAGCAGTTGGGATGAATTGTTGCAGCTGTCACAGATTCCACACAACAACACAAGATGGGACCCTGTCCTCCCCTGACTGACTGTCCCTTTGCATATCAGGGGGAAGACCCCCTTTAATTGTGATAATCAGGAAACATGCCATCCTTCAAAAAAAGGGCTGTGTTCACAAATATTTGGACAGAGGAAGGAAGTTGCAGTCTGGGTGAAGATCAATCTTCATTCAGAGAGAGAGGAAGAGCAGCAGCAGCTTCAGAAGTTCATGGTCCAACTTCTGAAAGGACCTTGTCTGATTTGCAGTTGTTTCTGGGCTTGTAATATCATACTGCAGCATATTGTAGATCTTCAGTAAGAGTGTCAATACTGCACTACAGAGGTCCATTTAGCAACTTGAGTCCATATGAACTCTTCGTGGAGGTATGCAGTCTGCCCCATAACCATGTTGGTTTACAGTTACATATAGATCTACACAAAGATCTTTGGGATTGAGAGGAAAGAATGTTCCACAGTAACTAGAATTACGTTCATATTTTCTATCATGGACTGACTGTGATGACCTTTGCAATCACTTCACAGGAATATTACGGGAGAAGAATTTGGCGGCAGAAATCTCAGACCAAACCTCACATCAAAGTCTGACAGTCACTTGATTCACAAGGACGTGGATATTGATGGCCTTGTAAACAAAGGGGAGAAGGTCTGTCTGCTTTGTTAGGTTTTAAACGTCAGTGTGACTGGAAACTCAGAGTCTCCCATACCCACACACCAGAGTAGTGACTGGAACAAGCTTTACAGACTGAATGAGAGTGTTCCAATTATCAGCGGGTTCTTCAGTAACACCACAGACAGGCTGTGAGCGTGAGCGAGTTTTCAACTGATTGTTAAGGTCTGAGACAGATGAGGGCACCTGCACCATGGAGAAACCGTGGAAATGTGGGGAGTGTGGGAATGGTTTCCCTTTGCCATCTGCGCTGGAGATTTATCGGCGTTTGCACATGGGGCAGTGACTGTTCACCTGCACTCAGTGCAGGAAAGGCTTCACTCAGTTACACCACCCCCTGGCCCACCAGTGTGTCCACACCAGCAAGAACCCGTTCATCTGCCCCGTGTGTGGGCAGGGCTTCACTAGTCACAGCACCTGCTGCTGCACCAGCGGATCCACACCGGGGAGAAACCGTTTTCCTGCTCCGTGTACAGAAAGGGCTACACCCGGTCGTATCACCTGCTGCTCACCTTCTGCATCCACACTGGGGAGAAGCCATTCACCTGTCCCATGTGGAGCAATGACTTGTGCGATTCCTCCACCCTGCGCAAACACCAGCACATCCACACCAAGGAGAGGCCATTCACCTGTCCAGTGTGTGGGAAGGGCTTCACCCAGTCGTGCAACTTGTGGAGACACCAGCAACTTCACAATTGAGATGGCGCAGGGATTCGGGTTGGATTCTGCTGTTACCATTGCTGACAGTCACATCTTGAACCCTGTTTAGTGGGTGAAGTGGGAAGGGTAAGGGGTTCCTTTATGCTGACTTACCGTGCTCTCACCCACTTTACTTCTAGTGGGGGCTGACGCTCTCTGAACCTGGGATTGCACCTTCCCTACGGAAACAGTCCACAGAAGCGGCTGAAGTGCAGGTCGATCTGAAATAGATACATTTGTCTCTGTCCCATTCAGTCTCCAGCACAGTCGATCCAATTGGCCTCTGTCAGTGTTTATGCTCCACCTGAGCCTCCACCCGCCCCTTCATCAGCATACAGGTATCGCCTGCTTTTAGAAAGTTCACTTTACCCCCTACCCCCTCCCCACCCAAGCCTGTGCCAATTCTTAATCCTAACTTAGACCTTTCTATTTATTGCCGATGCGTGGTTTCTGTCCCTGTATTCACCTCCCATTCATGTGTCTATCCAGATACACCTTAAGTGTTGCTAACGTGCCTCTTTCCACTACATCCACTGGCAGTGAATTCCAGGCATCCACCTTCCAACTGTGTGAAAAATCTTCCCTTTCAATTCTCCCCCAGACTGTCCCCCTCTCACCTTGAACCTGTGCCCTCTTGTAGTTGACTTTTCCACCCTGAGTATCTAACAGACTATCTGGCCCAACACCAAACATCCAAAGAATAATCCGCACAGAACCATTTCCCTACCCCTATTACTCGACATTTACCCCCTGACTAATGTACCTAAATTTCACATTCCTGAACACTGTGGGACAATTTAAGCATAGACAATCCAACTTAACCTACACATTTGGATTGTGAGAGGAAACCGGAGGAAAGCCATATCGACACAGGGAGAATGTGCAAACTCCACACAGACAGTCACCTGAGACTGAAATCGAACCAGTTTCCCTGGCACTGTGACGCATCAGTGCTAATGATTGAGCCACCATGCCGCCCCCGTCCAGCCAATCTGTGTGTCTCATCATTTTGTTGAGGTCATCCCTCCACCTCCATCTTTACAGTGAAAATAATCCAGGTTTATCCCATCTCTTCTCATAATGAGACCTCCAGACCAGGCAACATCCCAGTGAACCTTCTCTATACCCTCTCCCCAGAGCATCCACGTCCTTCCAGTAGTGTGGCGACCAGAACTGCACGCAATATTCTGAATGTGACCGGAATAAATAGCTGTAACATAACTCGCTAACTCTTACACTCAACACAAACGTGGTATGTGCCTTCTTGATCACGTTACCCGCCTGTGTTGCCACTTTTGGAGATCTATATAGTCAGATCCCTCTCTATGCTAGTGTTTCTATGTGGTCTGAAATTTATCGTACAATTCGTGTATTTCCTGTGTATCTGTATCCAGCTTCACCTTAATTGTAATCCCCTCTTTATCTCTTTTCCCCCATCCTCACCCCTCCACACATCAGCATATCATAAGGCTATAGCAGCAGAAATTATGCCATTCAGCCCATTGAGTCTGCTCCACCATTCAATCATGGCTGATAAGTTTCTCAACCCCATTCTCCCCGTAACCTTTGATCCTCTTGATACTCAAGAACCTAGTTATCCTATCTTAAATATATTCAATGATCTGGCCTCCTCAGCCTTCTGGGACAGTGAATTCCATAGATACACCACTCTCTTTCTGAAGTTTCCTTATCTCTGTTCTGAAAGGTCTTCCCTTTACTTGAAGGCTGAGGAGGAGGCAGAGAGGAGCATGGTGTGCACCTGTAAACTCCAGAACTTCCCCAACTTCACAAGTCAACAATAACGCTTTCTGGACCAAGAAACGAAAGGGCTGACGAGAAACTGTGACACCACAGGAAGTGAAATTAGGCCATTCAGCCCATTGAGTCTGCTCCACCATTCACTCATTCTTGAGTATCAAGGGGCTCAAAGGTTACAGGGAAAATGGGGTTAAGAAACATATCAGCCATGATTGAATGGCAGAGCAGAATCAATATGATAAATGACTTGTTAACCATCCCTGGGAAGAAGGAGGCAACACAGTCTCTCCAAGATCTCAAACCGAAACGTCCAAAGAGTGGCACATTGCCCTTTAATCTGTAAAGTCAGTGTGATAAGTGGTGTAACCTGCTGTAGTGTTAAATGTAAGTCCCTGACACTTTAAAATCAACAATCAGCAATTTATTGAACCAACTCTCACGGTGAACAAATGAACGAAACTACTAACAAACTGAATAAATCCTTCTTAACTACTGAGTATTCTGGAATAAATCAAGATTCTTCTGGTATGCTGTTCCAATCAATACATGTCCCACTCAAATAACACAAAATAGAATTTAATCTCTCAGATTACAACCAGGTTATGTGTCTTCCGGAATATTCTGTGCCATCTTCTGTCGGGGTTGCCTCCTCCGATTCCTCTCAGGAACCCCTTCTTTATTTTTCTAAATGATGCTTTCTCTAATACACAGATGACTGAGAGCACCAATTCTTTATGATAGGATTGGTCCTGTTGTCAAAACTTTAGGATTTCAATTTAATAAGTTTTTGGTAGCCAATGGGGCTGATTTAAATTGATTGGTGAAATTGAAAACCTGTTGTCTTGTCCTGCTAACTGTACAGCCCTTTGATACAAATGTTTCAGTTCAGGTGCTTTCTGTTGTGATGATGCTGCTCCTTTTAAGAAGATTATGTTGTTCTTGGTTTATTTTCAGGAGGGGTTGTAAAAGGCAGAGCTTCTCATTCGTCTAGGATTAAGGATTTCACTAATGGTTAACAGATACTGGCTAAGGCAACAATCAGAGAAAAGGGTTTGACATTTTATTTTCTAAAACACTTCTACAATGAAAGGGCAGTTGTCCCATTCTTTTCCCCTGGTTTGGGTTTTAGCAGGCAGTCTGTCTGAAGCTGCTGCAGGAAGAGATGTTTCCTGATTCAACAGATGTTTCTGGCTGACTCTGAAGCTTCAGGGAAAATAGTACCAGCGTATTCAGCCTCTCCCTGTAGCTCAAACCTTGCAGCCCTGGCAACATCCTTCCAAACATTTTCTGAACCCTTTCAAGTTTCACAATGTCTTAAAAAGATGTCAACTTTGCTCGACTACTGTGGGAGAATTTTCTGCATGATGCGTTCTGTCTGAAAGAGCCCTCCCCTGTGCTGTGACAGAGCTGCAGTGACTTTCAAAAGCCTGACAAATGCTGTTATCAGTCAAAGATTCAGTGGGAGAAGCTTCTCAATCACAGCTGTAATTGGAGAAAGTGTTTTTAATAATGAGACATGAATAAAGGATGCATTAATTTTTTGTTCTAAAGATTTACTCATACATCTCAAAACAGAGCATATGAACCCGGTCACAAGAAGTCTACGGGAATATAAGACACCACTGCCTATTTACTGACCAGGACCGACTTTACACAGAAAACATGGACATTTTAAATGAATGGGGTGCCATTCGTTTTACAATCAGGTGAACTTAAGAGGCACAGCATTGGCTTAGAAATGAGAGATCCTTGACACACACACAGCCAAAATCATCACTGCCATTATTATCTAATCAGAATTTAGGCTGGAGAGGCTGGGATGTTTTTTCACTGGAGCAGAGGAAGTTGAGGCAATATTTTCAAACCAAGAGCGGTAGAGATGGCTTAATGGTAGCTGTCTCTTCCCTAGGGGGAGGATTTCAAGACCAAGGATGCGTTTTTATGGTGAGAGGAGAAATATGGAAGAAAAGATGTGGGGCAAAATATTTACAGAGTGTCGTTCGCCTGGGGAAACAGCTGCCAGTGGAAGTGGTTGAAGTAGGTACATTAACAACATTGAAAAGGCGTTTCAACAAATACATGGATAGGAAAGCTTTAGAAGGATATGGGCCAAGTGCAGGGAAATGAGGTTAGTGTTGACAAACATTTTGGTCAGCATGGACCGGTATGGGCTGAAGGGCCTGTCTCTGTGCTATAGTAATCGATGACTGGTGTCTCTTTGTCACTCTGACAGTGTTGAGTTTCCACATGAACCAGGAAAAAGTGAGGACCGAAAATGCTGAAGATCAGAGTTGAGAGTGTGATGCTGGAAAAGCTCAGCAGGTCAGGCAGCACCCGAGGAGCAGAAGGATCGATGGTTCAGTCATAAGGACATCCAGATGAATATCTCACTAAATCATGCTGAATAAAATCTGATCTCATTCGTCAACTCTGATGCAGAGGTGCTGGGGGTGGACAGGTCAGAAGTCACACAACACTAGGTGACAATCCCAATAGATAGATTTGAACTCACGAGCTTTCGAAGCTCTGTTCCTTCATCAGGTGAAGTGATGAAGGAGCAGCACTGATGAAGGAGAAATGCTCCCAAAGCTTGGGATTTCAAATAAACCTGTTGGACTGTAACCTGGGGTTGTGTGACTTCTGACTTCTTCAACTGCGCATTCATGTTGAACTTGATGGGATACTTTATCCAACTCGGCGTAGTTAAATCATATCGCTTGGAGGGGTTCATTTGAAACCTTCCCAGAGGTGAATTCAACAAGATTGAATTATTCAAAGTTACTCAATTCTAAACTTACATCAGGACCGGTCGTCAGAGAGGTACAGCACGGAAACAGATCCTTCAGTCCAATTCGTCCATGCTGACCAGATATTCTAAATTAATCTAGTCCCATTTGCCAGCACTTGGCCCAAATCCCTCTAACCCTTTTTATTCATGTCCCCAACCAAATATCTTTTAAATTCTGGAATTCTACCAGCCTCCTCCACTTCCTCTGGCAGCTTATTCCATACATGCACCACATTCTGCATGAAAAGTTTTCCCTTTAGGTCCCTTTTAAATCTTTCCCCTCTCACTCTAAACCTATGCCCTCTAGTTCTAACAACATCCTGATAAATCATTTCTGATGGAGATGTCAACGTTTCGGGTAGAACCCTTCTTCAGTCCTGAGGGATAATATCTGAAATGCTGACTTCTCCACGTCCTGTTGTGCCCAGCCTCCTGTTTGTCTATTTTAGATTCCAGCATCTGCAGTTTTTTATTTTGTCTCTAACAAATGGTGGAGCAGATTCGATGGGTCAAAATAGCCGAACTTCTGCTCCAATGGTCTTGTGGTCTTAGGATTTTGCGGGTCCTAGGCTCAATGAGCAGCAGCGCCCACTGGAAGCAATGTTCACAGAATCATGGAGTCCCTGCAGTGTGGAAATGGGCCCTTCTGCCCAACAGGTTCAGAGCGACCCTTTGAAGAGTAACTCACCCAGACACATTCTCCTACCCTATCACTCTGCACTTACCCCTAACTAATGCACCACACCTACACACCCTGAACACTATGGGACTATTTAGCTTGGCCAATTCGCCCAAATATGCGCATGTTTGGACTTTGGGAAGACACTGCAGCATGCGGAGGAAATGCACACAGACACTGGTGGCCAGGGCGGGGGAGGAATACGTACAAACTCCACACAGACAGTCACCCTGAGGATGAAATCTGCGTCCCGGGTGTTATGAGGCAGCAGTGCTAACCAATGAGCCACCACCACTCCCAACCCCCCCCTCCCCCCCCCCCCCCCCCCCCCCCAAGTAGAAAACAAAAAAACCTATCAGCTCTCCCACTGCACCCACTATCAGAAAGGGCAGGACGTTCAGTCCTGGGGATGACCCTCAGCAGTGTTACCGGCAGAATCGGATTGTTGGGAGCATTGGTGCCTCCCCTGGTGCTTGTTCAAGCTGCAGGACATTGTGAACTTCTGCCCACATTCAGGGCAGGCAAACGGCCTCTCCCCAGTGTGGACCCGCTGGTGCGTCAGTAGAGTGGAGGAGACAGCAAAGCCCTTCCCGCACTCGAGGCAGGTGAATGGCCTCTCCCCAGTGTGGACCCACTGATGTGTCAGCAGGTGGGAGGCCTGGGCAAAGCCCTTCCAGCACTCAGAGCAGCTGAAGGGCCTTTCCCCAGTGTGGACCCGCCGGTGCTTCAGCAGGTCGGAAGAGCGTGTAAAGCACTTCTCGCAGACAGAGCAGGTGAATGGCCTCTCGCCGGTGTGGACCCGCCGGTGGGCCAGCAGGTCAGAGGAATCGCTGAAGGCCTTCCCACATTTGGGGCAGGGGAAGGGCTTCTCACCGGTATGGACCCGCCGGTGAATCGCGAGGTGGGAGGAGCGAGTGAACACCTTCCCACAATCTGGGCAGCGGAAGGGCCTCTCCCCTGTGTGCACCCGTCGGTGCCTCAGCAGGGCAGAGGAATCACTGAAGGCCTTCTCGCACTCAGGACAGGAGAATGGCTTCTCCCTGGTGTGACTGTGCCGATGTGTCTCCAGGGCAGACGGGACACGGAAGCCTTTCCCACAGTCGCCACACTTCCATGGTTTCTCCATCGCCGAAGCTACAGTTGCACAGAAACGCGTGTATGTCCCCTCCCTGCCTTGAATTCCTCTATCCAGCTAGATAACTGATTCAGGCTCCACACTCAGTGCGTTGCTGCAACAGTAGGGTCTCTCTTCCAGTCCCACTGATGCTGAAAACGTACTGAAACAGGAACCAATTGGATCATAGTTGAAAATTGTTGCAGTCCCGATGGAATGAGTGGCTCACAAATGCTGGAGAATCAGAGTCGAAAACTGCGGGTCAGGCAGCATCCGAAGAGCAGGAGAGTCAATGGTTCAGGCATAAGCCCTTCATGTCTTGATTTTGAAACTTCATCTTCAGATCTTCAAATACTCTGTAAAACGAGGTTACAAAAGTCAGCACTGTCAGCCCAGGGTAGAAATTCAGAACAAGCAATTCTACTTTCTACAGAACATTCTTTTCTTTTGTTATTCCACAAAACTGAAAGCACCATCCCACTCTCTCTCTCTCCCTCCCTCTGTTCTCACTCCATTCTAATTCTCCTGAAAGTGCTGAATCAGGATCTGACAGGGACAGAAGAGCAAAACAGTCATGACTGACATCTCTCTGAATTTTGGATACCTCCACCTGAAAATTAATATCTTCCACGACATTGGGATACAGTTGAGAGTGATTTTGGGAAGCAAAAGTAAAGTGTGTACATTCAGGATGAACCTGCAATTCAGCTTCTTGACAAACAACCAAACGCAAAATGGTTAACGTGCACCCACGGGGGTGGGGGAGTTTTGGAATGAGACATCAAGGCAATGATACTAGAGAGAAACTAAACAGACTGAAGTGGCAAACCAGAGTCATCTAGATATACAGCACAGACAAAGGCCCTTTGGTCCAACTGGTCGATGCTGACCCGATATCCTCACCGAATCTAGTCTCATTTGCCAGCGTTTGGCCCATATCCTTCTAAACCTTTCCTATTCATATACCCATCCAGATGCCTTTAAATATGTTAGGATTATGCCAGCATCCACTACTTCCTCTGGCAGCTCTTTCCTTACATGCACCATCTTCTGCATGAATTGCCCCTTAGGTCCCTTTTAAATCTCCCCCACCGCCCCCAAACCTATTATTCATTAGTTCTGGATTTCCAGAGAAGTGACCTTGTCGATTTACCCTATCCATGCCTCTCTTGATTTTATAAAGAATGGAAGCATCAACGGCTCAGGGCGGGGATTGGCGGGGGGGGGGGGGGGGGGGGGGGGGGAGGGGGGCGGGGTGGGATGCGGAAGGAAGCCGAATGTGCTGGAGCCAACGCGGAAGAAGAGGACACAAAACCTTGAAGTTGCAATGAGGAATACTGCATGTGCTGTACTTGTACCTGTTGATTTTATTTGTGGGAATCAAGTGTATTTTAAAAATAAAAACAAACAAGATATCTCCCCTTTCCCAATCTCCCAATGCTGTTCTGGACACAGAGTGAGAGAATTGGGAGCAGGAGGTGGCCATTTGGTCTTTTGACCCTGCACCAGCATTGAACAGATCATAACTGGATATGAATATACCTACAGCCAGGTGGATAAACTGAGATTTCTTTCACTGGAGCAGAGGAGATTGAGAGGTGAGGTTATAGAGGATTATAAAATCATGAGGGGTACAGATGAGGTGAACGGCAGGTGTCCTTTCCCTAGGGTGGGGCTTTCAAGATTCGGGAGCAAATTTTGAAGGGGAGAGGAGAAAGATTTTTAAAAAGACATGAAGACCTCCATTTTTTTCACACAGAGAGTGGATTTTGTGGATGGGTGTCCAGAGGAAGTAGTGGATGCAGGTACAGTTACAATGTTTAATAGACATTTGGATAAGCACATGAATAGGAAAAGTTCAGAGGGATATTGGTCAATCACTGGCAAATGGGACTAGTTGGGTTTGAGAACATAGTCAGCATAGACTAATTGGACCGAAGGGTCCATTTCTGTGCTGTATGACCCTGTACTGGTCTTAAAACCATTTTCTTGGAAATCCAAGATGGCGGTGGTTTGAGTGGTCTGCTGTGCTGGGCTGGGCTCTGTGCCATACCCCCGGCAATGTGGACCTTTACCCCCGCCCCCCCACCACCTCATTAACCATCTGTAAGAGAAAAATAATTGCTAATAGAAACTTACTGAACATCTGGAGCTGCTATAATTGTGGTTTGACAGCGTTAGGATCAGAATGAAAGCAAATGAAGGAAAGGGGCCGACAGGGGTGCAGCAGGCAGGGCCCTCCCCTACTGCATCGGGGGTGCCTCGAGCCATTGTTCAAACTCCCAGGGCAGTCCCTTTGGGTTTAATGGGGCAGCAGTAGTTACTCTCGGAGTTTGCCAAACTCTGAGATAAGATTGAAGCAGCGGTGGAACCACTACCTGCCACGCTGGAAAAGCATGAGCAGGAAATTCAAATGTTGGCCCGAAGAGAATAGGCAGCGGAGGAGAGGACCGTGGCATCGGAGACCGTGGCGGAGGTCTCAGGAGGAAGGATCTGAACGCTAGAAGACCAGGTTCGGGTCCTTCAGGAGCAAATGGATGACCTGAAAAACAAAAGTAGAAGAAAAATATTACAGCTCGCGGGTCTTCCGGAATGTAAGGAAGGTGAAAACCTCGTTGGATTTCTGGGGCTGGAGTCGGGTCTGTTGAGTGTGGGGCGGGCCCACCGGATCAAAATGCGGTCAGGGCTGGACCCGCGCCCCCGCACGGTCCTAGTGCAACTCCTGCATTATAAAGAAAAACAGTTAGTGATTGAAACAGCAAGAAGATTGGTAAGAGATCCAGAGGCCTTAATGCACAAAGGCTCAAGAATGATGTCTTTTCAGGGCTTCTCAGGAGCCTGGATTAAGAACAGAAGAGCATTTGATGAAGTTAAGAGAAAATTAAGGGATCTGAACATTCAATATTCCTTGAGGTACCTGGCCGTGGTGCATTTCTCTCATGGAGGGACGGTATATAGTTTTGATTCAGCAGAAAAGGCGAAGCGCTTTGTGAATTCTCTGAATTAAAGGACTCAGGTCGGGGTGAAGGCGGGACATCATGACAGACAATGCTACTTTTTGCCCCTTTTTGTTGTGGTTATCGGCTTTATATGTACTGCCTTAATGTAAAACTGGAATTATTTAGTAAAACGGTCAGTTAGGTCTTGTCTGGGGCCTTTTTTCACTGCTGTCCTTTTGTTTTTGGATTGAGGGTGGCTATATCTGTGGTTAAGATGTATGGAGAAGGCGTATGGGGAGATGGGCATCGATTGTTAACTCTCAGAATGTAAATAATATGTTTTTTTCAATCTGTGAATTGCCTGGCGCTTGGGGCACAACCTCAGCGGGAAGGAGCCGGGATGGTGGCAAGAGTACTGCTCACAATGTGGTCTCATCTACAATGGGGAAAATGAAGCCTAAAACTGGGTGACTGCTGCACAGAACATCTACGTTCTGCCCGCAAAAAGAACCTGAGCTTCCAGTTGCCTGCCAATTCCACACCCTCCCCTGTTCCCTGGCCAACATCTCTGTCTCAGGTTTACTGTAGTGTTCCAGCGATGTTCAGCACCAGCAGAACGAAGAGCATCGAATATTTCACTTGGGGACCATACATCCTCCGGTCCCAATATCGAATTCAATAATTCTAGGGCCTGAAATCGTTAGTATCCTCGTCCCTTCCACACACACCAAGCCTTGTTATCACACAGTCTGTCATTACACACTACCTATTATTAGCCACGAACAGTCTCCATTCACCCTCCCACACAGATCGTTATCAACTCCCTTTCCTGTCCAACAGTTCTTCCCTCGCTTTGGGCTGTGTCCTGATCTATCATTTACTGCATCCGTCTTCCTCCCACAATATCTCCTGCATTTTAACCAACGTTTTCCCAATCACCATCAGTTCTGTGGAAGGGTCACCGGCAACTCCTGTTTTTTTTGTTTCTGATATACAGCATCAGCAGTTCTTTCAGCTTTTTATTGAGGTAGAGTTGGAAATCGTTTCGAGAGACAGAAGGAGACGGGGGAGAGACAGAACAGACATGAACTGTTAATCTCCGTTGTTATTCAAAACGTAAAATCATTGCGGCGCGATCACTTTCCTTAAGCATGAATAAAGCTCACCAGTCGTTCATGAGCTTGTGGCGCAACGGTAGCGCGTCTGACTCCAGATCAGAAGGTTGCGTGTTCGAATCACGTCAGGCTCACTGACGTCGACTTCTTACATTTCAAATCAAGAAAGGAGCACGTTCACTCCGGATATCTGTTGAGCCAAGTCTTCTTTACGGAAACTTTCAATCACACGTGAAGCTTTGCTGTCAGTTTGATTTGTGAACACTGTGTCAGGGAGGTGGTGTGCCTATTGTTTGGGTAAATGCTCAGCTCCCCCAGTTCATCACGGGATTTAAACACAGCCGCCTCCCTCTGGGCAGCCGCTTCGTTCAGTCGGTGACAGCGCGGTGTGAATAACATAATACCGATATTTTTACAACATAATCCAGAGACTCCCAGCTTTATGTTTCAATCTATCAGGAGAGTGACAGCGAGTGCAGATAGAAATGTTTCCCACCAACAGCAAATTCTTTCCTCTCACTGGACACAGTTAAAATTATCGTTATTCAACAGAAGGAGCGGAAACTACAGTCTGACGGCCTCTCTCCACATTAACGGTGAGACTGAATTTTATAAACGGCGTCAGTAAAATCCAATGGCGGACACTGATTTGGTTCAATCGATTATTTTGCCAAGCGTAATTCATCAAGGGGTTGCTGCTGTGTGAAACTGCGTGAGGAATTAACGCAGGGCCTCCTGCGCATGGAACACACCGCAACTGATGTGTTTCACCTTCACCAGTTTATTCCTATCTCGGAGAAGAGAGGTTTGATGATTCGGATCATAGCAGCCAGAAAGAGATCAAGAGAAGAGCACTCAGACCTTCACAAGCTTGTCACCACAGCTGGGCCATCGTGGCCCGTGTATCAGTATGGGACAGTAATCTGCATCTTCTGACTGGAAGCACAGCAAATTGGAGTGCAGGTGGGACTATCACACAGGAGAAAACGGCTTCATCCTATCAACTGGAGTGGCTCCCAATGCGCAACTCCGCTCACCTCAACTGAATAACTGTCAACAAATTACTCAGTGATTCAAAGGAATACTCCGTTTTGAATCTGCATTGTGGCATGTACCTTCGTGAATGATGTCAAAACACCTTCATTGATGTGATGGAGTATCCTGTTGGGCAGAATATGTCCGTTGTCATATTTCCTATGTTCCATTGATCCAACTCCGGTTTCACTCAGAATCACAAAATGCGCAGACTGAGGCCATGCAGCCCACCTTAGATCTGCTGGTTCAACAATTACTTCACTTCCCCGCTTCCTGAAGTATCACCCTCAGAATTGAGCGTAATACAGGTGGAGGTTTCATTCAGACACGGATTGCGCGGGCGAAAAATCTGCAATACTTGTTCTCACTTTCAACACGTGTTTCCCTTCGCCGTGTTCACTGCAATGGCAGCTCTGCACCGTCCCTAATTCAGGCAGTCCGATCTTATTTAACGAAGCGGCTTTTGAGAAAATTCATCGGGCATTTTTGCTCAGGTCAATTTAAGGATTGATGGTTCGCCTGGGATCGGAACGCGGGAACTCTCACACGGCTGCATATGCTCGAAGACCCAAAGCTAGAATCATATCCTAGAGTAACGAGCCACCAGCCATGGGTACAGCCACCTCCCAAAGCAGCTGAGAACAGGAGAAGACCACTCAGACCTCCAAAAGCACGTAACTTGAATAGTGTGAGTTTCGCGACAGTATCGGTACGGGGCACTGAAACACTCAGGAAGCCGTTTGAAAGGCAAGATGCAGAACAGAGTACCATCACAAACGAAGGTCGTTCAAGGAGGCAGTGAACAATAGCAGAGGATGGTTTCGATCCAACGACTTTTGGGTTATGGGCCCAGCACGCCCCCGCTGCGCCACTCGGCTCCTACTCTCGGCGCGCCGCTCCGCTCCAAAGGCCCCTTCAGCCTTTCGTCTGGCGCGTGGCATGCACGTTCGAGACTGATGTCAAAGATCTTCACTGCTGTCGTCTGATATGGTGTTGCGCAGACGTATGGAGGCTGTGTAAACATCAACTTTTTCTAACTTCCCACATTCTCTTGTGATTTCACTCTAAATAGACGCCATGCGGCCCACCTTCGCTCTGCTGGGTCGACACAGTAAGTACACGTGGGTCTCTATTCGTATCATTCTCTTGCCTTCTCCATGTAATTCTGCAGATTATTACTTTAAACATGATCACCGAATTCCCGTTTGCGTCTAATGAATCTGCCTCTTTGTCAGTGTCAGTTAGGGATTTACTGACCCCAACCACTCCCTGTACGAAAGCATTCTTCCTAATGTCACTTTCGGTTCTTTTCCTCATGCCTTTAAAACTCTGCCGAATCGTTGCCGATCCTTTCAGGCGTAGGAACATTTTGACTACATTACTTTCTCTGTCTAGACTTCGCATGACTTGAAAAGCTTCAATCGGGCCAGATTTCAAACTTCCGTACTCCGAAGAGAGCTGTCCCAAATTTCCAACCGACCCTCATCGCTGACATCCCTCAAACACTGCACGACTCACGTCAACTTATTCAACGCTACCTCCAATCATTTCACTTCGCTGCTTTCTGTCCCATTGGTCCTCCAGGGAGCCCAACCTCGTTTTACGAAGGTGCTTCTTGAGAAAATTAAACAAGCACTTTCGCGCGATTCACGAAACTCAGGCTCGTCCGTGATTTGAACCCGGGATCTCTCGCACGTCTGCGTCGACGAAGACCCAAAGCGAGAATCATACCCCTAGACCAACGAGCCACACGGTCGGCGCACCGGCGTCCCTGCCCCCGCCCTACCTCTTGAACCAGCTGAGTCTTGCTCGGAGTAAAGTTCCAGTTGACATTGAACAGGCTGGGGCTGTTTTCTCTGGAACGTCGGAGGTTGGAGGGTGACTTTATGGAGGTTTACAAAATTATGAGGGGCATGGATAGGATAAATAGGCAAAGTCTTTTCCCTGGGGTCGGGGAGTCAAGAACTAGAGGGCTTTAGGGTTTAGGTGAGAGGGGAAAGATAGAAAAGAGACCTAAGGGGCAACCTTTTCACGCCGAGGGTGGTGCGTGTATGGAATGGGCTGCCAGAGAAAGTGGCGGAGATTGGTACAATTGCAACATTTAAGAGGCGTTTGGATGGATATATGAATAGGAAGGGTTTGGAGGTATATGGGCCGGGTGCTGGCAGCTGGGATTAGATTGGGGTGGGATATCTGGTCGGCATGGACGGGTTGGACCGAAGGGTCTGTTTCCATGCTGTACATCTCTATGACTGTATGAACAGCTGCTTCTCATTCTGTCTCTCTGCTGCCGTTTGCCCGTCCCCAGGAACCGGGCCCTCTCTACTGGCAGAAAATTAAACCGTTTTCTTTCTCAACTTTTCTCTGACACCGGAGTGACCAGTGACAAGTATTGCCCTCCTCAACATAGGGCACAGAGAACCGGAGAAGACCCCTCAGACCTCCACGAGTGTGTCATCTCAACTCTGCATACTGGGCCTGTGTATCAATGTGAAATATTTACGTCGAAGTTTTTTGGGAAGCAGATCAGAAGGCGAGGTGCACAACAGTGCGCCGTTATGCGGGAAAGTTGCTAAACTCGACATTGAGTGAATAGGGAAGATGGTTTCCCTTCTGGGTTATGCTCCCATCGCGCACCGGCAGACATGTCGCCGACGAACAAATATTAACTCTGTCTAAATTGCCACATTCTGTTTTTACGAACCGTGATTTCACTCAGAAGCACAATTTACCTGCTCCCTCCAGAATATCCTTCCAGGCTCGAACATACCTTCCAGGTGAAGCAGCACTTTACCTGCACATTTGCCGCAACCTATTCTACTGCATTCGCTCGTCCTCGTGAGTTTAAATCTCTGCCGAATCACAATAGATCCTTTCAGGCATGGGAGCATTTTAACAGCATTATTTCCTGTTTCTCGGCCCCTACTGACTTGGAAAACTTCGGTTCTCCGAGGAGAGCTGGCCGAATTTTTCAACCTACCTTGATTGCTGACATTTTTACCTTATTCCTAAAACATCGCACCACTCACGTCAACCTGTTCAACGCGATCTCCAACCATTTCACGTCCCTGTTTTCTGCCTCTTTCATCCTCCAGACAGCCCAACCTCGCTTCACCAAGGTGCTTTTTGAGAAAATTAGTGGGGCATTTTTGCACAAATCAAGTTAAGCGACGCAGCCTTGACTGGGATTTGAATCTAGGACCGCACACAAGTCTGCACAGTTAAAGAGTCTATCTGGGATCATGCCCCTAGACCAACAAGCCAAAGAGCAGCTCTTTCCTCATTCACCACACACCTCTTGAGCCAGTTGAGACTTGCTTAGTGTGAAATACATTTGACATTGCTCTCTGAATTGCAAGAGACGAAGAGTTTCCAGAACAGCTGCTTCTCATTCTGTCTCCCTGCTGTATTTTGACCCCGTCCCCAAGAACCCGGCTCCCTCTACTGTTTCGAAACTTTTCTCTGACACCTGAGTGGCCAGTGACAAGCATTGCCCTCCTCAACATAGGATACAGTGAACAGGAGACCACTCAGAAGTTGTCACCTCAACTGTACACATTGGGCCAGTATATCATTGTGAAATATTTATGTCGAAGTTTTTTGGGAAGTGGATGAGAAGGCAAGGTGCAGAACAGAGCGCCGTTATACGGGAAAGCTGCTAAAGACGACGTTGAATGAATAGGAGAGAACGGTCTCTCTTTTGGGTTACGGTCCCAACACGCACGCGTTGTGCCATTCTCCTGCATTGCTCGGCAGTTTTTCCAGAGAAGTATTTAGCTTTTCATCTGGCGTGTGGCAGGCACGTTTGAGAATGACGTCAGGAGATCTTCACTGCTGTCGTGTCATATGCCGTTGTGCAGACATATCGTCGATGTGCAAAAATAAACTCTGTCTAAATTCCCACATTCTGTTTTTCGAAATATGATTTTGCTCAGAATCACTAATTTTCAAAACTCGCAATATTCAAACTTTAACAAAGTGCTCATAGAAATGATCAGTGAACACCTGGAAGAAATTCTTCCAAACTTACCTGGGGAATTTCGCTTTGAGGGGTCTTGAACTTTAAGTGGAAGGAAGGGAAGTTTGCCTCGAGGCTGTTTAATGTGGAGATGTGTTCCCCATGTAAACTGGTCGTAGTTAACCATCCCAGTGCTTCCCGATGCAGGGCTGTTTGACCCCCAGGGAGGTTTACTTGTAGCAACTGGAGTGAATCCAGAGAGGGAGCAGATTCTGCAAAGGTGCTCAAATACTTTCTATCTCTATTTTAGGTATTTTCCTTGTGTATTCCCTCAGTTTGGCACGTATGCAGTTTGCACCCTGGAAAATGACTGCTTTTTTCCTCATGTTCGCAATTAAAAGTGTAGTTTCTCATGGAACTGAGCCGCATTGAAAGGAGTGTCATATTGATATATATATGTACACGTATTTAGTTTAGGATTAGATTAGATTTAAATTAAGTTTTCCTCTAAACACACCTGAGCCTATCTGGCTGCATGAGGGATTTCAGGTTTCTGTGTGCTGGGTATTATGTGATCAGCAGGCATCTGGCAAACTACAGGAACTACCACCTATGTTATGTTCGTTTAAGTGTACTGCCAATGATCACTTATTTTGTGATTTTTTTTCCAGGAAGACGTGCCGAAAGAAATCTGAAAACAAATGAAACATCAACTTCTGACAGAGCCGCTTGATTCATTGGGACTTGAATATCAGCAACCATTCCAATCAAGAAGACATGGTTGCTTTTGTTTGCTTGAGAGATTTTGGACACTGGTGTGGCAGGAAGAACACTGAGACACCGAGTGAGGGAGATTCAGTGCGCTGACTGTGAAAAGTGCTTTACACCATTTACTCAGCTTTGGGGAATCAAAGTCTCATCCCTCACAGTGGGAAAGACTATGTCCCCGTTCTGATTGTAATTTCAAACCCAGACCAACACAAGGAAAGCTCCACCAATGGAGAAATTTTGGAAATGTGGGGACTGAGGGAAAGGATTCCCTTCCCCATCCGTGTTGGAAACCCACAGACGTATTCCCAGCGGGGAGAGGCCATTCACCTGCTCGGTGTGCAGGAAGGGCTTCAGTCGGATCAGCCATCTGGAGACGCACGAATGGGTCCACAAGTGAGAGAAGCCATTCACGTGCCCCATGTACGGAAGGGGGTTCACTCAGTCAGCTGCACTGCTGACCCACCAGTGGGTCCACACCGGAGTGAGGCCGTTCACCTGCTGTCAGTGCCGGAAGAGCTTCACCTGCTCCTCCCACCTGTGAAGGCACCCGCGCGTTCACGTGCCATCGCAGGGGGGATGGAAGGAGCGATGGCCGAGCGCCGCTAACAACCCAGCTCTGGGGATTCTCAGGTTCGAATCCCGTCGCGGTAGATGGCAGAATTGGGATTCGGTCAGTAATCTGGACTTCAGAATCTAAGGATGAAACCGTTTTTAGAGGGCAAAAACCCATCTGATTCATTCATGTCCTTTTCAGTGATGGAAACTGCCGTTGCGCGAAAGGATTCACTCAGTCGTCCCAGCTGCATGCTTTACCCGGCTGTACGAAGGATCCAGTTACAAAGGGACAACTCAACGAACCAATAATAAAGAAAGTGTGGTGGGGGGAGTGGGGGGTGAGTGTGCGCACTTTGAGCTTGAGGTGCTTTTTTTTTAAGAAAAGCTACTTTTTGTACGCCTTGTGATGTGGAGATCTGAAGCTGTAACAAAGTTGGGTCGCAGTAAAGGTTACCTGAACTTACTGCCAGGCTTAAACTATTTCAGAATCCTGAAGAGGAGTTGTTGGACTCGAAATTTTAACTCTGCTTTCTCTCCACAGATGCTTCCAGTCCTGCTGAGTTTTTCCAGTGTTCTCAGTTTTTGTTTCAGATTTCCAGCATCCACAGTTCTTTGTCTTATTTATCAAATTCAATTCTAGCCCTTCACAAGTGTCTGGAACTTCATCTCCCTGATCTACAAACTGTTCACTTACCCTAGAAATGACCGCTACCTCCTTATCAAAGTAGACCCCTTTGTTGCAAAATGATTGTTCAATTCTGTGACCAAAATTATTGCATTCGTAATTACTTACACCAGGGACTCTCAATATCTCAGGCCAGAGCACAGCTAGATTGTTTCAGACAGTACATTTATGTGATTTGATGCAATTCCCTATTCCTTACTTTGCCAGCGTGTTGCTGGGAATGGAGGGTTTGAATTAAGAAGAAGCTGGGACATTTTTCCAACAGAGCCGAGCAAGTTGACAGATAACTTTATCGAGATTTTTAAAATCAGGAGGGGTATAGATAAGGTGTCATTTCCAGGAGGCTCAGAATATTTTGTTGCTCCAGAAGGTGTAAAAGGGGGTCAAAGCTTCAACAGATATCGAGCAGAGCTGAGAACAGACAACATTTAACTCTGTGGGAACAGGGAGATCAGAGGACAGAGAAATCAGGACCTGAAATCCGAGCTGACACCAGACTACCATGTTATCAGTGCTTTGATTAGCAGTGCCCACCCTCTACCTTTACTGAGCCTCTCACTCGACTTGAATGCCACATCTCCCCTCGATATTCTGGATCCAATCCTTGTCATTCTGAAGCCATATCTCTGTAAGGAGTCTCAGATCATAATTATTCTCTTCAATGTGTGCAGTCAATTAATTCGCTTTTTTTACAATGCAGCTTTTAGTTTTATTTTTTGTGATGGTGAGAATCCAGTTTTGATTGCTAGTACATTTATTCTCCTTGTCCCTTTCTCTCATTCTCTGGTGTTTGGTTTCCACATCACTACATTGCTCACTGCTCTTGATTTCGATTGGCTATGCTAAATTGCCTAGTGTCCAGGGATGTGCAGGTTAGGTGGGTTGACCATGGGAAACGCAGGGTTATCGTTTCAAAGTAATAGAAGGAGTAGGCCATTTGGCCCATCGACCCTGCTCCGCCATTCATTACAATCATGGCGGATCGATCAATAGTCTCAGCTCCTCCTAATTGCATTATCCCAACTTCCCTTAATTCCCTTACCACGCAAAAAAAACCCATCCAACAGTGTCTTAATGAAGCTGCCTCGACTGCTTCTTTGAGCACAGAATTCCATTAATTTACCATTAACCGCATAGGTCCTGCCCTGAGTTGCCTCATCAAAATGCAACAGCTCATATTTGTCTAAATTAAACTCCATCCACTACTCCTTGGCCCATTGGCTCATCTGATCAATTATAATTTATATTAAACTTTCTTTCCTACCTTACTCCCTAAAAGCTGAAAATCTCCATCCCACACTCTCACCCTCCATTCTCACTTTGTTGAGTCTAATCACGGATGTCCTCATCCTGAAGGGTTTGATTCATGCTGATTAACAGGCCCACATTCAAGGGAGATCTAACTGAAACGTACAGAACATTGAACGGCCTGGACAGAGTGGACATTGGGAAGATGTTTTCATTGGGAGGAGAGACTAATACCCATGGGCATAGCCTTAGCATAAAGGGAGAATGGAGATTAGGAGAAACTTCTTTAGCCAGAGAGTGGTGAATCTATGGAATTCATTGTCACAGAAAACTGTGGAGGCCAGGTCACTGCGTATGTTGAACATTGTGGTAGAGATGTACAGCATAGAAACAGACTGTTTGGTCCAACTTGTCCATGCTGACCAACTATCACAACCCAATCTAGTCCCACCTGACAGCACACGGCCCCATATCCCTCCAAACCCTTCCTATTCATACACCTACCCAAATGCCTTTTAAATGTTGCAATCGTACTAGCCTTCAACACTTCCTCTGGCAGATCATTCAATAAACGTACCATTCTCTGCGTCAAAAAGTTGCCCCTTAGATCTCTTTTGTATCTTTCCCCTCTAACGCGAAACCCATGCCCTCTCCTTCTGGACACCCCCACCCCAGGAAACGACTTTGTTTATTAATCCTATCCATGCCCCTCATGATTTTATACACGTACAGTTACGACGTTCAAAAGACATTTGGATAAGTACATGAATACGAAAGGTTGGAAGGGTTATGGGCCAAACACTGGTAGGTCGGACGAGTTTAGTTTGAGAACATACTCAGCATGGACTCGTTGGATGAAGGGTCTGTTCAGTACTGTCTGACTCTGTGACTGATCTGTACTGGTCTTAAAACCATTTTCTTACCTTCCCCTATAAGCATCCACTTCTTTGGTGTTCAAAACTCAGATGAACTTCGCCTTGAATATGTTCAATGACCCCACTTCTGAACTCAATTCCTCTTCGTAATATACCACTTGCCTTGCTCATTGCCTGCTGCATCTGCCCGACAGCTGGCATTGACTGGTGTGGAGGGACTCTGAGACCCCTTAGTACATCCATACATCATTCCTGATGAAGGGCTTGTGCCCGAAACGTTCACTGTCCTGTTCCTCAGATGCTGCCTGACCTGTTGTGCTTTTCCAGTGCCACATTTTTCGACTTTCACCTCTAGTCCTCACTTTCTCCACATTCCAATATATAATCATTTTAACAATGCACTGCTTTTTTTTTAAACAGCAAAGGCTATAACTTCACATTGCGGAACTGCACTTGCCATGTGTTTGCCAATTGAGACACAGACCTGGACCAACTTCGGGAAGAGGCAAAAGACTGAGTTCTGAACAAAAACCGTCGTACACTCAAAACATCGGCTCTGTTTCCCTTTCCACGGATGCTGCTCGACCCGTTGGCTTTCTGCAGTATTCGCTGTGTTTGTTCGACACAAATGCTGCTTTCCATTAAAGAACTTCAATCCCTGTCCTCTGGTAACTGACCCTAGTCAGTGGCAATAGGTTCTTCTGATCATTAACCTGCCCATTCACACCACGTCTTCTCCCATCATTGCCAACAGCCCCTGGAAATCTCCAGTTAACCTTCTTTGCTCCAAAGAGAACATTCCCAAACTTGGGATTGGAAATTGCTCATCCCTGGACATGATGCAAATGTTACAATGGGGAAGAGGTTTTGTCAAAATATCGTCAGTTAGCAGGTGGAAAAATGTTCAGGAAGTAAAACAGAAATCCCAGTCTCCAGCTTTGTGAATCTTTCGAAACTCTTTGGGAAGTGGAATTAGAGGAGAATGAAGGATGAACTGACGGACTGAGCAGAGACAGTCCAGACACCATCCCCTTGTTTAAGAGGCTGATTGACTCTGATATTCTCGGGACCTGAACTGACCCGAGACATTGAAATAATTCTCTGCACATCAGGAATTCAAACCCCTTCTCGGCTCGGCGCCAATGAGAAAATTCAGGAAGAGGCAAAACACTGAAAGGCTCGGAGGGCGATGGCCCCGGTGGTGGAGAGCTCGTTCCTCGTGACATGGATGTGCCTGCAGATGGTGGGATCAGGCTGTCCCCATGTCTCCACAATGAATGTCCAAGGCTTTATTATGGAAAGTAAAACTGATAGAAGACAATGGTAATTTTGGGCGGGACGGGTTGAATTATGAATTTATTAGTAGGTTCCTCAAAGACACTGTGCAAGCAGCTCTTGCACCTGTCTCTGTGGCGCAATTGGTCAGCGCGTTTGGCTGTTAACCGAAAGGTTGGTGGTTCGAGACCACCCAGAGTCGGCGTGTTCCTTGTTCTCGCTCCTACCGCTTTCTTGGCTGCGAAAGTGCACGTTTTTAATGGTGTCAGGAAAATGTTTCCCAAACGGAAATCTATTCCACTGAGGCAGCACAAAGGGGTTTCTGAATTGATTGAATTTCGAACATAAATGACTGCGGATGCTGAGAATTCGAGACAGAAAGCGAAACTGCTGGAGAAACTCAGCAGGTTTGGCTGGACCTGGATGAGGAAAAAAACGAGTTCTGAAATGTTGTCTCTGATTCTCTTTCCACCTGCGGAGTTGCTCCTGCAATTTCTGTTTTTGTTTTTAACTGAACGTCCATTTCATCTACCGGGATGAAACACGCAGACTCGCCATTTGCAGATATTTAACCCTTTCGAAACCTGAGAAGTGATTGAATTCAAACAAACTCTGCAAGGATTCACTTTTTGTCAGCTCCACAGGCAGAGAGATCTGGGAAATGAAGCTGTCAGTGTGGTTCTGTATTGATGGGCCGAGTGGTGAATGCGATGGACATGAAATCCATTGCGGTTTCCCCACGCAGGTGTGAACCCTGCCGACTACAGTTGAGAAACGACGTCAAAAAGAAAGGGAGATTGCTCCACGGTTTTTTTAAAGATGCAAATCAGTGGAGGGGTTGAAGTATTTCAATCACATTGGGACTGGTCGGGAATTTGTAGCCCACTGCCTGTCAGGGTGGAACATGCAGATACCCACAGAGCTGCTATTGAGGCGATGAGCCAAGAGTTTGGAAATGAGATCGAACAGTGAGGGGCGTGAAGTCGTAATCGAAGTTAAGCAGGCACCTGAGGACAAAGGTGTTTTATTTGCCAGTGAAAGATACTGCTTCACAAAGTTGGGATTATGGAAGGGAAGCAGTGACGGTGATTATCTTTGGCTGTTCCTCTTGTGAATGTTCCCATTGCTGCGCATGTCCGTGTTAACGTCAGAACTCTGCAGCATGGCGGTGTCAGGTCCGCACAGTGCCAGGGGCGCAATGGATGACGCATCTGACTCCACCTACCTGTTTGAAATGCAGCTCACAGCTTCTTCACACACACCAATTAATCTTTCTCATTGTCCTGAAGCCGGCATACGGTTTGAATTCCCGAACTGCGGGAATGAGACTCTTTTCACTGTGTCGCGTCAGTAAGTGTCCCTGAGAACATCAGAGTCGTCACAGCGCTGTCAGAGGAGGGGGAGCTGAAATAGTCCCTCACGCTGCTCATGGGCACATTTCACTTTCCCCAACTCACCGCCCCAACCACTGTGGCTCTTGGGAGTGGAAAGGGAACAAACACCAAAACCCAGTCTCAGCTTTGTAAATCTTCAGGAAATAAGAAAACTGTACATCCCTTCGGGTCTTCCATCCTGGGCTGACAGCGTTGATTTTAAATGGCTGTCCAGTCAGTGCCGATTCGTTTTGGCTAAAAAAAATCTTCCTTTTCTCATCCCAGCATTTCTTGCTACAGAGAACTGTGTGGCAGAGTTCATGTATATATTTCCTTGTATGGTATTTTGTAAATTACATTCGTTTGCTGGTTGTTTGTATCGGGTATTTCAGGTTCATTAGCCGCTGTTTAAGTGTGTTGGTAGGTTTGTGGGCGACCATGATGCTGAGAGGGTTGATTTGTCTAGACATCATTTCCCAGATGTCTTTAATGTAAAGTAATGTGGCTAAGGTTTCTGCAGACGTTATGTCTGCTTGTGTCAGTTTGTTGATGTGAAATCGGCACACTGGGTTTATTGGGTAGGCAAAAGTGAGGACTGCAGATGCTGGAAACCAGAGTTTAGATCAGAGTGGTGCTGGAAAAGCACAGCAGGTCAGACAGCTTCCGAGGAGCAGGAAAATCGATGTTTCGGGCAAAAGCCCTTCATCACGAATAGAGGCAGGACCCCTCCAGAGTGGAGAGATAAATTGGGGTGGGGTGTGCTGGGCCAAAGGTAGCAAAAAGTACAATCGGTGAATGGGGGAGGGGATGGAGGTGACAGATCAGAGAGGAGGGTGGAGCGGATAGGTGGGGAGGGAGATTGGCAGGTAGGACAGGTCATGAGGACAGCGCTGAGCTGGAAGGTTGGAACTGAGGTAAGGTGGGGGGGTGGGGAAATGAGGAAACTGGTGCAGACCACATTGATGTCCTGGGGATGAATGTATCCGAGGCAGAAGTTGGGACGTTCTTCCTCCAGGCATCGGGTGGGGAGGGAGCGGCGATGGAGGAGGCCCAGGACCTGCATGTCCCTGGCAGAGTGGGAGGGGAGGTTGAAATGTTGGGCCACAGGGCGATGGGGTTGATTATTGCGGGTGTCCTGGAGATGTTCCCTCAAACGCTGTGACTTGACTCTGCGACGGGGCTCCAGTCTCCCCAATGTAGAGGAGACCGCATCGGGAGCAATGGATACACGAAATGACATTGGTGTTCGCCTTCTTCCTTCCGTGACCCGGGTTTGACTTCCGGGCAGCAAAGCAATTTTCAGGAGAGCTGTCAAACTTCTCCCGTATATCCCTGGTGGTCTAGTGGTTAGGATTCGGCGCTTTCACCGCTGCGGCCCGGGTTCGATTCCCGGTCAGGGAATCATTTTTCAGTGTGTTGCATGGCTATCCATTCTCCTTAAAAGCGCTGGACAGTTACTTATTTGTCTTCGTAGTGACTGGGTGCTACAGTGTGTCGTGTTTCGTTGAAATAGTGCCCTCGTTCAGATTTGTTTGTATGCGTAGGGATGATTACTTCTGTAGCGAAATACTTGGTTCGCGTGTGGTGTTTTCCTGTAGAGGCTGTTTTGATTTTACCATTGACTGTTCGCTCTACTGTGACATCTAGAAATGGCACTTTGTTGTTGTTCTCCTCTTTTGTGAATTTTATGCCAGTAAGGAGATTGTTGATGGTGTTGTACGTTTCCTCTAATTTGTTTCATTTTTTGATGACAGAAGTGTTTCATGGGTATTTCGTTGATTTATTTGTAGGGCTTGTTACTGAATATAAAGTGGGTGGTAACCACGAGGTTGACAGTGCTATCTTTGCTGATGAAGTTGGTGCTGTGTTTTTGTCTTTAGTTCTTCGAGTAGTGTCTTCAGTTTTCTTTGGTCACGTTGATGTTAATGGATGTGAACAGGGCTGTTATGTCAAAGGACAACATTACTCCATCCTCTTCTATCTTCGTGTCTTTGGTGTTCAGGAATTCTTGGATGGAGTAAATGGAGTGGCATGAATCTTCGACTTGGTGTTTTAGTCCTCAGTGGAGGCCTTTGACGAGTGTGTATATTGGTGTTCCAAGTAGTGAGACTATGGCCTGAGGGGGGCTCTTGGTTTGAAAAAGAGGAGAACAACAATAAACTGCCATTCTTAGATGTCACAGTAGAGCGAACAGTCAACGGGGAACTTCACACTGGCATCTACAGAAAAACAACATACACAAACCAAATACTTAACCACAGAAGCAATCATCCCAACACCCACAAAAGAAGCTGCATCAGGAGATTATTTCAACGAGCCACTACATACTGCAGCACAGAGAAACTACGAAGAGCTCAAGAGAAATAAGTATATGGTGCATTGAGGGAGAACGTGTCCCCAATAAACCCATTCCGCCGATTTCTCATTGATGCTTTCAAGCTGACTCTCAAAAATTCGGTTTGAACCTCCATTCTTTCCTCTTTGTTTTTTGTGGGTTTTGAAAGCTTTCCCAATCCTCTGACTGAGTATTGGAGTTGGGAAGTTATGTTGTGGTTGTACAGGACATTGGTTAGACCACTTTTAGAATATTGCGTGCAATTCTGGTCTCCCACCTATCACAAGGATATTGTGAAATTTGAAAGGGTTCTGAAGCACCAATAGGTCCACAGAGGGGAAGCGGCCCTTCTGCTGCCCTGAGTATGGGAAGGCCTTCAATGATTCTGCTGCCCTGCTGACGCACCAGTTGGCCCACACCGGGGAAGGCTGTTCTCCGGCCCCAAGTGCAAGATGGCCTTCAGCAGGTCTTCCCACCTGCTGAGACACCAGTGGGTCCATACTGAGAGGCCGTTCTTCTGCCCCAACTGCAGGAGGGGCATTGCTCTTTCCTCCGACCTACTGGCCCATTGGTGTGTCCACATGGTGGAGAGGTCGTTCAGTTGCCGTATGTGCAGGAAGGCCTTCAGCAATTCCTCTGCCCTGCTGAGGCACCTGTCCATCCACACTGGGGAGAACCGTTCTCCTGCGCCGAATGTGGGAAGGTCTTTACCTGCTCCTCCACACTGCTGAATCACCAGCTGGACCACACGGGGGTTTTGGGGGGGGGGGGGGGGGGGGCGGGACAGTGGAGGAGGGGGGAGGCCATTCTGCTGCCCTCAGTGCGGGAAGGCCTTCAGCAATTCCTCCACCCTACTGAAGCACCAATATGCCCACACCAGGGAGATGCCCTCCAGCTGGCCCGAGTGTGGGAAGAGGTTCATGTTTTCGTACAACTTGCGGAAGCACCAGCGGAGGCACCAGTGCTCCCAGCAATCAGATCCCACCGGTGACGCTGCATTCGGTCACCTCCCAGGACTGAACCTCCTGCCAGTTCTGACAGTGGGTGCAGTGGGAGAGTAGGTGGGCTGTTTTTCTTTTCTGCTGGACTGCAATTGCCTCCCCCACACCCCACAATCACAACTCCATGGGGGCTCAGGGTTAGCACTGCTGCCTCATGGCACCAGGAACCCAGGAATAATTCCACCCTTGGGGTCTGTGTGCAAGTTATGGAGGGTAGGAAAATGGATCTGAGTGGGTTAGTCTTCGGAAGATCAGTGCAGATGTGTTCGGCTGAAGGACTTGTTTCCACATTATGGGAGTTCTATGATTCTATGAGCTTTGCCTTCAGTGGATACTGCTGCTCATTGAGCCCGGGACTGCACATTGCCAATGAAATGATCCAGAGAAACCGAAGACCGCAAGACCATCGGAGAAGAGGTTAGGCCATTTGGCCTACTCTGCCATTCGTTAGTAAGAAAAGTATTGGATGAGATGAGCTACACTGCGGAAACAGGCCATTCGTCCCAACAAGTCCACACTGACCCCCCCGAAGATTAACCCATCCTGACCCATTTCCCTCTGACTAATGTACCTAACTCTATGGGCAATTAAGCATGGCCCATCCACATGACCTGCACATCTTTGGTTTATGGAAGAAAACAGGATCACAGAGAGAAAACCTACGCAGACACTGGGAGAAAGTGCAAATTCCTCACAGATAGTCACCCAAGGCTGGAATCAAACCTGGGCCCCTGGTGCTATGAGGCTGCAGTGGTTACCACTGAGCCACTACATATTGCAACCCGAACTTGGCAAGTAGGAGCTTGGGAGAATACAGCAAGCCAGGCAGCACCAGAATGTGGAGTAGTCAGCATTTTGGGTATTAACCCTTCTTCAGGACTGAAACGTTGACTTCTCCATGAGAAACGATTCACAGGAATGTTGCTGGGGGTTGGAGGGTTTGAGCTACAGGGAGAGGCTGAATAGCGTGGGGCTGTTTTCACTGGAGCATCGGAGGCAGAGAGGTGACCTAATAGCAGTTATACAATCATGAGGGGCATGGACAGTGTAATAGACAAAGTCCTTTCCTTGGGGTGGGGGAGTCCAGAACGAGAGGGCATAAGTTTAGGGTAAGAGGCGAAATATATTAAAGGGACAACTTCTTCATGCAGAGGGTGGTACATATATGAAATGAGCTGCCAGAGTATATGGGTCAGGTGCTGTCAAATGGGAGTGGATTAATTTAGGATATCAGGTCAGCATGGACAAGTTGGAACAAAGGGTCTGTTTCCTTGCTGTACGTGTCTCTGACTACTGGTCCTGATGTAAGTTTAAAATAGAGTCCAAGTAACTTTGAATAGTTCAATCTTGTTGAGCTCACCTCCTGAAAAGTTTCAGATGAATCCCTCTGAGAGATACTGTTTAAACATGCTGAGTTGGACAAAGTATCCCATCAAGTTCAACACAAACCCAGAGTTGAAGAAGTCAGAAGTCAGAACACCAAGGGGACCAAAACTGATCACAATATTCCAGGTGCAGCCTCATCAACGTCCTGTATAACTACAACATAACTTGCCAACATCTATACTCAATTCCCTAACTGATGAAGGCCAGTGTGCTGAAACCTTTCTTCACTGCCTTGTGTACCGATGTTATCAGAGGTATAGGACCTACTTTAAACTGATCCACGATCCAGCTGCTGGGAGCACAGAAGTAGAGTAGTGCTGCGTGAGTGTGCTGGGTCGATAACCCAGAGGTCGATGGGTAAAAACCATGTGATGCTATTGCTCAATGTCTCTGTAAGCTGCTTTCATATACAAAGGTTCTGTGCATCTGGTTCCCAAAGCTTCTTCAGTGGAGGCGTGGCCGCTGGAGCCCAGGCGTTCAACAACCCCCCGGAGCTGGAGGAAGTTCCGAGCTCCAAGAAGCGGGGGGTAAGGCTGGAAGCAGGATTTGCTCAAGGCTTGTATTTTTAACTCATTTTAATGGTACCTACTGTATGGGGCTATGGTTTACATTAAAACGGAGGATCATATCAGAGTGTTTATATTTAGCAGTGGTAGTTGGTAAAATGCACTCTCTGGAGGAGCACTTTCTATGATGCTGCATTTCTTGCCTTCTGCCCTTACCCCATTTCTTATCTCCCATCTTGATTTTATATTTTTTTGGTCAAATTTAATTTCATATTAATCAGACTTGCGATTCACTGTGTGCTATTAATTTGTTTGTTTGAATATTGTAAGTCAAAATTAATGGTGTCATGTCATTTCTGATGTCAGAGTTTGACATTGAATGTGCAGATGTGAATATCAGTAAGTTGTGAAAATAAATCAAGAACTTGTGGTTTTTAACAAAAAGAGCAGTTCACTGATATTCATGGCATCGTCTCATTTGGGTGTGATGATTCAAATCTGACCAACAAACCGTTTCATGTAGTCATCCAATTGAATAAAAAAATTCTTTAATTTAATTAAAGAAAATAACTCTGGCAAGCTAAGATTTATGCAATCTATTTATAAGATTATGTCCATTGCTCGCAATATGGTCCCATCCACATTGAGGAAACTGCACGCCAACTAGCGGAACATTTCAGGGAACAACTCTGGGACTCTAAATCTAACCGACACACCGCCCTGTGGCGGAACACTTTAACTCCCCCTTCCATTCCACCAAGGACATGCAAGTCCTGGGCCTCCTCCACTGCCAAACTCTTGCTACCTGACACTTGTAGGAAAACACCTCAACTTCTGCTTTAGGACCCTCCAACCACATGGTATCAATGCAGATTTCATCCGTTTCCTTATTTCCTCTCCCCCACCTTGTCCCAGATCCAACCTTCCAATTTGACACCAACCTCTTGACCTGTCATACCTGTCCACCTTGCTTCTCACCTATTTGCTCCACCCTCATCTCTGACCTATCACCATCAATCCCTACCTCCATCTAACTATTGCACTCCCAGCTGCCTTCCCTCCAGCCCCACTTCCTTCCCATTTATCTCTCAGCCCCCTTGGGCCACCCTTTATTCCTGATGAAGAGCTTATGCTCTAAACCAAGACTGTGATGAAGCAACATCCTCAACAAATAGAAAATAGCTCCCAAGTCAGATTTCATTCCCTCTTCTGTTTCCCAGTTCTTTCAGAAATAAGGAATGTCTTTTTCTTCCACTAGAAAGTGGTCTTCCACTTTGCGCTGTCTGAAGTGTTATCCCTCACCACTCCTTCAGCCACCTTTTAAGAATCCTTTCAACCTGTTTTTCTGACAATTGTGGAGGTGACCAAAAGCAAACATTTCACTTCTCCTCAATGTCCCATTTCTCCTCCTATGAGCCATTTTGTCATGTTGTCTCTGTTACAAACAGCCAAGTGCACTTGGTTTCTGAATTGAAATTTGGCCATTGAAGTGAACAGGATTAATATTTATCGATAGCTAGCTGTGTTTGCACTAACTGTAATTATCCACCAATACGACGTCTTTTGTTCCACCAAAACTGGAAACAATGATCTGTGCTTATATTGCAGTCGGATATAGAAAATTATCCCAGCGATCTTCACGTTATTATAGTTTACTGAGGCCATAACATCATTACGTGGCAGTTTGATGTGACTAAAACCTGGATGGGAATCTCTAGATTATGTTGTTAAAATATCGGTATAATGTTATTCACACTGCGCTGTCACCAACTAAACGAAGCGGCTGTGTGTTTAAATACCGTAATGAACAGTTTGTGTTCGACTTCTCACATTGCGGGGAGCTGAGCATTTACCCAAACAATGGGCACACCACCTCCCTGACACAGTGTTCACAAATCAAACTGACAGCAAAGATTCACGTGTGATCGAAAGTTTCCGCAAAGAAAATCTGACACGACCGATATACGGAAAGAACGTACTCATTTCTTGATTTGAAATGTAAGAAGTTGAGTGTAGTGAGCCAGACATGATTTGAACAAGGAACCTTCTGATCTGGAGTCAGACACGCTACCGTTGCGCCACAAGCTCACGGACAGCTGATGACCTCTATTCATGCTTAAGGGAAGTGATCGCACTACAATAATTTTACGTTCAAGTCTGTTCTGTTTCTCCCCCTTCTCTTCCAAGGGTTGGGCTTGTCTTTCGATTTGCAGAAGTTGAGATGCTCTGGATGCTGTGATCCAGGGCAAACACAGGCTGGAGGACCTTCGGCGTAGAAATAGTGACAAGCATGTACGGTTATGTCAAGCTACAGGAGAACAAAATTGTGGCTCTACTCTTTTTTTTCCCGACTGGCATTTGACCACTTAAAATCTGTCAATAACAGCAGCATCTCCAGAGCATACTGCACATGCTCCTTGGTGTCAGCAAGGTCTGTGCGGGTTAGCCGGTGTCAGCAAAAACTGCATGCTCGGCGCTGTCCCCGGAAACGACTCACGATCTTCATGGACCAATGGAGAGCATTGTCGGACTGGAAGGAAACTTATCCTCCTGCCAATCAGAGCCCCCTTACTGTCTGAATGTGGAAGGTGGACCATGTCATTCTGAAGCTGCTGCTGTTCCTCTCTCTGTAAATGAAGATTGAGCTTCACCCCAAACTGTAACTTCCTTCCTTTGTCCAACATCTGTGAGTATGGCACTCTTTTCTCACCCTCTTTTTCCATTTATTTTTCATTCGGGGCTTCAGTTGTTGACTTGCAGCAACTGAAACGGAAGAGAGTGAATCCGGGGGGCGGGGCAGACTCTGGAAATGTTGGAGAAATTACTACTGCAGATGCTGAAGATCAGAGTCGAGAGTGTGGTGTTGGAAAAGCACAACAGGTCAGGCAGCATCAAAGGAGGGTATGAAGGAACAGAGACTTTCAGCTTCTGTGGAATGAGAGAAAGAGTTCATTATAAATTAGCATTGATCAGATAGGCCAATGGGAGATGGAGTTTAATTTAGAGAAATACATTTTGGTCAAGCAATCCAGGCAGGACTGACTGGGGAGTGTTGCAGAATAAAGAGACCTTGGAGTGCAGGTTCATACTTCATTGAAAATGGAGCCTCAGGTAGACAGAATAGTGAAGGCAGTGTTTGGTATGCTTTCCATTATTGGTCGCAGCATTGAGTATGGGAGTTGGGAGTTTGGGAGTTGGCTGTGCAGGACATTGGTTAAGCCACATTTGAAATGCTGCATCCACTTCTTGTCTCCTTTCTATCGGAAAGATGTTGTGAAACTTTGAAAAGGATCAGAGTTGGAGGGTTTCAATAGACAATAGACAATAGACGCAGGAGTAGGCCATTTAGCCCTTCGAGCCTGCACCGCCATTCAATATGATCATGGCTGATCATTCCTAATCAGTATCCTCTTCCTGCCTTATCTCCATAACCCTTGATTCCACTATCTCTGAGAGCTCTCTCCAACTCTTCCTTAAATGAATCCAGAGACTGGGCCTCCACTGCCCTCTGGGGCAGAGCATTCCACACAGCCACCACTCTCTGGGTGAAGACGTTTCTCCTCATCTCTGTCCTAAATGGTCTACCCCGTATTTTTAAGCTGTGTCCTCTGGTTCGGCACTCACCCATCAACAGAAACATGTTTCCTGCTGCCAGTGTCCAATCCTTTCATAATCTTATGTGTCTCAAACAGATCCCCTCTCAGGCTTCTAAGCTCAAGGGTAAACAAGACCAGTCGCTCCAGTCGTTCAGTGTGAGGTAATCCCGCCATTCCAGGAATTGACCTCGTGAACCTACGCTGCACTCCCTCAATAGCCAGAATGTCTTTCCTCAAATTTGGAGACCAGAACTGCACACAGTACTCCAGGTGTGGTCTCACCATGACCCTGTACAGCTGCAGAAGCACCTCTTTGCTTCTATACTCAATCCCTCTTATTATGAAGGCCAGCATACTATTAGCCTTCTTCACTACCTGCTGTACCTGCATGCTTGCCTTCATTGACTGGTGTACAACAACACCCAGATCTCTCTGTACTGCCCCTTTCAGCTCCAAGGAGAGGCTGAGTAAGCCAGGGATATTTTTTCTCTGGAGGGTCAGAGGTTGAGGGGTGACCTTATAGAGGTTTATAAAATTATGAAGGTCATGGATAGGATAAATAGACAAGGTTGTTTCCCTGGAGAGTCAGTGGGGGGGCGGGGGGGGACTAGAGACATAGGTTTTCAGTGAGAGGGGAAACATATAAGAGTTCTGAGGGGCAACTTTCCCACGCAGAGTGTGGTGCATTTAAGGAGTAAGCTGCCAGAGGAAGTGGTGGACACTCATACAATCGCAACATTTAAAAGGCATCTGGATGGGTTTATGAATAGGAAGGGTTTGGAGGGATATGGGTCAGGTGCTGGCAAGTGGGACTAGATTGGATTAGGATATCTGCTCCGCATGGACAGGTTCGAGTGAAGGGTCTTTTTCTAAGTTATACATCTATGACTCTATTTGATTACAGATGCTGCTCCTCTCTCTGAATGAAGATTGAGCGTCACTCCAGACTGTAACTTTCTTCCTGTGGCCAACATCTGAGTACAATACTCTCTTTTATCAACCACGTTTTCAATTTTTTTTCATTCTGGGGTTCAATTGTTGACTTGCAGCAACTGAATGGAAAGGGAGTGAATCCAGGGAGGGGACAGACTGTGTCTCGATTGACAATGTAGACAGTCAGAAGGCTGGAAGAAGACAGCAAGCCAGGCAGCATCAGGAGGTGGAGAAGTCTACGTTTCAAGTGTTTCTTCAGGAAGGGGGATGGGTGTAGGACAAGATGCAGATAAAGGGGTGCCGGTAGCAAGGTGTTGAAGTGGGAATTGGTGAAGACAGAGGGTACAACCTGATGGTCGATGGGAGGAAGGAATCTGGTTGGTGGCAGGGAAGAGTGAATAGGAGGGGCAGAGGCCGTGAAGGGAGTTGGGGGATGGAGAACTCCATGTGGAAGATGAGGTGTTGTGGATTGGATCGTTGTGGCAATGAAGGAGGCCAAAGCTGGTCATGTCAGAAAGGGAGAGGGAAGAGGAATTAAAATGGGTGGTGACTGGGACATCTGGTCAGCCTCTGCAGACCCTCTTGCCCTTCCTTGTTTTCGCAAAATGCAACCCCTGGCTTTTATCCACACCTCTCTTATGCACATACTCTCTGACACATACACATCCCCAATACTCCCCCTCGCACAGGGTGATACTCCATAACACTCACTTCACCAAGCAAGCACACATGCAAAAACACACTCATGCACAAACTCACATGGAGACACCTGTGCTGCCCTGCATAGTTTGCAGAAATCTCTCTTCTCTTCAGAGAATCCCCACAGTGTGGAAGCAGGTTACTCGACCCAACGAGTCCACCCGACCCTCCAGAAAGTAACTTCCCTACCCCCATTTCTCTCCATTCATCCCTGACTAATGCACCTTACCTGGACATCCCTGGGCACTATGGGTAATTTGAGCATGGCCAATCCACCCTAACCTGGACAAAGTTAAAAATCACATAACACCAAGCTATTTGGAAGCACTGGCTTTCGGCACGAAACTCTTTCATCAAGTGGTTGTGAAGAATAAGATCATAAGGGTCAGAATTTATGGAAAAACATTTCAGTGGCAGGACACTGTAATGATATATTGAACAAACCTGGATTGTTAAGTCTTTCATCTTTTCAAATGGGTTGCAGGCATCATTAATATGTAAATATCCAACTTTCTGTAAGGCACTTCTCAACATAACTTAAGGTTTTGTAACAAAAGATGACATCTCAGACAATGCATTAAATGTGAGGTCAGAGTCCAAACCTTGAATCAAACTGATTCTATTTCCAAAGTCAAATTTACAAAATATTATATGTATTGACTGCCTGCAAATTGTGCATTTTTAAGCAAAATAGGATGTATCTGCAAATAAAAATTCACCCCCATGGACTTCTGTGTGTATGCGCGCATGACAGAAAGAAAGTCTACTTACGTGCAGTACATGTCTATCTCTATTTGATAAGATGCTTCATTTCTGGTGAAAATATTGTCAATCATAGCTGGGTACTAACAGTTAGATGTAAGGGAGAGAGGATCCTCAAGTTGGGCACAATCAGAATCCTGGGAGAGCCCTATTTCTGGTTTGCTTCCTAATGAACAGACATTAAGCACTAGCACCTATTTATTTCTCATGTTGTTGTTTCATTTTTTCTTGTCTGATTCCCTGCTATGACTATACTTTTGTGCCTGGTTGGTTGAGAGACTGGGAGATTGTGGATTGGACTTTGATTGACTTACTGAATAATTTATTGTTCCAGAAGGTGTAAAAAAAAGGGGGTGGGGGTAAAAGCTTCAGCAGAAATCCAGTAGAGCTGAGAACAGATTGACATCTTATTCTGTGGGAACAGTGAAATCAGAGGACAGAGAAATGAGGACATGAAATCAGAGCAAACACCAGACTACCCTGTGGTCAGTGCTTTGATTAGCCATGGCAACCCTCTACCTTTACCGAGCTTCCCATTTGACTACCCCCTCGATATTCAGGATCCAATCCTTGTCATCCTGAAGCCATGTTTCTGTGAGGAGCCTCAGATCATAATTATTCTCTTCAATGTGTGCAGACAATTCATTTACTTTTGTTACAGTGCAGCACACATGTTGAAACACCACTTTTTGTTTCCATTTTTGTGATCATTCAGAATCCAGTTTTGATTGCTGGTATATTTACTCTCCTTGTCCCTTTCTATCATTCTCAGATGTTAATTTCCCACATCAATACATTGCTCACCAGTCTTGATTTGGATTGACCAGGGTAAATTGCCCATCATGTCCAGGGATGTGCAGGTTAGCTGGGTTAGTCATGGGAAAGGCAGGGTTATAGTTTCATAGTAATACAAGCAGGAGTAAGCCATTTGGCCCATCCAGCCTGATCCGCCATTCATTAAGATAATGGTAAAACTATCTATCGTCTCAGCTCCTCCTCCCTGCATTATCCAACTATTCTTAATTAACCTACCATGTAAAAACCTAACCAACTGTGTCTTCAATATACTTAATGAGGCTGTCTCTACTGCTTCCTTGGGCAGAGAATTCCATAGATTGACTACTATCCAGGAAAAATAGTTCCTCCTCATCTCTGTCCAAAATCCAGTCCTGCAAATTATGTGGCCTAGTCTCATCCACCAGCAGAAATGTCTGGATAGTGTAGGGTTTCATCCCTACAGTGCAATGAATTCCCAGTTTCCACCAAAGTCCCCTACATAACTGGATATTAAATCTACCGACATCTAGGTGGATAGACTGGGACTTTTCTCACTGCAGCACAGGAGGTTGAGAGGTAACCTTAGAGATTTATAAAATCATGAGGGGGGTAGATGAGGTGAATGGTGGGTGTCATTCCCCACATGTGGGGATTTTAAGAATGGAGAGCAAACTTTGAAGGTGAGAGGAGAAAGATTTTAAAAAGACTTGAGGGGCAGCATTTTTTTAAAAAAGAGAGTGGTTTGTGTGTGGAATGAACATCCCGACACAGTAGTGGATGCAGGTAAAGTAACAACATTTAAAAGACATTTGGATAAGTACATGAATAGGAAAGGTTCAGAGGGATATGGGCCAAACACAGGCAGGTGTGACTAGTTCAGTTTGAGAACATAGTCAGCATGGATTAGTTGGACTGAAGGGTCTGTTTCTATGCTATATGACTCTATAACTGTTCTGTACTGGTCTTAAAAGCCATTTTCTCACCTTCCCCCATAAACATCCTCCTCTTTGTAGTTCAAAAATCAGATGAACTCCACCTTGAATATATTCAATAATTCCCTAACTGTATGCAGGCATCCCCACTTCTGAACTCAATTCCACTTGCGAATATACCACTTGCATTGCTCGCTGCACCTAACAACTGGCATTGACTGTTGTGGAAGGACGCTGAGGCTCCTTTGTACATCCACACGTCATTCCTGATGAAGGGCCCGTGCCCGAAACGTCAACTCTCCTGCTCGTCGAATGTTGACTGAGCATTTCCAGCACTACACTTTTCGACTCTGATCTCCAGCATCTGCTGTCCTCACTTTCTCCATATCCCAATATATCACCATTTAAACAATGCACCTCTTTTCTGCATTTTTTTAACACCGCAAAGGCTCTAACTTCACATTGGGGTATTGTATTTGCCATGTGTTTGCCAATTGTAGTCTTCGGGGGACAGAGGGTAAACATGGGGAATGGTTCGCCGAGAGTCACAGCTGGGTCTGCAGAGGCCGACCTGACCTCCCAATCAACACCCATTTTAATTCCCCTTCCCACTCCCTTTCTGACATGACCATCTTAGGCCGCCTCCATTGCCACAACAAACCAAACTACAAATTGGAGGAACACCACCACATCTTCCACCTGGGCAGCCTACAGCCTGGAGGACTCAACACTGAGTTCTCCAATTTCAAATAACCTCCTTCCCCACACCCCAAATCCCTTCCCAGGCTCATCCCCACCCCTCCCTGCCACCAACCAGATTCCTTCCTCCCAGTGACCAGTTTGTACTCTCTACCTGTCTCCACCTATCCCCAATTCACCACGCTGCTCCCAGCACACCCTTGTTCTGCAGCTCTCCCAACACCCACCCCCAGTCCTGAACAAGGGTGACACCCAAAGCAAGGAACATGCGCAATGCTTGTTGACACAGAGGAACATATGCAATATGCTCAGTGGCGATGCTGGTATTATTGACAGATTTTGAAGTGTCCAAATGCCAATAGGAGAAAAAAAAGTAGAACTTTCTTATGTCTTTTCCCTAGTGTAGGGGGTGAAGGTCTGCACTACAGGGCCTCGGTTCAGGGTGAGAGCAGAAAGATACAAAAGGTACCTAAGGGGCAACGTTTCCATGCAGAGGGTGGTTCGTGAATGGGATGAGCTGCCCGAGGAAGTGGTGGAGGCTGCTACAGTTAAAGCCCTTAAAAGGTCTCTGGATGGGTCTACTGTAGGAAGGGTTTAGAGGCAGATGAGCCAAGTGCTGGCAAGTGGGACTGGATTAATTTAGGATATCTGGTTGGCATGGACGGGTTGGACCGAAGGGTCTGTTTCTGTGCTGTACATCTCTACCATTCTAAATAATAAAATGTATACTTTGATAAATTACAAACTATATCCATGTTAATAAGGCTTAGTACACCACACACTTCACTAACCATTCTCAACAGGGTCCTACCCCTTCAATGACTGAGGAACATCCGCCTCCAGAATGGTCACCGGCTCCTACCTGCTGTACAGCCGGGCGGTGTGGCCCGTGACACAGCAGCTGCACCAGGAAGGCGGCGGTGCCCAGTGACGGGTGTCTGCCCCGGGCCGCACGGCGCCATTTTCCTAACGGCCGCCCCTTCCCCGCTCGAGCGACTTCTCCTCCCAACCGCCTTCACCCCCGCGTGACGTGAGCTCAGGGGGATGGGCGGGGCCGGGGAGCCTCACCGTCACCAAGTAACAGACACCTCGCGCTACAACTGCTGCTCCCTGAAGCGGGGAATCTGCATTTTAGAAGGGACATGGACATTTAACGGGCTATTTCTGCAAATAGATTGAAATGGACAAGATTACATTTCAAAGGGATGTAGGCACATTCAAAGGGATATCTTAATATGCAAAATGACGCAGTCATATCTAAATGAATCTACATTTCGAAGAGACGCTGCCCTATTTATAAGTAGAAATGACCCTTTAAGAGACAGTCATATCTAAAGGGGTAAATATACATTCTCGAGAGGCAAGATTGCGCTTAGAGGAACACAACACATTTAAAGGGCATAACTACATTTGAAGGGGCATTTTTATATTTAAAAAGACACATTGAAATCTCTTAATTAAAAGGACATGGTAATATTTAGAAAGCATGACCATGTTTGAAATAGTGCAGCCACTTTATAAGAAAAGGGATTTGGGTTGGGGCGCGGGGGAAGATTTAATTTTTAAGAAAGTAAGCAAGTTATTACGATTTGGAATGATCTTGTGGGGGGGGGTGGCACCAGTAAGTGGCAAACGTTAATACAAAATTCTTGAAAAGAAAATGATTCCAGATATATGCGGATACAGGGAAATAATTCAACAAAAGAGCCATTACAAATGCACAATAAATATTCACAGTGTACCCCTTATTCAACTCATTCAAGAATTTCAAATTGTGTTTGAGGCAATTCAATGGCAAATGGCAACATTTGTTTGTTAATACACTCACCATAAATTGTGAATATGATTTTGATAAATAATCTATGTTTTATCCCAAATGGAACAATTAACTGCAAAGTTACTTTCAACCATTTAATAAAACACTGTATTTTCATATGAAATAAAATTTGCAATCATTTTATAAAATCTTTACAAAGGAAATATATTAAACAAAATAGCTTTCCTGGGTATCAATATTTACAACAGTTAAGCAGCTATTATTTGGCAATCGACCAACCAATTGAAATAATTTCAGAATAAATTAGCTGTTTCATTATTATACATTGAGATATTTTAATTAAAATGTCACAAAGGAAATCTTTAACACAAAGCAAAGTTAGATAAAATACAAAAGTATCTTGCAGAATTCACTTCAAATCATATCTGTTGAATCACAAAAAGATTATGCTCAATGTACAAAATGATGGACAAACATTGTAAAGAATGTATATATCTCAATTATATCTTAAATGAATATTTACTCTGCCTTGGACAACAACAACTGAAAGTTTTTAACAAATTGACAACTACAATAGCAAAGCTTTAGAAAATACACCACTGAGCCAAATCTTGCATAAAAGTTTTTTTCAGGCAATCCTTTAAAGATTTCAGGCTTCTCCACTTCAGTTAGCTGAAGAAGAAAAAAATGCATCTGGTTGGAAACACGAATAGAAAAGAATCAGAGGGATATGGACCAAATGTTGGCAAATGGGTCACTAGATTAATTTAGGATATTTGGTTGTCTGGACTGAAGGGTTTGCTTCTGTGCTCTACAACTCTATGACTCTATTTCAACATAGTCAGAATCAATTTCACAAAACTAGGATTAGGCAATTAGGTGACCTTATAGAGGTTTATAAAATCATGAAGGATATAGATGAGGTGAACGGCGGGTCCTCTTTCTCTCGCGTAGTTTCAAGATTAGGGAGCAAAGTTTGACAGTGAGTGGAGAAAGATTTTAAAAAGACATGAGGGGCACCAGTTTGTTTTAAAAAAACACAGAGCGTGGTTTGTGTGTGGAATAAATGTCCAGAGAAAGGATGCAGGTACCGTAACAACGTTTCAAAGAAATTTGGACAAGTACATGTATAGGAAATGTTTGGAGGGATATGGGCCAAACACAGGTAGCTGGGACTAATTTAGTTTGAAAACGTAGTCAGCATGGACTAGTTGGACTGAAACTGTTCTAAAACCATTTCCTTGCCTTCCCCCATAAACATCCACTTATTTGTTGTTCAAAAATCAGACAAACTCAGCCTTGAACACATTCAATGACCCCCAAACTGCAGGAAGACATCCCACTTCTGAACTCAGTTCCTTTTGTTAAAATACCACTTGCCTTGCTGATTGCTTGCTGCCCCTGTCTGACAACTGGTATTGACTGGTTTCAATTACATTCACACATCATTCCTGGTGAAGGGCTCATGCCCAAAACGTCAACTCTCCTACTCCTTGAATGCTGCCTGTCCTGCTGTGCTTTTCCAGTGCCACACTTTTCGACTCTGATCTCCAGCATCTGCAGTCCTCACTTTCTCCACATCCCAATACATCACCATAGAAACAATACACCTCCTTTCTGCTTTTTTTTTTCACAGCAGAGGCTATAATTTTACATTGTGGTACTGCATTTGCCATGTGTTTGCCAATTGTGGATTTCTCTACATCTGGGAGACTTGGAGAACAGCATCGTGCCTGGGCCCGCAGAGGCCGACCGGACCTCCCAGTCACCAGCCATTTTAATTCCCCTTCCCACTCCCTTTCTGACATAACCAGCTTTGGCCGCCTCCCTTACCACAATGAATCAAACTGCAAATTGGAGGAACAACATCTCATCTTCCGCCCAGGCTGCGTAGAGTTGGGAGGACTCAACATTGGGGAACTCAATTTCAAATAAGCTCCCTATCTTTCTAGCTCCTCCTCCTCCCTGCCATCAACCAGATTCCTTCCTCTCATTGATGGGGGCTAGAGGGTGGGGCTGGGGAGAACAGAAAGAGAATGTACGGGGGCTGGGAGAATAGAGAGAATGGATGGGAGCTCGGTGGAGCTGTGGAGAAGAGAGAGAGAGAATGGACGGGGGAGCAGAGGGTGAGGGAGAGGAGAAGGACTTGGGGGGGGGAGAGAAAGGCCTGCAGGGCAGAGCGTGGGGGACCCAGAGAATGGGGGGAAGGGTCTGAGAGGGAGAATGTGGGGGTAGAGTGTTGGGGGGGGGCAGGAGAGAGAATGGTTGGGTGCAGAATGTAAGGAGAGACAGAGAATGGACGGGGGCAGAGGATGGGTGGAGAGAGAGAATGAGTGGCAAGGAGAGGGTGGGGGCAGTGGAAGAATGGGCAGCAGAGAGTTGGAGAGAGAGAATAGACAGGGAACAGAGAGATGGAGAGCGGAGGGTGAGGGGAGAGAGGGAGGATAGATGGGGTCAGAGGGCGGGGAGAGGGAAATGCACATGGGGCACTGTGGGTGGCAGGGTGGAAATGGACAGGAGGAGCTGTGGATGGACAGGGGGTGCTGGGGGGGGGGGGGGTAACGGAAAGGAGGTGCTGTGGGTAGCAAGAAGGGAATAAGTGACCTCAAGGACAATCTTGTTATGCAGAGGGTGGTGTGTGTGTGTGTGTGTGTGTGTGTGTGTGTGTGTGTGTGTGTGTGTGTGTGTGTGTGTGTGTGTGTGTGTGTGTGTGTGTGTGTGTGTGTGTGTGTGTGCATGTGTAACAAGCTGCCAGGGAAGTGGTGGGGGGGATATGGGCCAATGGCTGGAACTTGGGGCTGGGTCAGCTTGGGACATCTGGTCAGCATGGATGAGTTCAACCAAAGGATCTGTTTCCATGCAGTATGTCTCTAGATATGTATAACTCTATGATTGAAACCAGACCTTTTTACTGATAATCTTCCTGCTGGACTTTTGTAGTGCACCCAGTTTCAGGAGATTTGTGGTGGGTATAAGTGGCACATGTCTCCTATCATGGAAATTCTGTAAAGTACAATAGGGCTGTTAAAAGTACTTCAACTTTGGGAACACTGGGTCTTGTGGAAGCAGGGCATTTGACAAATCTTTTCAGAGAAATTTCCTCCAACTGGTGGACTATAGACAGTTTTCCCAGGGAACATTACACAGATATTAAGAATATTACCTTCTGTAAAACATTTTCCTGAAAAATGCAGAAGAATTCAACTTGCTAATGTGAAACAAATGTTGGAGAGAAAGGAAACTGCCAAGATCAAAAGGCTGATGAATGTCAACATTTATCAGATTGTTTCGAGAACAGAAAAACCTGCACTGGAGACACCCTGAAGAGGGTTGTCTCATACCTATTCCTTCAATTAGTTTTGTATGTCTTAATTGTTAAGTCATATCTAGCACATGGAAAGATGGCTATGGTTTGTGGAGGTCAGTCATCTCGGCTTCAGGACATCTCTGCAGGAGTTCATAGGCCAAACCATCTTCATCAATGACCTTCCTCCATCATAAGTTCAGAAGTGTAGATGTTGCAATAATTGCAGATGTTCAGCACTATAAACAACTCCTCATAAACTGAAGCAGTTCAGTTTGAAATGCTACAAGATCTTAACCATATACAATGGGCTGATGAGTGGCAAGTAACATGAATGCCACGCAAATGTCACACAATGACTCATCCTCAAAAGAGATAATCTGACCACTGACCTGTGATATCAACAATGTTACTGTCACTAAATGCCCCACGATCAACATCCTTGGGGTTTACCATTGATCAGAAACTCAACTAGATGAACCATATATACACAGTGGCTACAAGAACAGGTCAGAGACCAGAAATACTGCAGTGAGTAACTCACCTCCTGACACTCCAAAACGTGTTCCAACTTCGACAAGCCACAAGTCAGCAGTGTAATGGAATACTCCCCACTAGCTTGGATGGGGTTGCAGCTTCAACTGTATTTGAAACGCTTCATACCATCCAGGTCAATGTTGCCTGCTTGAGTGGTACCATATTCCACTGTTCAGAAGCAGTAGTGTGCAGTATCTACAAGACGCACTGCAAAAGTTTACCAAAGCACCTTACAAATTGCCTTTCAAACTAACAACCACTTCCATCTAGAAGGACCAGGAAAACAGATACATGGGAACACAACCTCTTGCAAGTACCCCTCCAAGCCACTCACCATCTTGACTTGGAAATGTATTACTCTTCCTTCAGTGTCACTGGTCCAAATCCTGGAATTCCTTCCCTCAAGACATTGTGGGTCACCGTACAGGATGTGGACTGCAAAGGTTTAAGAAGGCAGCTCACCATCACATTCTCAAGGGGAAGCAAATGCTGGCCAGCCAGCAATGCCCATGTACCAGAAGTAGATTTTAATAAATTATTGAAACAGCGGGTTGGAATCTGCAAAATAAAGAAAATCAACGTTAAGAAGGGTCAGATGGAGAGCATTGATTCGGTGCTTATTTGAGAACAGATAAAGAGCGATTATACTGACACTGAATTGGAACTAGAGTTTAGAGTTAAACACCTGTAGTGTTCCACTCAATGCATAAATCTAAAATCGCTGAAAGATTTGCCCCTGACGTGTACTTCATTAACACATGAACAGGACAATTAAGAAGGCATATGGGATACTGGATTTCATGACATTAATGGCGCCTTCAATTCCCACAATCCCATGCGATCGAGAAACCTCTCTATGGGGCCCTGGCAGTGCGCATGCGTGCGGTGAGTGTGAGCGAAATGGCGCCGGCGGCTGAAGGAACAAGAACAGAAATCGCTGGAAAAGCTGAGCAGGTCCGGCAGCGTCTGTCGAGAGAAATCGAGGAGGTGTTTCGGGTCCAGTGAGCCTTCTTCAGAACAGGAACAGGTTTCAGAAACATCCCGGGGAGAGGAGACAGGGTAGGATTGGAAACCGCGGGAGGAGGGAGACTGGGGAGTTTATAAACTCCTCGGGGGAGGCCTGAGGCCGTGAATAAAACCTCCCCAGGCCCACTTCACTGGCGAAGGAGCTCTCGTGTTGCCCGGGCAACAGGGCGCCATCATTGTAAGGATAAGGCACATGTTGACTTGGGGCAGGGAGCGCGGGCGGCCATCTTGGTGAGGGCACCATCAGCCGTCATTTCCGGGAGAGAAATGACAGTTGGTGTCATTCAACTAGAATTTCCTCATTTCACTCTGAGAGACCTGTCCCTGAGCTTGGTCTGTGTGTCCTTCAGACAGGAAAAGGGAGTGGGAGAGAGGGAGAGAGAGATCTAGAATGACACGAAGGCGGACTGAGAATTTGAGGTGAATAAATCTGATCATTTGTGGCACTGGGTACTTCCAAGATCGCAGTGGCCAGGAGAGCATTGATGTGTTGATGTTATTTTCAGTTTGTAGACTGGGAAAAGAGAACGCCAGGAGTGGAGGAAAGACATGATGAAGATAGATTTGAAATTCAATACAGGAGGAGGGTTAACTTGAGCCAGCACCGGCCCATATCCCTCCGAACCCTTCCTATTCATATACCCATCCAGATGCCTTTTAAATGTTGGAAGTACACTAGCTTCCTCCACTTCCTCCAGCAGCTCATTCCATACACCTACCACTCTCTGCATGAAAAAGTTGCCCCTTAGGTCTCTTTTAAATCTTTTCCCTCTCATCCTAAACCTATGTTCTGTAGTTATCGACTCCCCCACCCCAGAGAGAAGACTTTGTCTATTTATTCTATCCGTGCACCTCATCATTTTATAAACCTTTATAAAGTCACCCCTTACTGTTCGACTCTCCACGGAAAACCGCCAGACTGTTAACTTCTCCCTATAGCTCAAATCCCTCAACCCTGGCATCATCCTTGTAAATCTTTTCTGAACCCTTTCAAGGTTCATACATCCTTCTGATAGGAAGGAGACCAGAATTGCATGCAATATTCCAAAAGTGACCGAACCAATGTCACGTACAGCTGCAACATGACCTCCCAACTCCTGTATCAATATTCTGACTGATAAAGGAAAGCATACCAAACACATTCTTCACTATCCTATCTATCTGCAACTCTACTTTCAAGGAGCTATGAACCTGCACTCCAAGGTCACTTTGTTCAGCAACACTCCGTAGGACCTTACCATTAAATAGTTCTGCTAAGATCAGCCCAAGATTTGCCAATTGCATGACCTCGGACCATAGTTTGGGGTGTGGGTTACCAGCACCGGGATTTGTAAACTTTTAATCCCATCAATTGCCCCAACACCATTTCCCCACAACTACTCATTTCCTTCAGTTCTGCTCTCAGTGGACCATGTGTTCCCCAACATTTTGGGGATGTTACCTGTGTCCTCCTTTGTGATGATAGAAGCAACATATGTGGGTAATTGGTCTGCCATCTCTTTGTTCCACATGAGAACTTTGCCTGTTCTAGTTGTTATTGTTTTCTCTAATTTTTTTTTATCTTCACATACCCATTTTCCTCTTTTGATCAATCCTTTTGTTGAAACCTGAACTGCTCCCAGTCTTCAGATCTGGTACTTTATTTTTAGCCAATTTGTACACCATTCCTTTGGATCTCATCCTATCCATCATGTCCCTTGTTAGCCCGTGGCTGTGCCACCTTCTGTGTTTTATTTTTTCAGAAAGGAATGGACAACTGTTGCAGATCCTCCAGGTGCTCTTTAAATGTTTGTCATTTCTTTCAATCATGTTCCCTCATTTGTTGTGGCCTGTTTGTGCCTCTGCCATTGTAATTTCCTTGCTTTAGATATAAGTCCCCAGTCTCAGAATCACCTCCGTTCCTCTCCATTTTAATGGAAAGTTCTCTCACTTGGTTCTTCACTCTTCTGCAAGAGACCTCTTACAGCTACAATGCCAATTATTCCCTTCTCATGAAGAAATTAATATTTTGGAATTAAATTGCCATTGTTCAGCAGAACCAAAGCCACTTTTGGAATGTTGTGTGCTGTTCTGGTCTCAGTCCTATCAGAAGGATGTTGTGAAACTTGAAAGGGTTCAGAAAGAATTTACAAGGATGTTGCCAGGGTTGGAGGGTTTGAGTGATAGGGAGAGGCCAAGCAGACTGGGGATGTTTCCCCCTTGTGCGCTGGAGGCTGAAGTTGATAAAATCATGAGAGGCATGGATAGGGTAAATAGTCAAGGTCTTTTCCTTGAGATGGGATACTCCAGAATGTAAGGGTAATAGGTTAAGGGTGGGGTGGGGAAGGGAAGATTTAAAAGGGACATAAGGGGCAACTTTTTCATTCAGAGGGCAGTGTGTGTAAGGAACAAGCTGCTAGAGGAAGTGGTGGGGGCTGGTACAATCACAACATTTAAAAGGCATCTGGATGGGTATATGAATACGAAGGGGTTATAGGAGTATAGGCCAAGTGCTGGCAAATAGGCCTAGATTGATTCTGGATATCTGGTCGGCATGTTCACTTTCTCTCTGGTGTCGGTGTCAATACCTTGATGTCTCGTTTTCTCCCCCTTCCTGGGGACGTTAACCATTTCATGTCTCATTGTTCGTCAAGAAGCTGCATTGCAGGTTCACCCTGAATTGACGGTTTTTGCTTCCCAAAATCAGATCTGCTCACTCTCAGCAGTATTCCAGTGTTGGGAAAGAAACTAACTTTCAGGTGGAGCTATCCAAAATTCAGAGAGATGTCAGTCTTGACATTTTTGCTTTTCTGCCCCTGTAAGATCCTGAATCAGCACCTTCAGGAGAATTAGAGTGGAGTGAGAACAGAAGGGGGAGTGAGAGGGAGAGTGAGAGTGGGATGATGCTCTCAATTTTGTGGAATAACAAAAGAAAAGAATGTTCTGCAGAAAGTAGAGTTGCTTGTTCTGAATTTCTACCCTGGACTGACAGTGATGACTTTTGTAATTTTCTTTACAGAGTATTTGAAGATCTGAAGACAGAAGTTTCAAAATCAACAGATGAAGGCCTTATGCTTGAAACATCGACTCTCCTGCTCTTTGGATGCTGCCTGACCTGCTGTGCTTTTCCTGCACCGCACTTTTCAACACTGAATGTCCAGTGTCTGCAGTCCTCACTTTGATGTCAATGCCTGACAGTCACTCAATCCATTGGGAACACAACAATTTTCGACTGTGATTCTGTGAAAAGGAGCAAAGCTTTTTGGTTCCTGCTTCTATATGTTTTCAGAATCAGTGGGACTGGATGAGAGACCGTATGGTTGCAGTGCACTGAGTGTGGAGCCAGAAATAGTTGTATGACCTGGAAAGAGGAATTCAGACCGGGGAGGGGCTCTACACATGTTTGTGCGCAGCTGAAGTTTTGGCCATGGAGAAACCTGAGGGATCCTGCCCCGTAGAGAAACCATGCAAGTGTCGTGACTGTGGGAAAAGTTTCCATTTCCCGTCTGCCCTGGAGACTCATCGGTGCACTCACACCGGGGAGAGGTCGTTCCCCTGCACAGAGTGCGGTAAGGCCTTCAGCAATTCCTCTGACCTGCTGAAGCACCGACGAGTCCACACAGGGGAGAGACCCTTCAGCTGTCCCAAATGCGGGAAGGGCTTTACCCAGGCCTCCAGTCTGCTCACCCACCAGCAGGTCCACACCGGGGAAAGGCCGTTCCTTTGCACCAAGTGCGGGAAGGCCTTCAGCAATTCCTCAGCCCTGCTGAGACATCAGCGGGTACACACTGGGGAGAGGCCCTTCAGCTGCCCTGAGTGTGGGAAGGAATTTAGCAATTCCTCCGCCCGGCTGAGGCACCAGCGGGTCCACACGGGGGAGAGGCCCTTCAGCTGCCCCGAGTGTGGGAAAGCCTTCAGCAATTCGTCCGACAGACTGAAGCACCAGCGGGTCCACACTGGGGAGAGACCCTTCAGCTGCCCCGAGTGTGGGAAGGGCTTTACCCACTCCTCCACCTTGCTGACCCACCGGCGGGTCCACACCAGGGAGAGGCCCTTCACCTGCCCCGAGTGCGGGAAAGCCTTCAGCAATTCGTCCGACAGACTGAAGCACCAGCGGGTCCACACTGGGGAGAGACCCTTCAGCTGCCCTGAGTGTGGGAAGGGTTTTGCACAGGCCTCCACCCTGCTGGCCCACCAGCGGGTCCACACTGGGGAGTGGCCATTCACCTGCTCTCAGTGTGGGAAGGGATTCACCCGCTCTTCCCACCTGCAGAGGCACCAGCGAGTTCACATGCCATGGCAGGGGGATTGAAGGAGCAATGGCAGAGTCCCATTATTGACTGGACCCCTGGGTTTGAATCCCATCGTGGCAGATGGTGGAATTGGATTTCAGTCAGAAGTCTGGAGTTCGGAATCTAACGATGAAACCATTTTTGGGGGCGGGGGCATGAGAACCCCCATCTGATTCACTCATGTCCTTTTTAGGAAAGGAAACTGCCGTGTGGGAAAGGGTTCATTCAGTCGTCCCATCCTTTACCCGGGCTGGCCTACATGTGACTCCAGACCCACAGCAGTGTGGTCGACTCCCCCACCTGCGGAAATGAACAGGGAGAAACTTACTTGGATACAGGGTCTGGGTTGAAATTGCTGAGTGAGGCAATACTTCCTACGGGTTAAGGCTGTACCAAGGATCCAATTCCAAAGGGATAACTTGGTGCTGATTAATAGTAAAGAAAGTTGGGGGTGGGGGGACTGTGTACTCTTTGACCTTGAGCTGTTTTTTTTTAAAAAAACTACTTTTTCTACGCCTTTTTGCTGGGGGGGATCTGAAGCTGTAATAAAGTTGGGTCTTGATAAAGGTTATCTGAACTTACCGCTGGGCTCAGACTTTCATTGAAAGCTTTGAGCTCCAAGAGGTTTTTGTTTGAAAGCTGCTCATTTCTTTCAGCTTCCTGCACTAAGTTTCCAATGTCATGTATCAGATGGAGCTAGTATCGTTAGAAATTGTAAATTTTCCATGAGTGCAGGTCCTGCATCATTCCCTCAGCATTGTAAAGTTTCCTGGCAGCACCGGGAGGTGGGGGCTGCCTTCACTCGAAATGATATGGAGGAGCCAGAGATGGACTGGGTTGGATCAAGTTCAAAAATCACACATCAGGTTATCGTGGTTTATTTGGAACCACTAGCTTTCGGAGCGCTGCTCCTTCATCAGGAAGCTGTGGAGCAGGATCATAAGACAGAATTTATAGCAAAAGATCACAGTATAGTGCAACTGATCGGATATATTGAACAAACCTAGATTGTTGTGAAGTCTTTTGTCTTTTAGAATAGGTTGCAAGTTTTAGTTCATTAATGTGTAAATCCCAGAAAGCCTTTGAAGTCAGATTCTCGAGATGACTTAAGGTTTTATAGAAATAGGTTTCATCTCAGTTCAGACAACAATGAAATGTGTGAGGTTTGAGTCTGTCTGTATCCCAATCTTGAATCAGACTGGTTCTATTTCCAAAGGAGGAATTTACAAATATTACATGTATCAACTGCCTGCAGGTTGTGTGCTTTTTGATCAAAATTGAATGTATCTGCAAATGCAAATTCACCCCATAGACCTGTGTGTGCATGCATGAGAGAGTGTGTGTGCATGAGAGCGCGTGTGTCTGTTTGCGTAGGTGCTAATGTCTCCTCTGAAACGGTGAGGTGCTTCCATTGTACTGTCCTGGGAGCAATGCTCTTGCTGGTGCCTCTCTGTCTGACCTGTCCTTTTGTGTGGCTTTGGTACTGCTGGGTTGTGAAACTGCCCTCAGGGCTTTGGGATAGCTGTGGTATTCTGTCATTGTTCGTGGGTACTTGAGGTGTACAGGTATTCCCTTGTCTGCAAGTGCTGTCTAGTTTCACTTGTTAGCCTGCTTGGTCCCTGCTAAGGCATTCTGCGTGTTTTGGTACAGTTTGGCCAATTTTGCTTTTGTGGGCCTATTGTGGGTTGCCAGGGTGGCAGATCTTTTCCCACATACAATTACCAGGAATACTTGGAATCCTGAGAAGGATTTAAGTGAATCCTCGAAAGATGTTGTATCCCTTGGACTATTCCCAGCAAGTGAATGAACTATCAAGACTCTTGTAAAGATTCGTGGGAACTCTTGCAGGGATGTAAAGAAAACTAGATTTACAATTTAAGGCCATACATCCCATTCTGCTGAGTTACACCAGTTAATGGGTAATTTTTATTTGTTTTAAAATGTGAAATCTTAATGAAGAGTTCTTCCAGTTAATCACTGGGTATTCAAATTTATCTTCAGAATTAAAGATCATAACAAAACTGGGTGTCATTGTGGGATGTTGAATCTGTAGTATGTGCTTGGTAAAATTTGGATGCGCAATATTTCAAAGTGAATTTTATCGTGTTAAGTACTAAGACTTTCTGGAGAGGAAAGATTTGCCCTTGTGTGTTTTGCAACACTTAATCAAGGTCAGTTCAATAGAATACGTAGACAAGTTGATGCTAGAGTTGAGAGCTATGGCAAAATATCAGAAATAATGCAGGCAGTAGCACGACAATTAGGGTTAGAAAGTTAGCTAAAAAAATTATAAAAACAGGGTGGAAAGTTTTGTCAGCTTTTCTTAAAAATAGTTAACAAAATAAGTGTTGGTTCTGCTGAAAATGAGTCTGGGGATTCAGTAATGGAGGATAAAGAGATGGCAGATGAATTGAAAAGAGTTTGAATCTGACTTCGCTTGAGAGGATACAAGTAACACCCTAGAACTAGCTGTAAATCAGGAATTGAAAGGGAGGGAGGAACTGAAGAAAATTACAATCACCAGGAAACTAGTACTGAGTAAACTGTTGGAACTCCGAGCTGATAAGTCCCGGGTATTTGAAGGAATTCATCCTAGACTCTTAAAGAGAAATTAGGGCGTGAAATAAGACCATAAAACATAGGAGTGGAAGTAAAGCCATTCGGCCTATCGAGTCCACTCCGCCATTCAATCATGGCTAATAGGCATTTCAACTCCACTTCCCCGCATTCTCCCCGTAATAGTTAATGTATTGGTTTTAATTTCCAAACTTCATTAGTTTCAGGGGTGGGTTTTTTTTTAGATTGGACAAATCCTTTCTTCAAAAAGGGAGACCATTTAACTTAACATATGTAATGGGGAAAATGTTCAAAGCTATTATCAAAGATATTATGACAGAGCACTTGTATAAGTTCAAGGTAATCAGGCAGCGTGAATGTGTTTTTGTCAATGGGAAATAATGTTGTAATAATTTTTTGAAGAACGGCCTGTCCGCACTGCGACTGAGCTGATGAACCTCCAGTGCCCCCAGGGAATGGAATCCCTTCCCTCAGTCCCCACATTTCCCTAAATTCTCCGCAGTTCTGGTATCCTTTTGGTTCTGTGTTTCCGATGAACAATTGAAACTGGGATCACACTCAGGAAACGTGTACAGTCACTCCCTCCTGCGAATAGTGCAATGTTTCTTCAGTCTGTGTAACTGGTTAAAGCGCTACCCAAAGTCAGCTCACGGGGAGACTCTCTCAACAAGGGGAGAAGACATATAAAAGTTGAGCAGCGAGACAAAATGCAAAACCAATCAAATGTCGAACCACGGAGAAAAAATATTGTGGCTCTACCCCTTTTTTTTCCTATTGGCATTTGGACACTTAAAATCTGTCAGTAACACCAGCATCTCGATAGAGCATACAGCGCATGTTTGACGGTGTCAGCAATGCCGTGCGCATGCTCGCTGGGTGTCAGCAAAATACTGGGCATGCTCATCGCAGTCCGCACAAAAAGGCGCGCGATCTTCTTTTGATTGACCAATAGGGAGTACTGGAGGACCGGAAGGAGTCTAGTCCTCCTGCTAATCAGAGACACCCCATTGTCTGAATGCGGAAGTTGGACCATGAGTTTCTGAAGATGCGGCTGCTCCTGTTTCTCTGAATGAAGATTGAGCTTCACCCCAGACTGCAATCTCCTTCCTCTGTCCAACATCTGTGAGTACGGCACTCTTTTCTCACCACCTTTTCCATTTTTTTTCATTCTGGGGTTCTGTTGTTGACTTGCAGCAACTGAAAGGAAAGGGAGTGAATCGGGGTGGGGACAGACTCTGGAAACGTTGCTCCACGTCTGTGTCGCAATTGGCAAAATAGACAGGCAGGAGGCTGGAAGGACAGAAGAAGCCAGGTAGCATCAGGAGGTGGAGAAGTCGACGTTTCAGGTGTAACCCTTCTTCAGGATTGGGGATGAGTGCAGATAAATGGTGTTCTGGGGGCAGGGTGGTGAAGTGGGGATAGGTGAAAGGTCTGACCTGGTTGGTGAATGGGAGAAATAAATCTGGTTAGTGACAAGGAGGAGTGGAAATGAGGGGGAGGGGCTGAGAAGGGAGTCGTTGTGGGGGGGGGGGGGGAGGAATGGTGGGAAAGAGATGGGAAGTGAGGTTATTTGAGACTGGAGAACTTAACGTTGAGTCCGCTGGGCTCTACGCTGCCCAGGCGGAAGATGAGGTGTTGTTCCTCCAATTTGCTGTTTGGTTCATTGTGGCAATGGAGAAGGCCTAAGATAGTCTTTTCAGAAAGGGAGTGGGAAAGGGAATTAAAGTGGGTAGTGACTGTGGACCTGCCTGCGACGCTCAGCAAACCGTTCCCAAGTGTATGCTCAGTCTCCCCAATGTAGAGAAGACCACAGTTGGAAACATGAGAAAAAGAGTACAACAATGTGAAGTTGTGAAAAAGAGCAGAAAGGAAGTGTATTATTTAAATGGTGATATACTGAGAGGTGGAGAAAGTGAGATCTGCAGATAATGGTGATTAGAGTCAGTAGGTGTGGTGCTGGAAAAGCATAGCAGGTCAGACAGCATCTGAGGGGCAGGACAGTCGATGTTTCGGGCAAAAGGGAATAGGGAATATGTGGATGTAGAAAGGGAGCTCAGTGTCTTTCTGCACCAGTCACTGCCAGTGTCAGACAGGTGCAGCAAGCAATCAGCAAAGCAAGTGGTATATTAACAAAAGGAATTGTGTTCAGAATTGTGGATGTCTTCCTGCAGTTAGGGGTCATTGAATATATTCAAGGCTGAGTTCATCTGAGTTTTGAGCAACAATAAAGTGGATGTTTATGTGGAAAAGCAAGAAAATGTTTTGAAGACAAGTACAGAACAGTTACAGTGTCATACAGCAAAGAAACAGACCATTCAGTCCAACTAGTCCACGTTGAATATATTCACAAACTAATCTAGTCCGACCTGCCAGTGTTTGGCCCATATCCCTCTGAACCTTTCCTATTCATGTAATTAACCAAATGTCTTTTGAAAGTAACATCACTTCCTCTGGACATTCATTCCACACATGAACTACTGTATTTTTTTTAAAAAAGCTGCCTCAAATCTTTTCAAAACCTTTCTCCTCTCTCCTTTCAAAATTTGCTGCCTAATCCTGAAACCCCCAACTGAGGGAAATGACACCTGCCATTCACCTCGTATATACTTCTCATGATTTTACAAACCTCTATAAGGTCAGTTCTCAATCTCCTGTGCTCCAGTGAAGAAAGTCTCAGCCTATCCACCGAGATGTAGGAAGATTCATATCCAGTTATGGTCTGTTCAATGCTGGTTCAGGTTCCAAAGATCAAATGGCCAACTCCTGCTCCCAATTCTCACGGTCTGTGCCCAAAGTTAAAAATCAAAAACACAGGGTTATGATCCAACAGGTTTATTTGGAAGCACTAGCTTTCAGACTGCTTCTCCTTCATCAGGTGGTTGTGAAGAATAAGATTGTATGACACTGAATCTATAGCAAAAGTTTACAGTGGGATGTAACTGAAATTATATATTGAAAAAGACCTGGGTTATTATTAAGTCTCTCCTCTTTGAGAATAACCATGTTGGTTTCAGTTCTTTCATATGTAAATAGCAAAACCTTTTCTAAAAGTTACATTCCCAATTGGTGTCATATTGTCCCAGATAACCTATTGAAGGTGTGAGTTTCCCTGTGTGAGGCTGTCTGTACCACAATGGTTGGACTGATTCTAACCTTAAAAAATGGATTAACTGAATCTTACTTGGATTCATGCAGTTTGTGTCCAGGACAGCGAGACCATCAGATCTAGGAGCAGCAATTAGGCCATTCAGCCCATTGGGTTTGCTCATACCATTCAATCGTGGCTATTAAGTTTCTTATCTGCGTTCTCCTGCTTCCTCCCCATAACCCTCGATCCACTTGATACTCAAGAACCTATCTATGTCAGTCTTAAATATCTTCAGTGACCTGGCCTCCACAGCCTTCTGTGGCAGTTAATTCCATAGATTCATTACTCTCTGGCTGAACATGTTTCTCCTTATCTCCAATGTAAAGGGTCTTCCCTTTACTCTAAGACTGTGCCTCGAGCCCTAGTCTCTCCTCCCAATGGAAACATCTTCCCAACATCCACTCTGTCCAGGCCGTTCAGTATTCTGTATGTTTCAATTAGATCTCCCCTGAGTGTGGGCCTGTTAAACAGCATGAACCAGACCCTTCAGGATGAGGACAGCAGGGATTAGGTTCTACAAAGTGAGAAGGGAGAGAGAGTGTGTGGGATGGAGATTTTCAGCTTCTAGAGAATAAGAGAGGAAGCAGAATTCACTATAAATTAGAATTGATCGGATGGACCAATGGGCCAAGGAGTGGCAGATGGAGTTTAATTTAGAGAAATGTGAGGTTTTGCATTTTGGTCAAGCAATGCAGGCAGGACTGGTACATTGAAGGGGAGTGTTGCAGAACAAAGAGACCTTTGAGTTCAGGTTCATGCCTCCTTGAAAGTGGAGTCGCAGATAGACAGGATAGTGAAGAATGTGTTTGGTATGATTTCCTTTATTGGTCAGAGCATTGTGTATAGGCATTGGGAGATCATGTTGTGGCTGTAACTTGGTAAGGCAACTTTTGGAATAGTGCATCCAGTTCTGGTCTCCCTGCTTTCGGAAATAACTTGTGAAACTTTGAGAGGGGTCGGAAAAGATTTGCGAGGATGTTGCTAGACTTGGAGGGTTTGAACTACAGGGAAAGGCTGAGTAGATCCAGGATATTTTCCCTGGAGCATCGGAGGCTGAGGGGCAGCCTTATCGAGGTTTATAACGGGCATGGATAGGGTGAATATCCAAGGTCTTTTCCCCAAGGTAGGAGAGTCCAAAACTAGAGGGCATATGTATGAGGTGAGAGGGGAATGATTTAAAAGGGCCCTGAGGGGCAACTTTTTCACGCAGAGGGTTGTGGATGTATGGAATGAGTTGCCAGAGGAAGTGGTGGGGCTGGTACAATTATATTTAAAATGCATCTGGCTGGGTACATGAATAGGAATGGTTTAGAACCATAAGATCCACATGCTGGCAAATGGGACTAGATTAATTTCGGATATCTGTTTGGCACAGACGAGTTTGACCAAAGGGTCTGTTTCCATGCTGTATGACTAATTATCCTCGGTGAAAGCAGAAGTGTGGTTGTGAAGACTGGAGGCTGGGAGCAGAAGAAGTTACAATGAAATATTTGATTTATGAGAGAGCAACTGAGTGAGTGTGGACATTTGGGATTTTGGTGGAAAGTGGGAATTCATTGCACTGTGGGGATCAAGCCCTCCCTATCCAGTCATTTCAGCTGGTGGATGAGACTCGGCAGTTCATGCAGGCAGTCAATCCAGATAATATTTTATAAATTCCTGCTTTGGAAATAGAAACAGTCTGAGTCAAGAGTGAGATACAGGCAAACTCTGACCTCATACCTTTAATGCATTGTCTGAGCTGAGATGCCACCTTTTGTTGTAAAGCCTTATGTTATCTTGAGAGGGGGCCTTACAGGAAGTTCTGGGATTTACATATTAATGATACCTGCAATCCATTCTAAAAGATGAAAGACTTAACAATCCCGATTTGTTCAATATATCATTTCAGTGGCAGGCCACAAATGTCTTTCCATAAATTCTGTGCCTTATGGTCTTATTCTCCACAACCACCTGATGAAGGAGCAGTGCTCCGAATGATTGTTCTTCCAAATAAACCTGTTCGACTATAACCCGCGTTTGTGTGATTTTTAACTGTGCCCAGGTTAGGGTGGATTGATCATGCTAAATGATGCATAGTGCCCAGGGATGTGCAGGTGAGGGTGGATTGGCCATGTTATAGTACCCATCGTGCCCAAGTAGGTGCAGGTTTGTGTGGGTTAGCCGTGCTAACTTACACATAGTGTCCAGGGATGTGCAAGGTAGGGTGGATTGGCCAAGGGATATGGGCCAAGTGCTGGCAAATAGGACTAAATTGATTTACAATATCTGGTCAGCGTAGACACATTGGACCAAAAGGTCTGTTACTGTGCGGTATATCCTAATGACTCTGGCTTTCTACTAACGTTTGCCACGTCTCTTCTGTTCAGTTTCTCTCTAGTGTCTGTGTTAATACCTTGATGTGTCTGGTTATTCCTCAAGACGCATTCCCGATTCATCCTGAATTGACACATTTTAATTTTGCTTCCCAAAATCAGACCTGCTCACTCTCAGCAGTATCCCAATGTTGTGAAAGATGTTAACTTTCAGGTGGAGTTATCCAATATATAAGTCTTGACGTTTTTGCTGTTCTGATCTTGAATCAGCACTGCAGGAGAATTACTTAGAGCGGAGTGAGAACGGGGAGGGGAGAGAGAGAGAGAGAAAGAAAGAGAGAAGGATGTTGCTTTCAATTTTGTGGAATAACAAAAGAAAAGAATGCTCCACATAAAGTAGAATAGCTTGTTCTGAATTTCTACCCTGCACTGACAGTGTTGACTTTTGTAATCTCTTTTTCCAGAGTATTTGAAGATCCGAAGACAGAAGTTTCAAAATGAACAGATGAAAGCCTTATGCCCGAAATGTTGACTCTCCTGCTCCTTGGATGCTGCCTGACCTGCTGTGCTTTTCCAGCGCCGCACTTTTCAACACTGACTCTCCCGCGTCTGCGGTCCTCACTTTCACGTCAATATCTGACAGTCACTCAATCGATTGGGACAGCCACGATTTTTGATTACAATTCTGTGAGAAGGAGCAAAGCTTTTTGGTTCCTATTTCAGTACATTTTCATTATTAGTGGGACTGGATGAGAGACCCTACTGTTGCTGCGCACTGAGTGTGGAGCCTGAAACTGTTATACGGCCTGGAAAGAGGAATTCACAGCAGTGAGGGGCAGGACATTCATTTGCTTGTGGCTGAAGCTTCGGACATGGAGAAACCGTGGAAGTGTGGTAACTGTGGGAAAAGCTTCCGTACTCCGTCTGACCTGGAGATTCATCGGCGCATCCACATCGGGGAGAGGCCGTTCTCCTGTTGGGCTCAGACTCTCATTGAAAGCTTTGAGCTCCAGATGGTTTTTTGTTTTAAAGCTGCTCATTTCTTCCAGCCCCTGACCTAAGTTTCTAATGTCGTGTATCAGATGGAGCAGTGAATGAGTAGCTAGTATTGTTAGAAATTGTAAATTTTTAAGGAGTACAGGTACTGCATCGTTTCATCAACATTGTAAAGGTGACTGGCAGCACTGGGAGGTGTGGGCTGTCTTCACTCGAAACTCTTATCTTTAAAATTGAGAATAGCTAAAATGATGTATTCAGAAACATCATTGAAGTCTAAACGCATTTCAATTTTTTTAAAAGAGCTGCTGAAATCTTTCTGAAAATTGCACTGGAATATGTGCAGTTAGGCCACAGCTCAGGACAGGCTGTACCGCCGCTCCCTCACCACCAGATGCCTGGAGGAAGAATGCCTCATCTTCCGCCTCGGAACACTTCAACTCCAGGGCATCAATGTGGACTTCAACAGTTTCCTCATTTCCCCTTCCCCCACCTCACCCTAGTTCTAAACTTCCAGCTCAGTAACTGTCCCCATGACTGGTCCGGACTTGTCCGACCTGCCTATCTCCTTTTCCACCTATCCACTCCACCCTCTCCTCCTTGACCTATCACCTTCATCCCCTCCCCCACTCACCCACTCACCCATTGTACTCTATGCTACTTTCTCCCCACCCTCACCCTCCTCTAGCTTATCTCTCCACGCTTCAGGCTCACTGCCTTTATTCCTGATGAAGGGCTTTTTCCCGAAACGTCGATTTCAAAGCTACTTGGATGCTGCCTGAACTGCTATGCTCTTCCAGCACCACTAATCCAGAAGATGGTTTTCCATGGATCTATGGTTTTCCAGTAGCCCACACTCAGCATTGTTTTAAGGTAATTGGAGGAAGGTTTCAGGGGAGATGTCAGAGTAGGTTCTCTACTCAGATAGTGGTGGCTGTGTGAAATACACTGTCAACAGTGGTTGTAGAGTCAGATACATTAGGGACATGTAATGGACTCTTGGATAGGTACACGAAAGTTAGTACAATAAATGGTATGTAGGTCAGTCTGATCTTAGAGTAGGATAAAGGGCCGGTACTGCATCGAGTGCCAAAGGGCCTGTACTGTGCTATATACCTAAGTAGAATCAAAAGTTTTGTTTTATCAGCAGTACAGTCAGATCCGAGCAAACAAGGACATGCAGGTCATACTGCGCTTAGACAGAGTGAAGCATACAGAGTTACAGCTGCACAGGAGGTGCGCAGAAGCAACATTAGATTTCACATTGGAGAGCTCCATTCAGCAGTCTAATAATAGCAGGGAAGAAGCTATTCTTGAACCTGTTGGTACATGTGTTCAAGCTTCTGTATCTTCTGCCTGGCAGAAGATGGTGCAGGAGATCATTCCCGGGGTGGGAGGGGTCCTTGAGGTTGGTAGCCTTTCCATGACAATGAGAAGTGTAGATGGATTTCATGGGTGGGAGGTTGGCTTCTGTGATGGACTGTGCTGTGCACACAACTTTCTGTAGTTTCTTCCGGTCCTGGGCAGAGCGGTTGCCGTAGCAGGGCGTAATGCACCCAGATTCAATGCTTTCTGTGGTGCATCTCTAAATGTTGGTGAGTGTCATTATGGACATGCCGAATTTGTTGAGCATCTTGAGGAAGAAAAGGTGTTGTTGTGCCTTCTTGACCGTTGCATGGGTAGGTTTAGATATTTCGCCACTCCTTTCTCATTCTTACTAACTCCTTTACTTGATGCAGTCACAGTCAGTTTCATACCTTGTGCCAATCTCTTTTGAAAGTCTTCTTCAGAAGGATAAAATATTATGAGGGGCAAAGGTAGTGTACATACATAATATGAAATCTTTAAACTTGAATTCATTTTAAAGAGCAGAACAACGTATTTATGGTAAAAATGGGTAAACTTAACAGGTTTTATGAAGGCTGAGAGTGGGAAGTATGTGGAGGTGCATGTTAAAACAGGACCGAGTCTGCATGGCTTTGACAACAGGAGGTCATGTCTGACAAATCTATTAGGATTCTTTGAGCAGGTAATGAGTAAGTTAGACAAAGGGAGAGCTCGGGGACGTGAGCGATTTGGATTTCCAGAAGGCCTTTGACAAGGTGCCGTGCAGGAGGCTGCTAAGAAAGATAAGAGTCCCTGGTGTAGGAGCAAGGTACTGGCACGGATAGAGGATTGGCTGACTGGCAGAAGGCAGAGTGTTGGCATAAAGGGGTCTTTGGAGTTCCAAAGGGGTCCATGCTGAGAATGCTTGGACAGGCCAGGAGAATGGTCAGAGAAGGGGCAGATGGAATACAATGTGGTAAAGTCTGAGGTTATGCACTTTGGTGGGAAGACCAGAAACAGAGACTGTTTTCAAAATGGAAAAGGCTTCGGAAATGTGAAACAGAAAGGGATTGGGGAATCCCAGCTCAGGATTCTCAGGGGGGAGGATTGGACCATTCATTTGGGGTGGTGTGGAAAGGATCGTACCATTGAGACTTGGGAGGTTGTACCCTTAACCGTTGTGGGGGAGTAAAGGATTATACCATACAGAGGGGGACGATTGCATCATTTGAAGGTGGAGGGTGTGGAGGAGGTAAAGGAAAGGGGAGGATTGTACCATTCACATCAGGGGGTGTGGATTGTACCATTCACAGGAAGAATTATTTCTTTTTATTTTTCAGAATTTCCAGGATACCGGACATATGCCAATTTTACCCACCAGAAATCGACAAACTGGGTGCACTAAAAAAGTCCAGCAGGAAGATTCAGTAAAAAGTTCTAGTTTCGGTCATAGCAATTATAGACTTATAGAGTCACACTGCACAGAAACAGACACTTCAGTTCAACTCATCCATGCCGACCAGATGTTCCAATCTGGCCCAGTCCCAAGTTACAGCATTTGCTCCATATTCCTCTAAATCCGAACTATTCATCTAGACACCTTTTAAATGTTGTAATTGTACCCCCCTCCACCACTACCTCTGGCTGCACATTCCATACACGCTCTACCTTCTGCGAGAAAACATTGCCCCCTTAGTTCCTGTTTAAATCTTCCCCTTCTCATCTTAAACTTATACCTTCTAGTTTTGGATTCCTCCATCTTGGGGGGAAAAGACCTTGGCTATTCGCCCTATCCATGATTTAATAAACCTCTCAGGTCACTCCTCAGCCACCTCCACTCCAGGGAGAACAGCCTCAGCCTCGTCAACTTCTCCCTATCGCTCAAATCCTCCAACCCTGGCAACATCCTTGTAAATCTTTTCTTAACCCTTTCAAGTTTCACAACATCCTTCCAAGTGGAAGGATGCTGGAATTGTACACTTATTCCAAAAGTGGCCTAAACATACTCTTGTACAGCCACAACATGACCTCTCAAATCCTATACTCCATACTCTGACCAATAAAGGAAAGTATACCAAACACCACCTTCACTATCCTATCTACCTGCAACTCCACTTTCAAGGAATTGTGAAACTGCACTCCACGGTTTCTTTGTTCAACAACACTCCATAGAACCTTACCATTAAGTGTGGATGTGCTGCTCTGATTTGTTTTTCCAAAATGAAGCACCTCGCATTCATCTAAATTAAACTCCATCTGCCACTATTCAGCCCATTGGTACATCTGATCAAGATCCCATTGTAATCTGTCGTAACCTTCCTCGTTGTTCACTACACCTCCAATTTTGGTGTCATCAGCAAACCTAACTATACATCCTATGTTCACATCCAAGTCATTTGCATATAAAATACAGAAAGTCGTGGACCTAGCACCGATTCTTGTGGCACTCCACTGGTCATAAGCCTCCAGTCTGAAAAACAACCCTCCACCACCACCTTCTACCTTTGAGCCAGTTCTGTATCCAAATGGCAAGTTCTCTCTGTATTCCATAAAATCTAACCTTGCTCACCAGTCTCCCATGAGGGACCTTGTCGAACATCTTACTGAAGTCCACACAGATCATGTCCATTGCTCTGCCCTCATCCATCTTCTTTGTTACTTCTTCAAATCACTCAATCAAGTTTGTGAGACATGATTTCTCACACACAAAGCTATGGTGACTCTCCCTAATCAGTCCTTGCCTTTCCAAATATGTGTAAATCCTGTGTCTCAGGTTTCACTCCAACAACCTGCCCACCACCGATATCAGGTTCCCTGGCTTTTCATTATCACTTTCTTAAATAGTGGTACCACGTTGACCAACCTCCAGTTTTCCGGCACCTCTCTTGTGACTATCAATGATACAAATATCTCAGCAAGGGGCCCAATAATCACTTCCCGTAGCCTCCCACACAGTTCTCTGGTACACCTGATCAGGTCCTGGAGATTTATCCACCTTCGTGTTTCAAGACATCCAGCACCACCACCTCTGTAATATGGACATTTTTAAAGATGTTATAATCTATTTCCCTACATTCTATATTTTTCATGTCCTTCTCCAGAGTAAACATTGATGCAAAATACTCGTTTAGTATCTCCCCCATCTCCTGTAATTCCACACATTGGTTGCCTTGCTCATCTTTGAGCCCTATTCTCTCCCTAGTGACCCTTTTGTCCTTAATGTATTTGTAAAAACCCTTAGGATTCTCTTTAACCCTATTTGCCAAAGTTATCTCATGTCCAGTTTTTTCCCCTCCTGATTTTCCTTTTAAGTATACTCCTACTACATTTATACTCTAAGGATTCACTCAATCTATCCTGTCTATACTTGACACATGCTTCCTTCTTTTTCTTTACCAAACACTCAATTTCTCCAGTCATCCAACATTCCCTACACCTACCAGACATTCCTTTCACCCTAACAGGAATATACTGCCTCTGGACTCTCGTTATCTCATTTCTGAAGGCTTCCCATTTTCCAGCCGTCTCTTTACCTGCAAATATCTGCCCCCAAACAGCTTTTGAAAGTTCTTGCCTATTACTGTCAAAATGAGACATTCTCCAATTTGGAATTTCAACTTTTAGATCTGGTCTATCCTTTTCCATCACTATTTTAAAATTCATAGAATTATGGTCGCTGGCCCCAAAGTGCACCCCCACTGACACCTCAGTCAGCTGTCCTGCCTTATTTCCCAAGAGTAGGTCAAGTTTTGCACCTTCTCCATAGGTATATCCACATACTAAATCAGAAATCTTTCTTGAACACGCTCAACAAATTCCTCTCCATCTAAGCCCTTAAACCTATGGCAGTACTGGTCTATGGTTGGAAAGTTAAATCTCCTACCATAATCATATAAGGGGAACTGAGTTTAAAACTGGTCCCAATCCTCCAGGTGCAGTTTCAGCAATGCTATGTTTGGTTGCAGCAACACTTCCTTCCCTTTATGTTCTATTCCTTTAGCGATAAAAGCGAATGCTGCATTCACTTTCTTTATTATCTACTGTACCTGCATGCTAGTTTTCTGTGACTCACTAATGAGGATATCCAGATCTCTCTGCACCAGATCATCCCAAACCCTCTATTAGATAATAGGTTGCTTTGCTGTTTATTTTGACCAAAATGCATGACCTCACACTTATCCACATTAAACTCCGTCTGCCACATTTTGTCCCACTCTCCTAACCTATCTAGATCCATTTGAAAGGTTCATATATCCTCATTGCAATTTACCATCACGCCTATTTATGTGTCATCCACAAATTTGGCAAATGAGCCTTTTATATGTGTATCCAAGTCACTAATGTAGATTGTAAATAGCTGGGGTCCAAGGACCCAACCCTGTGGCACCTGACTTGCCACGTCTTGCCATCCAGAAAAAAGAGCCATCAATTTGGACTGTCTGTCTTCTGCCCATCAGCCAGTCACCTATCCAAGCTGATAAATCAGCCCATATTGCATATGATCTAACCTTGTGAATTAACGCTTTGAGTGGCACTTTAGCAAATGCCTTCTGAAACGCCAGATATATTACATCTACAGGATCACCATTATCCACTTGTTACATTGATGAAGAACTTAGTCAAATCTGATTTGCCCATCATAAAACCATGCTGACTTCTCAAACGTCCTGATATTGCTTCCTTGATAATTGACTCTAACACCTTCCCAACAACAGATGTTAAACTAACTGGTCTGCAATTTCCCACATATTACCTGCCTCCCTTTCTGAATACAGGCATTACATTAGCATTTTTCCAATCCACTGGAACCATAGGATCCTAAGATATAGGAGCAGAAACTAAGCCATTCAATCATGGCTGAAACGTTTCTCAACTCCATTCTCCTGCTTTCTCCCCATAACCTTTGATCACCTTGTCAATCAAGAACCTACCTATCTCTGTATTAAATAAACTCAATGAATCTTTCTCATGTCCAGGGAATTTTAGAACATTGTAACTAATGAATCCACAATCTCCACTGCCACTTCCTTGAGTACGCTCGGATGTAGGCCATCAGGCCCAGGGGAGTTGTTTGCCCTCAATCCTAATAGTGTACCAATCGAGATTGATTTGACTTTGACTTGCTCGTTCCAATCCGAATGGTACTGCTGTCCTCCAACGTGAAAACTGAGGAAAAGTATTGATTTAGCAGCTCTGTCATTTCAGTGTTCCCCTTATTAACTCACCTGTTTCATCTTCCAAGGAACCAACATTTACTTCAGCGACTCTGTTCCCTTTGGCACAACAATAGAAGCTTTTGATATTTTATACTCGGCTTCTTTTGTAATTTACCTTCCCTATTTCTATTCATTTTTGAAAACCCCTTTGTTTGTGTCTGGAAGTTTCCCGATGTTACAGCCTTCCAAAGGTCTGGAGTAACATTCCTGAACAGGCTGAACATTAAAAAGAAAACCACATTCACATTTAAATGATACCCACCTTTCAGGGGCTGGGGGCGGGGAAAACCAACCCCCATTGTCCCCTATTGGTTGGAGGGCTCCCCAACCACGCCCCTCAGATGGTGACGACATTGTATGGACCCCGCCCCCCGTGTGTTGGCGCATGTGCAGTGTAGGTCCCGCGGCCGGACAGAGACAGTGTTACTGAGTGTGGGAGAGGAATGGCGCCGGCGGCTGAAGGAACAAGAACAGGACCCGCTGGAAAAGCTGAGCAGGTCCGGCAGCTCGTGTCGGGAGAAATGTGAGGACGGGTTTCGGGTCCCGGTGATCCTCCTTCAGAACAGGACCAGGTTTCAGAAACATCCCGGGGAGGTCGCCAGGCCCGAGCGCCAAGACCTGGCTCCTGCCCCCGGGGAGAGGAGACAGTGAGACAGGGTAGGATTGGGAACCGCGGGAGGAGGGAGACTGGGGAGTTTATAAACTCCTAGGGGGAGGCCTGAGGCCTCCAATAGAAGCCCCACAGGCCCCAGTATTTACTTCACCGGCGAAGGAGCTCTCGGGTTGCCCGGGCAACCGGCCGCCATCTTTGTGAGGGTCAGGCGCATGTTGTCCCGGGACGGGGTTGTTGGATTGTTGTATAATATTGATCTCTCTGTACTTTTAATCTCGAATATTTATAAAATGTACACTGGCTTCAATTTATGAATTCTAAGTACAGAAGCAAACTATAAACATCTCCTTACATGGATCCCAACATGTGCATAGGAGCCAAGACTGTCTCAAGATTTACTGAGGTGCTGAATCAATAGCTCTTTCCCTTTTGATTAATGAAGGTGGTGCCCAGCAGACTCCTGCTCACAGCCTGTTCTGTCAGCCTTTATGGGAAAGATAGGATAGCAAAACATCTCTATGACTCTATAATTGCTGAGATTAGCTTTACAACCTTTCTTAAACCAGGCTGCAATGTTTGCAGTTCTCTAGTTTTCTGGCACCTCCAAGTCCGTGGAAGACTGATAAATTATGGCTTCCACAATTTCTGTTGTCCCTTCCTTCAAGATTGTTGGATGCATTTCATCAGTGCCTTGTCAAACTTTAAGTACCAAATGCTTAGCGAAGACTTCTTTCATGTTAATTTTGTACTCTTGGCAGGTCATGTTGCGGCTGTGCAGAACATTGGTTAGGCCACTGTTGGAATATTGCGTGCAATTCTGGTCTCCTTCCAACGAAAAGATGTTGTGAAACTTGAAATGGTTCAGAAACGATTTACAAGGATGTCACCAGGGTTGGAGGATTTGAGCTATAGGGAGAGGCTGAACAGACTGGAGCTGTTTTCCCTGGAGCGTTGGAGCCTGAGGGGTAACCTTATAGAGGTTGCAAATTTATGAGGGGTATGTATAGCATAAATAGACAAAGTCTTTTCCCTGGGTTCGGGTCTGTTTCCATGCTGTACATCTCTATGACTCTGTTGGTTGCATCTGTAAGATCCTGAATCAGCACCTTGAGGAGAATTAGAGTGGAGTGAGAACAGAGGAGGGAGAGAGTGTGGGATGGTGCCTTCAATTTTGTGGAATAACAAAAGAAAAGTATATTCCGCAGAAAGTAGAATTGCTTGTTCAGAGTTGTTACCCTGCACTGAGTGTAATGACTTTTGTAATCTCTTTTTACAGAGTATTTGAAGATCTGAAGACAGAAATTTCAAAATCGACAGATGAAGGCCTTATGCCCGAAGCATTGACTCTTCTGCTCCTCGGATGCTGCCTGACCTACAGTGTTTTTCCAGCGTCTCACTTTTGAAGTCTTGACTCTCCAGCATCTGCAGTCCTCACTTTCACATCAATGTCTGACAGTGACACTGGGACATCGGGACTGCAACGATTTTTGACTGTGATTCTGTGAGAAGGAGCAAAGCGTTTGCTTCCTGCTCGAGTGCATTTTTAGAATCAGTCGGACTGGATGAGAGACCCTACGTTGCAGCGCAGTGAGTATGGAGCCTGAAGCAGTTATACGGCCTGGAAAGAGGAATTCACGGCAGGGTGGGGCTGTACCCACGTTTGTGTGCGGCTGAAGCTTCGGCCATGGAGAAACCTGAGGAATCCCGCCCTGTGAAGAAACCGTGGAAGTGTGGCGACTGTGGGAAAGGCTTCTGTGCCCCGTCTGCTCTGGAGACTCATCGGCGCAGTCACACCGGGGAGAGGCCCTTCAGCTGCCCCGAGTGCCGGAAGGGCTTTACCCAGGCATCCGCCCTGCAGACCCACCGGCGGGTCCACACGGGGGAGAGGCCTTTCAGCTGCCCCGAGTGTGGGAAGGTCTTCAGCAATTCCTTTGCCCTGCTGAGGCACCAGCGAATCCACAAGGGGGAGAGGCCACTCTCCTGCCCCGAGTGCGGGAAGGCCTTCAGTGATTCCTCTCACCTGCTGACCCATCGGCGGGTCCACACAGGGGAGAGGCCCTTCAGCTGCTCCGAATGCAGGAAGGCCTTTACCCAGGCCTCTGCCCTGCTGATCCATCAGCGGCTCCACACAGGGGAGCGGCCCTTCAGCTGCCCAGAGTGCGGTAAAGGCTTCAGCGATTCCTCCACCCTGCAGACCCACCAGCGGGTCCACACGGGGGAGAGGCCCTTCAGCTGCTGTGAATGCGGGAAGTGCTTTACCCAGGCCTCTGCCCGGCTGAGACACCAGCGGTCCCACACCGGGGAGAGGCCCTTCAGGTGCCCCGAGTGTGGGAAGGGCTTTGCCCGGGCCTCCAACCTCCAGACCCACCAGCGGATCCACACGGGGGAGAGGCCCTTTAGTTGTCCCGAGTGTGGGAAGTGCTTTACCCAGGCCATCACACTTCAGAAACACCAGCAGGTCCACATAGGGGACAGGCCCTTCAGTTGTCCCGGGTGCAGTAAGGTGTTCACCTGCTCCTCCCACCTGCAGAGGCACCAGCAAGTTCACGTACAATAGCAGGGGCATTGAAGGAGTGACGGCTGAGTGCCATTATTGACTGGCGTATTAACCCAGTTCTGGGGCCTCCTGGGTTCGAATCCTGCCGTGGCAGATGGTGAAATTGGAATTCAGTCAGTAATCTGGAGTTCCAAGTCTAACGATGAAGCCAATTTTGGGGGTGGAGTTGTGGGGGTGGGGGGTGGTGTTGGGGTGAGAAAACCCCATCTGATTCACTCACGCCATTTTTCGGGAAGGAAACTGCCGTTGTGGGAAAGGATTCACTCAGTCGTCCCAGCTGCATCCTTTACCCTGTCTGGCCTATGGTTGACTCCACACTGCACCCATGCCCCCCCTCTGTGCCCCCCGCCCCCTTTCTCTCCCCCTCCCACTGGGCCCCTCCCATTCCCTTTTTGCTGGGGGTGGAATCTGAAGCTGTAACAAAGTTGGGTCACAATAAAGGGTTACCTGAACTTCCCGCCAGGCTCAGACTCTCATTGATGGCTTTGAGCTTCAAATGGTTTTTGTTTTAAACCTGTTGATTTCTTTCAGCCTCCTGCACGAAGTTTCCAATGTCGTGTATCAGATGGAGCAGTGAATGAGTAGCTAGTATCGTTGGAAATTGCAGATATTTCAGGGGTGCAGGTCCTGTGTTGTTTTATGGACATTGTAAAGTTTCCTGGCAGCACCAGGAGGTGGGGGCTGTGTTCATTCGAAATGATGGGCAGTTGCTGGTGTTGGACTGAGGTGGAGAAAGTTAAAATCGACACCACTCCAGGTTAGAGTCCCAACAGATTTATTTGGGAGCGCTAGCTTTCAGAGCGCTGCTCCTTCATCGGGTAGGTGTTGGGCAGGATCATAAGACATAGAATTTATCGCAAAACATTCCAGTGTCATGCAGTTGATCAGATTTCCTGAACAAGTCCAGTTGCAATTCAGTCTTTCATCTTTTCGAATGGGTTGCAGGTTTCGGTTCATTAACATGGATATCCCAGAACTACCTTTAAGTCACATTCTCCCGATGACTTAAGATTTTGTAAAAATAGGTGACATCTCAGCTCAGACAAAGCAAGAAAGGTGTGAGGTTCAAGTCTGTCTGTATCCCAGTCCTGAGTCACACATGTTCTATTTCCAAAGTAGGAATTTATAAAATATTACATAGATTGACTGCCTGCAGATTGTATTTTGCTCAAAAAGCACAATGTATCTGCAAATGCAAATTCACAGCATAGGTTTGTGTGTGTATGTGTGTGGGCATGAGAGAGAGAGATGGAGTGTTTGCATGTGCATGCTTGATAAAGTGTGTCGATGCAGTGGAGTATAAGCCTGTGAGAGGGTGTGTGCATGGATCTGAGTGTGGGAGGTGTGTGTGAGAGAGGGTCTGTGTGACTGGGTGTGTATGTATGGGAGTGAGAGACAGTGTTAAGTGTAGTGTGGTCACCCAAGGTCCCGGTTGAGACCGTCCTCGTGGGTTCCAAACTTGGCTATCGGCCTCTGCTTGGCCAGTAGAAACAATTCAGCAGTTACTGGGTGACATGGTGGCTCAGTGGTTAGCAGTGCTGCCTCGCAGCACCAGGGCTCCGGGTTCAATTCCCACCTCGGGCAACTGTCTATGTGGAGTTGGCACATTCTCCTCATGGGTTTCCTCTGGGTGCTCCAGTTTCCTCCCACAATCCAAAAGATGTGCAGGTCATGCTAAATTCCATATAGTCTTGGGTGCATTAGTCAGGGGTAAATTTAAGGTAGGTGAACAGGTCTGGGTGGGTTACTCTTTGGAGGGTCAATGTGAACATTTTGGGCCAAAGGGCCTGTTTCCATACTGTAGAGAATCGAATCTAATCTACACACACATATTGGAGAGGGCAGGGTGAGACTTGTCTTTCACTTTGCAGAAGGTGGGAGGTCCTGGATGCTGTGATTCAGCGTAAACACATGCTGGAAGACCTTTGGCTCAGAGAGATGGAGTTGGAAGCCAGGCTGCAGACACATCACTGGGAAAGTTAACCGGACACTTTATTCCAGGAGATGGTCATTCCCCTCTGGACAGAGCCTTCTGATTAGGTCAGTGGACAGGGTCAGAAGGGTGTGAGTGTGAATCACGCAGGTAAAGGGGATCTGAGATTGGGAGGCAGGAGGAGGAGCTAACTGGCTGTGTGGTGGGGCGGGGCACTGGGGGTAAGGGCAGAATATTGACAGGTGATTGTCGTCTTTCTCTGAAGTTAGCAGCAGGAGGCCAGATGGCATTGGTGTCTGTCTGGCACCAGGTTCAGGAACCGACGTGCTCAGGACAGGAGAAGTGGGAAAGGGAGGCTGCAGTGGGTGTGGTCCACAAATCTCAGGAGGGCAGAGCCTCTGCTGAGGGCGCATGAGAAGTCAGAAGCTAAAAAGATAAAGCAGAACATCAAAGCTCTGGGTGGCTCAGTGGTCAGTACTGCTGCCTCACAGTGCTGGGTTTGATTCCAGCCTCAGGCGACTTTGGCACATTGTCCCCCTTGTGTCTGCGTGGGTTCCTCCCACAGTCCAAAGATCTGCAGTTTAGGGTGGATCAGCTGTGCTGAAGTGTCCACGGATATGCATTTTCAGGTGCGTAAGCCATGGGGAACTCCAGGGCTGTATGGTAAGTGGGTTGGTCTGGTGGGATGCTATTTGGAAGGTCAGTGTGAGGTAAATGGGCTGAATGGCCTGCAGGGATTATGTGATTCTACTGCTTTAGCCATTTGTATATTGAGAAATGATTACTGTGGTGCTGGGGAAGGTGGGATTTGTTGTGTCACTGCCCTCTGTCCATTCTCTTTCTGTCCCCCTGTCCATTTTCTCTCTCTTGACACCCACCCTCAGCTCCATCCCCCCCCCTCCCCCTCCCCCTCCAACCATTCTCTTTCCCCACCACCTGTTATTTCTCCTGCCTCCATCCCTCTTTGATCGCTGTATCAAGTCCTTCTAAGAGGAGAGAGACAGATGGTGATGACTCTACCTGGGAGATGGGGGTGCACGAGAAATGGCTGATCTTTAACGTTGAGAATAGCTACTCAGAAACAACATTAAAGCATGTTCAATTCTATTTTTAAAAAAGCTGCAGGCATCTTTCTGAAACTTGCGTTGAAATATGTGCAATTTGGCCACAGTTGAGGACAGGCTGTAAGGGGTGAGTTGCCTATTCTAATATTGTGAAATTGGTTCCATGTAGAAATAGTCATGGAGCATGGAATGGAACAGTTTGGTCCGTGCCGACCAGATATCCTAAATTAATCTATTCCTATTTGCCAACATTTGGCCCAAACGCCTTTAAACCTTCCTATTCGTACACCCATCCAGATGCCTTTTAAAAGTTGTAATTGTACCAGCCTCCACTCCGGCAGTTCATTCAATACATTTACCATCCTCTGCGTGAAACAAGTTACCCCTTAGGTCCGTTTTAAACCTTTCCCCACTCACCCTAAACTAATGTCCTCTCGTTCTGGCATTTTGTCCCTCATCTTTCCCCACTCAACCTAAACCTATGCCCTCCAGTTTGTGGCTCCCCTAACCGAGGGAAAAGAAACACACAAGCTGAGCAGCCAGCCAAAATGCAAAAGGAATACAATGTCGAGCCACGGGGGTGGAGGGGGGAAGGAAATTGTGGTTCAACTTTTTTTTCCTCCGATTGCTATTTGGACACTTCAAATCTGTCAGGAACGTAAGCATTTCTGAAGTGCATAATGCGCATGCCCCTCGGTGTCAGCAAGAACAGCGCATGTCCGCTGGTGTCAGCGAAAGACTGTGCATGCTCCTGGTTGTACGCACAAACGACTCATGACCTACTTTTGATGGACCAATAGGGAACTCGGGAGGACCGGAAGGAATCTTGTCCTCCTGCCAATCAGAGCACCGCTATTGTCTGAATGCGGAAGTTGAACAATGAGCTTCTGAAGCAGCACCTGCTGCTGTTCCTGTCTCTCTGAATAAAGATTGAGCTTTACCCAAACTGCAACTTTCTTCCTCTGTCCAACAACTGTGAGGACGGCACTCTCTTTTGTCGCCATCTGTTCCACTTTTTTTTCATTCTGTCGTTCAATTGTTGACTTGCAACAACTGAAAGGAAAGGGAGTGAATTCAGGGTGGGGACAGAGTGTAGAAATATTGGTCGACAGTGTGGTGCTGGAAAAGCATAGCAGGTCAGGCAGCATCCGAGGAGCAGGAAAATCGACGTTTCGGGCAAAAGTCCTTCATCAGGAATTTTCCTGCTCCTCGGATGCTGCCTGACCTGCGTGCTTTTCCAGCACCACACTCTCGACTTTAATCTCCGGCATCTGCAGTACTCACTTGTCTAGAAATGTTGGTCCAGATCTGTGTCTCAATTGGCAAACACATGACAAATGCATGACTGCAATGTGATAATATAGCCTTTGCTGTGGGAAAACAAAAGCAGAAAGGAGGTGCATTGTTTTAATGGTGATATGTTGGGATATGGAGAAAGTGAGGAGTGCAGATGCTGGAGATCAGAGTTGACAAGTGTGGCCCTGGAAAAGAACAGCAGGTCAGACAGCATCCAAGGACCAGGAGAGTTGACGTTTTGGACACGAGCCGTTCGTCGGGAATGTTATGTGGATGTACAAAGAGGTTTCAGTGTCTTTCTACACCAGTCAATACCCATTGTCAGACAGGTGCACTAAGCAGTCAGCAGAGCAAGTGGTGTATTAGCAAAAGGAATTGAGTTCAGAAATGGGGTGGGGCCTTCCTGTGGTTAGGGGGTCATTGAATATATTCAAAGCTGAGTTCATCTGATTTTTGAACAACAATGAAGTGGATGGTTATGAGGGAACAGAAAAAATGGTTTTAAGAACGGTTATAGAATCGCACAGCACAGAAACAGATACTTGATTTCATGCTGACTGTATTCATAAACTAAACCAGTCCTACCATATTTGGCCTATATATCTCTGAGCCCTTCCTATTCATAAGAGCAGAAATTAAGCCATTCAGCCCACTGGGTCTGCCCATACCATTCAATCGCGGCTGAGAAGTGTCTCAGCCCCATTCTCCTGTTTTCTCCCTGTAACCCTCGATCCCCTTGATACTCAAGAACTGTTTCTGTCTCAGTGTTAAATATCCTCAGTTACCTGGCCTCCACAGCCTTCTGTGGCAATGAATTCCATCAGTTCACCACTCTCTGGCTAAAGAAATTTCTCCTAATCTCCGTTCTGAAAGGTCTTCCCTTTACTCTAAGGCTCTGCCCTCAGCTGCTGGTCTCTCCTTCCAATGGGAACATCTTCCCAACATCAACTCTGTCCAGGCCATTGAGTCTTCTGTTTGTTTCAATTAGATTCCCCTGAGTGGGGCCCTGTTAATCAGCATGAACCAGACCCTTCAGGATGAGGTACAGCAGGGATTAGGTTCAACAAAGTGAGAATGGAGGGAGAGTGTGTGGGATGGAGATTTTGAGCTTCTAGGGAATAAGAAGTACAGAGAGTTCGCTATAAATTAGAATTGATTGGATGGGGCAATGGGCCAGGGAGTGGCAGATGGAGATTAATTTAGGGAAATGTGATGTTTGCATTTCGGTAAGGCAATCCAGACAGGACAGTTAAGGGAGTATTTCAGAACAAAGAGACCTTGGAGTGCAGGTTCATTGTTCCTTGAAAGTGCAGTCTCAGGTAGCCAGAATAGTGAAGAAGGCATTTTGTATGCTTTCCTTTATTAGTCAGAGCATTGAGTATCGGAGTTGGGAGGTCATGTTGTGGCTGTACAGGACATTGGTGAGGCCATTTTTAAAATACTGCATTCAATTCTGGTCTTCCTGCTACAGGAAAGATGGTGTGAAACTTTGAAAGGGGTCAGAAAAGACTTGAAAGGCTGTTGTCAGAGTTGGAGGGTTTGATCTACAGAGAGAGGCTGAATCGGTCAGGGATATTTTCCTAGAGCATCGGACGCTCCGGGATGACCTTATAAATACTTATAAGGGGCATGGATAGGGTGAATGCAAAAGTAGAGAGCATATGTTTGAGGTGAGAGGGGAATGATTTAAAAGGGACATGAAGGGCAAATTGTTTCATGCAGAAGGTGGTGCATGTATTGAATGAGCTGTCATAGGAAGGGGTGGAGCCTGATATAATTACAGCATTTAAAAGGCATCTGGATGGGTACAAGAATAGGAAAGGTTTAGAGGGATATGGGCCAAATGCTGGTAAATGGGACTAGATTAAGTTAGGATATCTGGGCAGCACATACGAGTTGGACTGAAGGGTCTGTTTCTGTGCTGTATGACTCTCTGGGTCTTTGGTGAAACCAGAAGTGTCATTGTGAAGACTGGACTTTCAGAGCAGCCTTCAAAGATGTTTTGTCCTTACTGGGAACAGAAGATGTTACAATGAAATCTTTCATTTATGAGACAGCACCTGAGTGAGTGAGTACATCTGAGATTTTGGTGGAAAGTGGGATTTCATGCACTGTGGGGATGAAACCCTACCCTATCCAGTCATTTCTGCTGGTGGGTGAGACCACTCCTCAAGATTAGTTGGAGTAGATTTAGGATAGAGAGAAGGAAGAACTGCTTTTCCCAGAGAATAGTGAATCTATGCTTCTCTGCCCAAGGAAGCAATAGAGGCAGCTTAATTAAGTTTATTCAGGACACAGTTAGATGGGTTTTTGCATGGTAAAGGTATTAAGGGTAGTTGGGACAATGCAGGGAGGAGAAGCTGAGACAATGGAGAGATCAGTCATGATCTAAATGAATGGCGAATCAGGCTCGATGGGCCAAATGACCTACTCCTGCTTCTATTACTATGAAACTCTAACCCTTCATTTCCCATGGCTAACCCACCTAACCTGCACATCTCTGGACACTATGGGCAATTTAGCATGGACAATCCGAATCAAGGCCAGTGAGCAATACAGTGATGTGAAAAATGAACATCCGAGAACGACAGAAAGACATGGAGAGTAAATGTACCAGCAATCAAAACTGGATTCGAAAGATCATAAAAATTGAAACTAAAAATGGTATGTCTGAATGTGTGCTGCATTGGAGCAAAAGCGAATGAATTGACTGCACACATTGAAGTGAATAATTAAAATATGGGACTCCTTACAGAGATATGGCTCCAGGATGACAAGGATTGGATCCTCAATATTGAGGAGGTGATCAAATGGAAAGTAAGATCAAGGTAGAGGGTTAGCACAGGTCATCAAAGAACTGATCACAGGGGAATCTGGTGTCAGCTCTGATTTCGGGTCCTGATTTCTCACCCCTCCTGGATTTCTGCTGTGATGCTTTGACCCCCCCTTTTTTTTTACACCTTCTGGAACAATAAGTCAATCCAGACCCACAATCTCCCAGCCTGTTAACCATCCAGACACCGAGTGTAGTCATAGCAGGGAATAAAACAAGAAATGTGAACCAAAATTAGAAATAAGTAGGTGCTTGTGCTTAATATTGTTCAATAGGAAGGAAACCAGAAATACTATTCTCCCAGGATTTCTACAGTGCCTTATTTGAGGAATTCCCACACTGTTACATCGAGCTATTAGTACCCACTATGATTTACAACAATATTTATACCAACAGGAAAAAAAGTATCTTGTCAAATTGACATAGGGGTATACAGCATGGAAACAGACTTTTTCTCTCTCTCATGCACACACATGCACAAGTCCATGGGGGTGAATTTGTGTTTGCCAAATGATATTTACATATGCATTCTATTTTCCTCAAAAAATGCACAATCTGCAGGCAGTTAATACATGTAATATTTTGTAAATTTCACTTTGGAAATAGAACCAGTCTGACTCTAGACTGGGATACAGACAGATTCTGACCTCACACCTTTAATGCATTGTTTGAGCTGAGGTGTCTCCTTTTGTTATAAAGCCTTAGTTATCCTGAGAAGGTGCCTTACAGGAAGTTCTGGGATTTACATATTAATGATATCTGCAATCCATTGTAAAAGATGAAAGATTTAACGATTCAGGTTTGTTCAATATATCATTTTAATGCCAGGACACTGTAATGCTTTTCCAGAAATTCTGTGTCTTGTGATCCTACACTTCACAACCACCTGATGAAGGAGCAGCGCTCCAAATGCTAGTGCTTCCAGATAAACCCATTGGACGATAACCTGGTGTTGTGATTTTTAACTTTTTGTCCAGGTAAGGTTTGATTGGCCAGGTCAAATTACCCATAGTGCTCAGGGATGTGCAAGTTAGGGTGGATTGGCGGTGCTAAATTACCCACAGTTCCCAGGGATGTGCAGGTTAGGGTGGATTGGCGGTGCTAAATTACCCACAGTGCCCAGGGATGTGCAGGTTAGATGTATTAATCAAGGGGTAAATGTAGAGCAATTGGATTAGGAGAATGGGTGTGGTGTAGTTGCCATTCAGAGGTTGGTGTGGACTTGTTAGAACAGTGAGGGTTCTCTGAAGAGAAGGGATTTTTGTTAACTGTTCAGGAAGGGGGATGAGGGGGGAAGCGGTGGGTGGAGTGCGGGGTGGGGGAAAACTTGTTCACTTGGAGCAACTGGAGTGAACCCGGGGAGGGAGCAGACGCTGCAAACTCAGATAGGTGTCTTAATTACCTGGGTAAGGAAGGTTGGAAGGATAGGGTGTTGCTGTTTTCCCTAGTGCGTCAGAGTGTGACTCTCTTAAAATCAGGAGGGGCATGGATTGGGTAAATAGACGAGGGCTTTTCCTTGGGATGGGGAGTCCAGAACTCGAGGGTAATAAATTTAAGGTGAGGGCAGGGGGAGGGAGACTGCAAAGAGACCTAAGGGGCAACATTTTCACACAGAGGATAGTGCATGTATGGAATGAGCTGCCAAAGGAAGTGGTGAAGGCTGGTACAATGACCATTTAAAAGTCATCAGCCTGAGTGTATGAAAAGGAAGGGTTCAAAGGGATACGGACAAAACGCTGGAAAATGGGACGAGATTAATTTTGAATATCTGGTTGGGCACAGAAGAATTTGACTGAAGTGTCTGTTTCTGTGCTGTACATCTCGATGACTCTGGCTTTCCACAAATGTTTGTCATGTCTGTATGTTCAGTTTCTCTCTGGTGGCGGTGTCAATGCCTTGATGGCTCATTTTGCTTTACCCCCCCACACCTCCTGGGAATGTTAACTATTTTGTCTGGTGGTTCTTCAAGAACCTGCATTGCAGGTTCACCCTGAATTGACATTTTTTGACTTCCCAAAATCAGACCTGCTCAGTCTCAGCAATATCCCAGTGTTGTGAAAGATATTAAATTTCAGGTGGAGTTCTCCAAAACTCAGTCTTGATGTTTTTGCTTTTCTGCCCCTATAATCAACACCTTCAGGAGAATGAGTTAGAGCGGAGGGCGGGAGAGAGAGAGAGAGAGAGTGAGTGTGGGATAGTGCTTTCAATTTTGTGGAATAACAGCACAAACAAATTGCTTGTTCTGAATTTTTATTCTGGACTGATAGTAATGAATTTTGTCATCTCTTTTTAGAGTATTTGAAGATCTGAAGACGGAAGTTTCAAAATCAACAGATGAAGGACTTATGCCCAAAATGTCGACTCTCCTGCTCCTCAGGTGCTGCCTGACTTGCTGTGCTTTTCCAGCATCGCACTTTTCGATACTGACTCTGCAGCATCTGCAGTCCTCACTTTGACATCAATGTCTGACAGTCACTCAATCCATCGGCACCGCAACAATTTTTGACTGATTCTGTGAGAAGGAGCAAAGCTTTTTGGTTCCTGTTTCAGTCCGTTTTCAGCATCAGTGGGACTGGATGAGAGACCCTACTGTTGGAGTGCACTGAGTGTGGAGCCTGAAACAGTTATAAGGCCTGGGAAGAGGAATTCATGGAGGGGAGGAGCTCTACACGTGTTGTGTGCGGCTGAAGCTTCGGCCATGGTGAAACCTGAGGAATCCTGCCCCATGGAGAAACCGTGGAAGTGTGGTGACTGTGGGAAAGACTTCCTTTTCCCATCTGATTTGGAGATTCATCGTCGCAGTCACACTGGGGAGAGGCCATTCCCCTGCACAGAGTGTGGGAAGGCCTTCAGCAATTCCTCCGACCTGTTGAGGCACGGGCGGGTCCACGCCAGGGAGAGGCCCTTCAGGTGCTCTGCATGTGGGAAGGGCTTTACCCAGGCCTCCACCCTGCTGACCCACCAGCGGGTCCACACGGGGGAGAGGCCATTCCCCTGCACAGAGTGCAGGAAGGCCTTCAACAGTTCCTCCGACAGGCTGAAGCACCAGCGGGTCCACACTGGGGAGAGGCCCTTCAGCTGCCCAGAGTGCAAGAAGGGCTTTACCCAGGCCTCTGATCTGCTGAGACACCAGCGGGTCCACACAGGGGAGAGGCCGTTCACCTGCTATCAGTGCGGGAAGAGTTTTAACCGCTCCTCCCACCTGCGGGGACACCAGAGAGTTCACATGCCATCGCAGGGGGTTTAAAGCAGCGACGGCTGAGTGCCTTTATCGACTGCACTATCAACCCAGTTCCGGGAGCTGCCAAGGCAGATGGTGGAATTGGAATTCGGTTAGAAATCTGGAGTTCAGAATCTAACAACGAAACAATTGTCAGGGAGGGGAGGGGGAACCCCCATCTGATTCACTCGCAACCTTTTTAGGGAAGGAAACTGCTGTTGTGGGAACAGATTCACTCACTCGTCACAGTGCATCCTTTACACGGTGGCACAGTGGTTAGCACTGCTGCCTCACAGCGCCAGAGACCTGGGTTCAATTCCCGCCTCAGGCGACTCCCTGTGTGGAGTTTGCACATTCTCCCTGTATCTGCGTGGATTTCCTCCCACACTCCAAAGATGTGCAGGTCAGGTGAATTGGCCATGCTAAATTGCCCGTAGTGTTAGGTAAGGGGTAGATGTAGGGGTATGGGTGGGTTGCGCTTCTGCGGGGCGGTGTGGACTTGTTGGGCCGAGGAGCCTTTTTCCACACTGTAAGTAATCTAATCTAATCTAATTACCCGGGCTGGCCTACACGTGACTCCAGACCCACAGCAGTCTGGTTGACTATTCTGCACTCCTTCTTTCCCCCCCCCCCCCCCACCCCAACTCCAGCCGATGAGGGGGGAGAAACCTACTTGGAGACAAGGTATGTGTTCAAATTGGTGCATGAGGCAATACTACTTCTAGTTTATGGCTATACCAAGGATCCAATTACAAAAGGACAACTCGGTGCTGACAAATAGTAAAGAACGTGGGGGTGAGGGGGGCGCGGGGAGAAGTGTGTGTGCTTTGACCTTGAGCTGTTTTTTTAAAAAAAAGATACTTTTTCTACACCTTTTTGCTGGGCGGATCTGAAGCTATAACAAAGTTGGGTCGCAATAAAAGTTACCTGAACTTACTGCTGGACTCAGACTCTCATTGAAAGCTTTCAGCTCCAAGAGGTTTTTGTTTAAAAGCTGATCATTTCTTTCAGCCTCCTGCGCTAAATTTCCAATGTCGTGTATCAGATGGAGCAGTGAATGAGTAGCTAGTATCATTAGAAATTGTAAATTTTTTAGGAATGCAGGCACTGCGTTGTTTTATCAGCATTGTAAAGTTTCGTGGCGGAAGTGTGGGCTGTGTTCACCAGAAACGTTTTGGAGGTGTCAGTGTTTGGACTGGTGTGCACAAAGTTAAAATCTCACAACACCAGGTTAGAGTCCAACAGGTTTATTTGGAAGCACTAGCTTTCAGAGTGCTGCTCCTTCAACAGGTAGCTGTGGAACAGGATCAGAAGACACAGATTTTATAGCAAAAGATCACAGTGTCATGCAACTGATAGGATATATTGAACAAACCTAGATTGCTGTTAAGTCTTCCATCTTTTAGAATGGTTTGCAGGTTTATGTTCATTAATATGTAAATCCCAGAACTACTTTTAGTTCATGTTCTCAAGATGACTTAAGGTTTTATAAAAATAGGTGACATCTCAGTTCAGACAATGCATGAAAGGTGAGAGGTTCGGTCTGTCTGTATCCCAATCTTGAATCAGACTGGTTCTATTTCCAAAGTATGAGTTGATAAAATATTACATGGATTGATTGCCTCCATTAACTGCCTGCCGATTTTTCCACAAAAAGCACACACTGAATCTATCTGCAAATATAATACTGCAAATGCAAATTCATCCCATGGACTTGTATGTATGTGCATGCATGAGAGAGTAGTGAGTGTGTGTTTTTGCATGTGTGATGGAGTATGAGGGTATCTGCAGTGGTGGATTTGTGTGTGTCTGAGAGAGACCATGTGTATGAGAGAGGGTCTGCGTGAGTGTGAGAGAGTGTAGGGTGTAGTGGGGTCACCCAAGGTTCTCCTCGTGGGTTCTGAACTTGACCATCAACCTCTGCTCAGCCACTGGAAACAGTTAAGCAGTGACACAACACACATCGGAGAGGACAGAGTGGCACTTGTCTTACAGAAGGTGGGAGGCTCTGGATGCTATCATCCAGGGTAAACACACGCTGGAGGACCTTCGGTTCAGATTCAGCTAGAGGCCAGGCTGCAGACACGGTGGTGGTGGGTGGGGGGAATCTTAACCGGACACTTTATTCTGGGAGATGGTCATTCCCCTCAGGACAGCCTTCTGATTGGGTCAGGGATTGTCTCCGTTCTCTGCAGTTCCCAGCTGGAGGCCAGATGACATTGGTGTCTGCCTGGTGCCAGGATTCAGGAACCGATAAGAAGAGGGAGAGAGAACGGATGGTGATGACTCTACCTGGGAAATGGCTTATTTTTAAAATTAAGAATAGCTAAAATGATATATTCAGAAACATTATTAAAGTATGTTCAATTTTATAAGAAAGCTGCAGACATCTTTTGAAACTTGCATTGAAATATGTGCATTTAGGCCACAGCTGAGGACAGGCTGTAATGGGTGAATGGCCTATTCCTAGTCTTGTGAAATTGGCTCAGACTATGTCAAAAAAGAATCATAGAATTGTAAAGCACAGAAACAAAGCCTTCGGTCCCAACTGACCAGATATCCTAAATTAACCTAGTCTCATTTGCCAGCACTTTGCCCTGTCAACCTTCCTGTTCATGTCCCCATCCAGATACCTTATATATGTTGTAATTGTACCACTTCCTCTGGCAGCTCATTCAATTTACGTACCACTCTCTGTGTGAAACAAGTTGCCCCATAGGACACTTTTAAGTTTTCCCCTCTCACCCTAAACGACTTCTAGTTCTACTCCTGGACCTCTCCACCTCCGGAGAAATACCTTGTCTATTTACATTATCTATGCCCTTCATGATTTTATAAACCTCTATAAGGTTACCCCCTCAGTCTCCAATACTCCAGGGAAAACAGCTCCAGCCTTTTCAGTCTCTCTCTCTGTAGCTCCAAACCTAACAACATCCTTATAAGTAAGTCATTTCTGAATCCTTTCAAGTTTCACAACATTCTTCCCACTAAGTGATCAATAGGCTGTGAACAATTTATTTTTTTGTTGGGGTGTAAGAGAGGGCATTTCTTAAGACCAATTAACTTTCACACTTTTTCTTTCTAATCCGAGGTCACTCAAATCTTTCCCCACTTACCCTAAACCTATGCCCTCTCGTTTAGGACCCCCAACCCTGGGGAAAAGATATACAAAAGGTGAGCAGCCGAACAAATGCAAAAGGGCTAATAAGTCGAGCCACAGAGGGGAAAAGAAAGTGGCTCCAGTCTTTTTTTCTCCTATTGGCATTTGGACACTTCAAATCTGTCAGTAATACCACCTTCCAGGATCTCCAGCGTCTCTGTGGCAGCGAGCACTGCGCATGCTCCTCGGAGACAGCACAAAAACTACACCAGCTGCTCGGTGTCCGCGCACACGGCTCGCGCCCTTCTTTTGATGGACCAACAGGAAGCACTGGACGACCGGAAGGAGACTGATCCTCCTGCCAATCAGAGCGCCCCTATTGTCTGAATGCGGAAGTTGGAACATGAGCTTCGGAAGTTGCTGTTGTTGCTCCTCTCTCTCTCTCAATAAAGATTGAACTTCACCCTAGATTGCAACCTCCTTCCTCTGTCCAACATCTGTGAGTACGGCACTCTCTTTTCTCACCCTATTTTCAATTTCTTTTCTAAATTCTGAGCTTCAGTTGTTGACTTGCAGCAACTGAAAGGAAATGGGGTGAATCGGGGTTTGGGGGAACAGACTCTGCAAACGTTGGTTCAGGTCTGTGGCTCCATTGGCAAACGCATTACCACAATGTGATGATTTTGCCTTTGCTGTGGAAGGAAAAGCAGAAAAAAGGCGCATTGTTTAAGTGGTGATATATTGGGATGTGGACAAAGTGAGGACTGCACATGCTGGAGATTAGAGTCGAAAAGTGTGGTACTGTAAAAGCACAGCAGGTCAGGCAGCATCCGAGGACCAGGATTGTTGGTGATTTGGACACGAGCCCTTCGTCAGGAATGATGTGTGGATGTACAAAGGGGCCTCAACATCCTTCCACACCAGTCACTGCCAGTTGTCAGACAGATGTAGCAAGCAATCAGCAAGGCAAGTGATATATTAGCAAGAGTTCAGAAGTTGGGATGGCTTTCTGCGATCAGGCAGCCATTGAATATATTCAAGCCTGAGTTCATCTGATTTCTGAACCACAAAAAAGTGGATGGTGATGGGGGAAGGCAAAAATAATGGTTTTAAGACCAGTACAGAACAGTTACAGAGTCATACAGCTCAGAAACAGACACTTCAGTCCAACTAGTCCATGCTGAATATATTCACAAACTAAACTAGTCCCATGTAGTTTGGCCCATATCCCTCTGAACCTTTCCTACTCATGTACTTATCCAAACGTCTTTTAAATGTTATTACTGTAGCTATATCCACCACTTCCTTAGGACATTGATTCCACACACAAACCACTCTCTTTCAAGAAAAGGTGTTCCTCATGTCTTTTTAAAATCTTTCTCCTCTCTCCTTAAAAATTTGCTCCCTAATCTTGAAACCACCATCTGAAGGAAACAGCACCAGCCACTCACCTCATTGACACCCCTCTTGGTTTTATAAACTTCTCAACTTCCTGTGCTCCTGTGAAAAAAGTCTCAGCCTATCCACTTAGATGTAGGTATATTCATATCCAGTTATGATCTGTTCAGTGCTGGTGCATGCTCAAAAGACCAAATGGCCTACTCCTGCTCCCAATTCTCTCTCTCTGTGTCCAGGACAGCAAGAGACCATAAAACATAGGAGCAGGAATTAGACCATTCAGCCCATCAGGTCTGCTCATACCACACAACTCTGGTTGATAAGTTTCTCAACCTCATTCTCCCACTTCCTCCCTGTAACCCTTGATCCCCTTGATACTCAAGAACGTATCTATCGCAGTCTTAAATACCCTCAGTGACCTAGCCTCCACAGCCTCATGTTGCAATACATTCCACGGATTCACCACTGTCTGGCTGAAAAGTTTCTCCTTATCTCCCTTCTAAAAGGTCTTCCCTTTTCTAGTCTCTTTCAGGTCTGGTCTCGCCCACCAATGGAAACATCTTCCCAATGCCCACTTTGTTTAGGCCTTTCAATGTTCTGTATGTTTCAATTATATCTCCCCTGAGTGAAAGTGTAGGCCTGTGTTATGGACTAAGCCAGACCACTGAAAACATTCTGAAGCAGGCAGCCCCAGACCATAACTTTGCAATTTGATTTGGTAAGTGCACAGTGAAAATTACCTGGAGTAAGTTAGCTTGGTTGACTACTAGATTTTAAAACAGACAAAAATTTATTCACAAAATTACACAATGAAACACAAAGATCAGAATAAAGAACCCCTACAGAACTCAACCTTGCCAACTAGACTCAGTTATGCTGTTCTGAATATACACAATAGTCCCAATAAGCCAACTCCCTTTGAAAACCAGTATAAATGGAACACATGCTTATAGGTTGAAGTTGAGAGGCGGAAAAGAGAGAGAGTTTCCACATAGCTCCCTGTTGAATTTCCAACCAGTTCAATACTGAACTAAAACTGCTCAGCTCACTCCCCTTTCTTTATACAGGTCACTTCTAAAACTTGACCAATTTGGCCTGAAGTCACACCTGTTTACATATAAACAAAAGGCCTTTCAAATTCCCTTTCATCTCTGTTCAAACCAGACTGATCAGCACCCAGCCGGTTTATTACCTCTGAAAAAAGTCATGGACAGAGTCTCCTTGAGCCAGAGAAAAGCTTTTAGTCAAAAAGGAACTAGCTTTGTGACACCTGTTAATCAGCATGAACCAGACCCTTCAGGATGAGGTACAGCAGGGATTAGGTTCAGCAAAGTGAGAATGGAGGGAGTGTGTGGGATGGAGATTTTCAGCTTCCAGAGAATAAGAGAGGAAAAAGAGTTTGCTGTAAATTAGAATTGAACGGATAGGCCAATGAACCGAGGAGTGGCAGATGGAGTTTAATTTAGAGAAATGTGAGGTGTTGCATTTTGGTCAAGCAATCCAGGCAGGACTGGCACAGTTAAGGGGAGTGTTACAGAACCGAGAGATCTTGGAGTGCAGGTTCATGGGTCCTTGAAAGTGAGTCTTAGGAGGTCATGGAGTGGCTGTACAGGACATTGGTTAGGCCACTTTTAGAATACTGTGTTCAGTTCTGGTGTCCCTGCTACAGGAAAGATGTTGTGAAACTTTGAAAGGGTTCAGAAAGGATTTTCAAGGCTGTTGCCAGAGTTGGAGTGTTTAAGACAGGAAGAGGCTAAATAGGCCAGTGAAAAGTTTCCGTGGAGCATTGGAGGTTGAGGGGTGACCTTATAGATGTTTATAAGGGGCAGGATAGGGTGAGTACCCAGGTTAGGGGAGCCCAAAACTGGCCGGCATATGTTTGCGGTGAGAGGGAATGATTTAAAAGGGACCTGAGGTGCAACATTTTCATAGAGGGTGATGGAGTCTGATACAATTACTACAAAATTTAAAAGGCATCTGGATGGGAATATGAAGTGGAAGGGTTTAGGGGGATATGGGCCAAATGCTGGCAAATGATTTAGGTTAATTTAGGATTTCTTGTTGGCACAGATGAGTTGGGTTGAAGGGTCTGTTTCTGTGCTGTATGACTCTAATCATCTTCGGTGAAAGCAAAAGTGTGGTTCTGAAGACTGGACTTTCAGAGCAGCTTTCAAAGATGTTTTGCCTTGACTGGGAACAGAAGAAGTTGGAAATTAAATCTTTTATTTGTGAGACAGCAACTGAATGAGTGAATACATCTTGGAAAGTGAGAATTCATTGAACTGTGGGGATGAAGCCCTACCCTATCCAGTCATTTCTGCTGGTAGATGAGACCCGGACTCAAGATTAGGGGGAGTAGATTTAGGACAGAGATGAGGAGGAACTGCTTTTCCTGGAGAGTAGTGAATCTATGGAATTTTCTGCCAAGGAATCAGGAGAGGCAGCTTCATTAAGTATATTCAAGACACAGTTGGATGGGTTTTTGCAATGGTGGGGGAATTAAGGGTAGTTGGGACAATGGAGGTAGGAGTAGCTGAGACGATGGATAGGTCAGCCATGAGCTGAATGAATAGCAGAGCAGGCTCAATGAGCCAATGGCCTACTCCTGCTTCTATTACTATGGAACTATAACCCTGCATTTCCCATGGCTAACTCACTGAACCTGCACATCCCTGGACACTTTGGGCAATTTAGCCTGGTCAATCCAATTCAAGGCCAGTGAGCAATGTCGTGATCTGGAGAATTAACATCAGAGAATGATAGAAAGGGACAAGGAGAGTAAATATACCAGCAATCAAAACTGGATACTAAAGATCACAAAAATTGAAACTAAAACGGTGTGTCTGAATGTGTGCTGCATTGTAACAAAAGCGAATTAATTGACTACACATTTGAAGAGAAAAGTTATGATCTGTGACTCCTAACGGAGACATGACTTCAGAATGACAAGGATTGGATCCTGAAAATTGAGGGGGTAGTCAAATGGAAAGCAAGATAATGGGAGAGGTGCTAATGAAAGCACTGATCACAGGGTAATCTGGTGTCAGCTCGGATTTCAGGTCCTGGTTTCTCTGTCCTCTGTTGATTTTCCTGTTCCAACAGAGTTAAATGTGGGTCTGCTCTCAGCTCTGCTGGATTTCTCCTGAAGCTTTGACCCCCACCCCCACCCCTTTACACCTTCTGGAACAATAAAACATGCAGTTAATTGAGACCCAATCCACAATCTCCCAGTCTCTCAAACCAATCAGACACAAGAGTTTAGTCATAGCATGGAATCAAACAAGAAGAATGAAACAAAGTTAAATGTATATAGGTGCTCGTGCTTAATTAGATTAGATTCCTATAGTATGGAAACAGGCCCTTCCACCCAAAAAGTCCACATTGACCCTCCGAAGAGTAACCCACCCAGACCCATTCCCCTACATTTACCTAACGTGCACCTAACATGGGCAATTTAGCATGACCAATTCACATGACCTGCGCAACGTTGGACTGTGGGAGGAAACGGGAGCACTCGGTGGAAACCCACTCAGACCCGGGGAGAACGTGCAAACTCCACACAGAATCAAACCCAGGTCCCTAGTACTGTGAGGTAGCAGTACTAACCACTGAGCCACCATGCTGGCCCCAAATGTTTGTTCATTAGGAAGTAAACCAGAAATAGAGCTTTCCCAGTATTCTTATAGTGCCCTACTTGAGGAATACTCTCTCCCTTACATCTATTAGTACCCAGCTATGATTTACAACAATATTTACACCAATGTAAATAAAGCATCTGTTATCAAATAGACATAGAGATATACAGCATGGAAAGAGACTTTTTCTCTCCCTCATGCATGCATGCACACACGTAACTGACAGGAAGTTCTAGGATTTACATATTATTGATACCTGCAACCCATTCTAAACGATGAAAGACTTAATCCAGGTCTGTTCAATATATCATTTCAGTGGCAGGACACTGTAATGTTTTTCCATGAATTCTGTGCCTTATGATCTTATTCTCCACAATCACCCGATGAAGGAGCAGCGCTGCTAACACCAGTCCTTCCAAATAAACGTGTTGGGTGTTTGATTTTTAACTTTGTCCAGGTTAGGTTGGATTGGCCAAGCTAAATTACCCGTAGTGCTTAGGGATGTGCATTAGTCAGGGCAATAGGGGGATGGGTGTAGGTGGGTTACCCTTCGGAGGGTCGGTATGGACTCCTTGGGCCGAGTGGCCTGCTTCCACACTCTGGGAATTCTCTGAAAGGAAGGGATTACTCTGTTGCAAATTACAGGGCAGCGCAGGCGCAGTGCGCGGAGCTGTTGTCGGCCTTTCCCCGCCCCCTCACTTCATCCATGACGTCATAACGCGGAAGTGGCCCTGTCCGTTTCAGAGTGAAACTCCCTCCCTCTGGGCAACTCTTCATCCTGGGAGGGAGTGGGGGGGAAAATCTGTTCACTTGAAGCAACCGGAGTGATCCCAGGGAGGGGGCAGACTCTGCAAACTCAGGTATGTGTCTTAAATACCCGGGTGAGGAGGGACGGAGGGATGGGATGGGGCTGTTTTCCCTCCTGCGCCAGAGACTTAGGGGTGACCTCATAGACTTCTAGAAAAGCATGAGGGGCATGAATAGGGTAAATATACAAGGTCTTTTCCTTGGGATGGGGGAGTCCAGAACCGGAAGGTAATAGGTTTAAGGTGGGGGGAAGATTTAAAAGGGACCTAAGGGGCAACTTTTTCATGCAGAATGTGATGTGTGTAAGGAATGAGCTGCCAGAGGAAATGGTGGATGCTGATATCTGGATGGTTGTTTGATTAGGAAGGGTTCAGAGGGATATGGGCCAAGTACTGACAAATGGGACTAGATTGATTTTGGGTATCTGGTTGGCACAGAAGAGATTGACCGAAGGGTCTGTTTCTGTGCTGTGTATCTCTATGACTCTGGCTTTCTACTAATGTATGTACAGTTTCTGTCTGGTGTTGGTGTTAATGCTTTGATGTCTCCTTTCCCCCCCACTTCCCAGGGACGTTAATTTGAGAACAGAGGGAGAGAGTGAGATGGTGCTTTCAATTTTGTGGAATAACTAAAGAAAAGAACGTTCCCCCAAAAGGAGAAATGCTTGTTCTGAACTTCCACCCTGGACTGACACTGATGACTTTTGTAATCTCTTTTTACAGAGTATTTGGCGATCTGAGGACGGAAGTTTCAAAATTAACAGATGAAGGGCTTATGCCTGAAATGTTGACTTTCCTGCTCCTCGGATGCTGCCTGACCAGATGTGCTTTTCCAGCACTGCACTTTTCGGCACTGACTGTCCAGTAACTACAGTCCTCTCTTTGTTGTCAATGTCTGATAGTCATTCAATCCATTGAGACTGCAACAATTTTTGACTGTGATTCTGTGAGAAGGAGCAAAGCTTTTTGGTTCTTGTTTGAGTACGTTTTCAGCATCAGTGGGACTGGATAAAAGTCCCTACTGTTGCAGTGCACTGAGTGTGGAGCCAGAAACAGTTGTACAGCCTGGAAAGAGGAATTATGGTAAGAGGGGCTCTAAACGCATTTGTGTATAGCTGAAGCTTCAGCCATGGAGAAACCTGAGGAATCCCACCCCGTGGAGGAATCATGGAAGTGTGGCGACTGTCGGAAAGGCTTCCGTGCTCCATCTGCCCTGGAGATTCACCGGCGCAGTCACACCGGAGAGAGGCCATTCATTTGCCCCAGGTGTGGGAAGGCCTTCAGCAATTCCTCCGCCCTACTGAGGCACCGATGGGTTCACACGGTGGAGAGGCCCTTCAGCTGCCCCGATTGCGGGAAGGACTTCAGCTATTCTTCTGACCTGAAGACCCACAGGCGGGTCCACACGGGGGTGAGGCCGTTCTCCTGCACTGTGTGTGGGAAGGCCTTCAGCACCTCCTCCACCCTACTGACCCACTGGCGGGTCCACACTGGGGAGAGACCATTCACTTGTTCCGAGTGCAGGAAGGGATTCTCTCAGGTGGGCAAGTTGCGGACGCACCAGCGGGTCCACACTGGGGAGAAGCCTTTCAGCTGCCCTGAGTGTGGGAAGGCCTTCAACGATTCCTCTGCCCTTCAGACCCACAACTGGGTCCACACACAGGAGAGGCCGTTCCCCTGCACAGATTGCGGCAAGATCTTCAGCAATTCCTCCACCCTGCTGAAGCACCAGCGGGTCCACACAGGGGAGAGGCCCTTCAGCTGCCCAGAGTGTGGGAAGGGCTTTACCCAGGCGTCGGTCCTGCTGATCCACCAGCGGATCCACACGGGGGAGAAGCCTTTCTGCTGCCCTGAGTGTGGGAAGGGATTCACTCAGATGGGCAACTTGCGCACGCACCAGCGGGTCCACACCGGGGAGAAGCCCTTCTTCTGTCCCAAGTGCGGGAATGCCTTCAGCGATTCCTCCACCCTACTGAAGCACCAGCGGGTCCACACTGGGAAGAGGCCATTCCCCTGCCCCGAGTGTGGGAAGGCCTTTAGCAATTCCTCTGACCTGCTGAAGCACCAGCGTGTCCACACAAGGGAGAGGCCCTTCAGCTGTCCCAAGTGTGGGAAGGCCTTCAGCGATTCCTCCGCCCTGGTGAAACATCGGCGGGTCCACACGGGGGAGAGGCCCTTCAGCTGTCCCGAATGTGGGAAGGGCTTCACCCGGGCAGCCACCCTGCGGAGGCACCAAGGAGTTCACGTGCCATCGCAGGGGGATTGAAGGAGCGACTGTCGAGTGCCATTATGGACTGGGCTATCAACTCAGTTCTGGAACTCCCGGGTTTGAATCCCACCGCAGCAGATAGCGGATTTGGAATTCGGTCAGAAATCTGGAGGTCAGAATCTAACAATGAAACCATTGGGCGGGGTGGGGGGGAAGCCCCATTCTGATTCAGTCACATCCTTTTTAGGGAAGGAAACTGCTGTTGTGGCGAAGGATTCACTCAGTCGTCCCAGCTGCATCCTTTCCCTGGTCTGGCCTACACGTGACTGAGACCTACAGCAGTGTAGTTGACTCCACCTGTTTCCCCCCACTTCTTTCCCTCCCGGCAGATGGGCAGGGAGAAACTTACTTGGAGAAAGGGTATGGGTTGAAATCGCTGAGTGAGGCAATACTTCTTCCGGGTTAAGGCTGTACAAAGGATCCAGTTACAAAGGGACAAGTTAGTGGTGACCAATAGGAAAGAAAGTGGTGTTGGGGGGGTGGTGGCGGAGGGGTGCTTTGACCTTGAACAGTTAAAAATCAGCTACGTTTTCAACACCTTTTTGCTGAGGTGATCTGGAGCTGTAACAAAGTTGGGTCGCAATAAAGGTAACCTGAACTTACTGCCAGGCTCAGACTTTGAAAGCTTTGAGCTCCAACAGGTTTTTGTTTTAAAGCTGCTCATTTCTTTCAGCCTCCTGTACTAAGTTTCCAATGCCATGTATCAGATGGAGCAGTGAATGAGTAGCTGGTATCATTAGAAATTGTAAAGTTTTCAGGAGTGTAGAGTGCGTTGTTTCATTGGCATTGTAAAGTTTACTGGCAGCACCGGGAGGTGTGGGCTGTGTTCACGAGATATGATGTGGAGATACCAGCATTGGACTGGGGTGGATAAAGTTAAAAATCACACAACACCAGGTTATAGTCCAACTGGTTTCTTTGGAAGCACTAACTTTCAGACCGCTGCTCCTTCATCAGGTAGCTGTGGAGCAGGATCATAAGACACATATTTTATAGCAAAAATCATAGTGTCATGCAACTAATAGGATATATTGAACAAAACTAGAGTGCTGTTAAGCCATTCATCTTTTAGAATGGGTTGCAGGTTTTAGTTCGTTAATACGTAAATCCCAGAACTACTTTTAAGTCATAGTCTTGAGATGACTTAAGGTTTATTTTTTTAAAAAGTGATATCTTAGCTCAGACAATGCATTACAGGTGTGAACTTCGAGTCTATCAGTATCCAAATCTTGAATCAGACTGGTTCTATTTCCAAAATAGGAATTTATAAAATATTACATGGATTGACTGGCTGCAGATTGTGTTTTTTTGAGCAAAATTGAATGTATCTGCAAATATAATTCTGCCAATACAAATTCACCCCATAGAGTTGTGCGTGCATGAGAGAGTGTGATTGTGTGCATGTCAGTTTGTGCATGCGAGTGTGCATAAGACTGTGTGAACATTTGGTAAAGTGTGAGTGTGATGGAGTATAAGTTAGTAAGTGTGTTCGAGGGGTGTGGGGGTGTGTGTACATGTATATGTCTGAGAGAGAGAGCGTGTGTATGAGAGAGGTATGAATAAAAGCGAGTGGTTGCGTTTTGCTAAAACAAGGGCAGGACTTGTACAGTTAATGGTAGGGCCCAGGTCATGTTGTAAAACAGAGACATGGGGGGAGTTAAGGTACATAGTTCTTTGAAAGTTGCATCACTGCTAGACAGGATGGTTAAGAAGGCACTCAGCAGCATTGCCTCCACTGTTCACACCATTGAGTTGGGACATCTTGTTGAGGTTGTACAGAATGTTGGTGAGACCACTTTCTGGGTACTGAGTACAGCTCTGGGTGACCCTGTAAGAGGAAGAATACTATTAGAGAGGGTTTGGTAAAGATTTACCAGGACTGGAGGGTTTCAGTTGCAAGGAGAGGCTGGGACTTTTTTCACTAGAACACAGGAGGTTGAGGGGTGCGCTCATTGAGACTTATAAAATCATGGAGTGGAGATAAGGTGAATAGAAAGGGTCTTAGTGTAGGGGAGCTCAAACTTGGGAGACATTTTTTTTAAGGTGTAAAGAGAGATGTAAAAGGAACCTGAGGAGCAACGTTTTGACAGAGGGTGGTTTACATGAGGAATGAACTTGCTGAGGAAGTGGTAGATGCAGGGACAGTTACAACGTTTAAATGACATTTGGATGGGTACATGAAACGAAAGGTTTAGAGGGATATGGGCCAAATACAGGCAAGTGGGACGAGTTCAGTTTGTGAATCAGTGGATGATTTGGACCAAAGGGTCTGTTTCTGTGCTATATATCTCTCTGAACCAGAAGTGATCTTATTGAAATCAGTAGAATTCTGAAAGGGGCTTGACAGGATAGATGCAGATAAAATGTACCTTTGTTGGGGAGGGTCACAGAATCCTGACAATGTGAAAGTAGGCCATTTGGCCCATCTATTCCACATTGGCCCTCCATATTGCTACCCATCCATACACACCCCCTTACTCCATATTTTCCATGGCTAATCCACCCTAACCTGCACATCTCTGGGCACTGTGGGTAATTTAGCACTGCCAATGCACCCTAATCTATAATTTACCTTCTCAAGAATGTAATTTAAGTACAAAGCTTTTCTAAGAAAAATGTCAGTCTGACTGGACATTGGGACACAAATAGAATTCACACCTCTGTTCAAAAAGCTCTGCATTTCAATGGCATTTTTGAGAAGGTAATTAAAACCAAATTCTGGGATTAACAAACCAAAGAGCAGCAACCCATTCTAAAAAAAATGAAAGATTTAATCTAAAATTGTTTAATATATCACATTTCCATAATACTTGACTCCTTTGACTATAAATTCCGTGATCATGATCTCATTCTCCACAACCACCTGATGAAGGAGCGGTGCTCCAAAAGCTAGTGCTTCCAAATAAACGTGTTGGATTATAACCTGGTGTTGTGATTTTTAACTTTGTCCATGGAAACTCAGGAGTTGTGGGACTTGTAACAGTTGTCATTTTGTGATGTGTTCCAAGTGAAATTTATCCTCTGCTCAGGCACAGGTGAACAGTGTGTTCTTTGACTTTGTGGATGACCAGGCTAGCAGTTATTAAATGCTTCTGTTAACCAGCAGAAGCAAACTGTAGATCAGCAATCGTTACTCAATAGTCCTGGTAATCCTGTTGGGTCAACAGAGAGAGAGAGGGAGAGGATGTCACATCTAAAGTGCATACAGAAAAGTTGTTTTGCTTGTTCAGTCAGTTGAGTTGGTTCTGCACTCAGATGAGAGTAGATACTGCTTTTAATGGATCATAATTAAACACTATGATGGAATACCTTAATTTCAAGGAATGCTGAAAGGGCAAATTGTCCTGTAACCTTGAAGAGAACCTTGGATAACCCAACTGAGACATTTTTACTGATAGCTCCATAATCATTTTACTGCTGGATTTATTTTCAGGGCAAATAATTTCTGGCAGAAAATTTCTATCCTGGGAAGGCAGGGAAATTTAAAGAAAAGGCTGTTAAAAGCATTTTAACTGTGGCCCCACGAGCTCTCGTGGGACAGTGCATTTGCATAAACATTTCAGAGAAATTCTGTCTAACTGTTGGACTGAAAACAGTTTCCCCATTGAATGTTAAACAGCTATTGAGAACATTGCACATTATAAAGTGCGTTCTTGAGGAACGGAGGAGGATTGAACTTGCCAACGTGAAGCACATTTTGCAGAGAGAGGAAATTTCTCAGGATTGAAGAGGTTGATAGAAGTCAACAATTGTCAATTTATTTCATGAAAAGTACAGCTGGTATGGGGAGATGACTAGGGATCACAGAAGAGGAGTATCTGTAATGAGCACATAGAAACAAACCCTTCGGTCCAGGCCAACCAGATATCCTAAAGTAATCTAGTGATCCATTTGCCAGCATTTGGCCCATATCCCTCTGATTCCTTCCTTATTCATATCCCCATCCAGATGCATTTCTTTCTTCTTCGGAGAATACTTGGGTGAGAGCCAAGATATTGCTATTGCTCATCCTTTCCGCACTGTGCCTAACCTTCCCTTCGTGCTAATTGTAGCTGGAGAAGCCTGAAATCTGAAAACGATTTCCTGAAAAAAAAACATTGATTCGAGGTTGAGCTCAGTGATGGATTTTCTAAAGCTTTGCTATTGTAGTTTTCAATTTGACAAAAAAAATTTCAGTCATTAATGTCCAAGACAGAGTAGATATTCATTTAAGATATAATTGAGATATATATGTTCTTTACAATGTTTTTCCTTCATTACCAGTGATTGCCTGTCATTTGGTACATTGAGCATCATCTTTTTGTGATTCAACAGATATGATTTGAATTGAATTCTGTAAGATGGTTTTGTATTTTATTTAACTTTGTGTTAAAGATTTCCTTTTCATGACTTTATTAAAATATCTTAATGTATTATAATGAAGCAGCTAATTTATTCTGAAATTATTTCAATTAGTTGGTCAATTGCCAAATAATAGCTGCATAACTGTTGTAAATATTGACACCCAGGAAAGCTATTTTGTTTAATATATCTTATCAAAACTATAAAATTGTTTTTCATAGGAAATAAAATTTGCAGTCTTTTATTAAATGGTTGAAAGTAACTTTGCACTTAATTGCTCCGTTTGGGATTAAACATTGTGACTTTGATAAAAATAATCTTTCAGAGTTTACGGTGAGTGTATTAACAAACAAATGTTGCCATTTGCTCTTGAATTACCTCAAGCTCAATTTGAAATTCTTGAATGAGTTGAATAAGGGGTACACAGTGAATATTTATTGGCAGTGCAGAGAATTTCAGCAAAGTGCAATGTATTTGGTTAAACAAGATATGTAGCTCTCCTGATAACTTTGTAATTCTTTGATATTTTATTTGTCAGTGCTCGTGCCCAAACATCCTAAAAAAAAAACGTTTTGGCATTTGGTGAAGTTGTGAATTTTCAATCTGTTTCACAATTAAATGACACAACCAATCTAAAGATTAAATACATATCACCATCTCTTTGCCGTTATTATAATAGAAAGTCAACATGTAGAATCGCCAATGAAACATAAACCGTGGCTGCTCTTAATGTGGAAAGACTGAATATCAATTGAAATGATCAGAATTAGTAGACATGATGGCATTGTGCACAAACGGTGAGTAGTGGGAGTTCAGAATTTTTCTGATCACTTAATTCTGACACATGCAGTGATGGCAGCATCATAATCTGTTTTATTTGTTCATGGAATGAGAGGATCACTGGTAAAAACCAGTATTTTTCATCATCCCTTAATTTCCGTTGAATAGTGGGTGAGGATAAGATGAGGTTGAATTGCAAGGCCTACTGGCTTACACTGTCCCCTGACAAAACAGAGACTTTGGGAGGAGAACAAAAATTGGAAGTTTAAAATATTGATGCTCCCATTTATCTCTCTCAAAAGGCAGTTGTTTGGTCCATCAAATTTGTAATGGCTCTTTTTATAGAGTCATAGAGATATACAGCACAGTATTCTTCCAATAACAGAGTGACCAGACCTGTACTCAGTACTCTAGAAGTGGCCTCACCAATATCCTGTACAACCTCAACATGCTCGTTTACGCAGTGGTGTGAACAATAAAGGCAATGGTGCTAAATACCTTCTTAACCACCCTGTCCACCAATGATGCAACTTTCAAGGAACGATGTATCTGAATGCCCCTCCACACCGACATTTCTCTGTTTCACAACATGATCCAGGGCCCGACCATTAACTGTACAAGTCCTGCCTTTCCTTGTTTTAGGAAAATGCAAGCCCTCCCCTTTATTCATACCTCTCACAGCTAACCGATGAAGCAGCAGTGTTCCGAAAGCAAGTGCTTCCAAATAAACCTGTTGGATTATAACCTGGTGTTGTGTGAATTTTAACTTTGTCCACCCCAGTCCAATACCAGCTCCTCCATATCGTTTCTAGTGAATACAGCCCACCCCTCCCGGTGCTGCCAGTAAGCTTTACAACGCTGATGTAACAACACAGTACCTGCGCTCCTGAAACGTTTACAATTTCTAACGATACTAGCTCCTCATTCACTGCTCCATCTGATACACGACATTGGAAACTTAGTGCAGGAGCCTGAAAGAAATGAGGAGCTTTAAAACAAAAACCTCCTGGAGCTCAAAGCTTTTAATGAGAGCTTGAGCCTGGCGGTAAGTTCAGGTAACCTTTATTATGACACAACTTTGTTACAGCTTCCGATTCCCCAGTAAAAGCCATGGAAAATGTTGCTGCTTTTTAAACAACTCTGGGTCAAAGTGCGCATACATCACCCCACCTTACTTCCTTTACTACTGGTTACCACCAAGTTGTCCCTTTGTAATTGGAACCTTGGTACAACCTTAATCCAGAGGAAGTCTTACCTCACTCAGCAATTTCAACCCAGACCCTATCTCCATATAAGACTCTCCCAGCCCATCTGCTGGGGGAGGGTGGTTGGAGATTTGGGACAGTGTAGAGTCAACAAGACTGCTGTGGGTCTGGAGTCACCTGTCAGTGAGACCAGGTAAAGGATACAGCTCGGGTGACTGAGTGAATCCTTTCCTCAAAAGGATGTGAGTGAATGAGATGGGATTCACCCCCCCCCCACCCAAACCATGAAAATGGTTTCATTTATAGATTCTGAACTCAAGGTTTCCGACAGAATTCCAATTCCACCAATTGCCACAGCGGAATTCATACCTGGGAGTCCCCGGAACTGGGTTGATAGTCCAGTCAATAATGGCACTCGGCCATCACTCCTTCCCGAGTGCGGGAAGGTCTTTACTCGGGCCTCCACCCTGCTGACCCACCAGCGGGTCCTCACTGGGGAGAGGCCCTTCAGCCGCTCAGAGTGTGGGAAGGGTTTCACCCACTCCTGCCACCTGTGGAGGCACCAGCGAGTTCACGTGCCATTGCAGGGGGTGTCAAAAATAGTTATGGGGGAAGGCAAGAAATTTTTTTTAAAAAATATATTCATTCAAAACTGTTTCAAATCTCTCACAACACCTCTATATACAAAAGAGAACAATACCAAAATACAAAAAAATAGCAGTACGAGAATATCATATTGTGATACTATTAATAATGAGCTACCTATTATTTTACTAGAACAAACTTAGCTTAAACTAAACTACAATCAAATTGAATAAAAATAAAATAAAAAATAATTTAAGTTAATTTGAATTCTATCACATTACTTTATTCTATTTTGCTCACCACACCTCTATTAAGGCTCCCATCCATTGGAGCACCAGTTATTGTACCCGTATTCTTTTCACCTAGCCTTGCCCTCCCAGGACCCCATGAGCGCCCACACTGATTCCCACAGCTATACCACAGCTCTAATTGATACTGCTGATCAGTCTGCATCAATATAATTTAGAAAGGGCTGCCACGTCTTGTAAAACTACTGTTTTGTGGTGCACCATATTTGTGAGGTCATCTTGGGGGTGATGTTCCATCACTAGCATATGCCTCCACATAAGCCCTGGGGGTTTTTATGACGTCCAATTAATTAAAATGTTCTTCCTTGCACAGTGCGTAAGAATGTTACACAGTCTGTTCCTGTGTTCTCTGACAGAAGGCAAATTTGGCAACGCCAGAAGAAGAAATACCGGATTCACTTTAACTTCAATCCCCCAGGATGTCCTTCAGCTCCCTTACTATAGCACTCCAGCATCTCTGGATCTTACAACATGACCAATAGCAGTGTGTGAGTGACTATACTAATTTTACATTTGAGACACCCTTGTGATGCTCCTCTCTTGAACTTAGCTAGCTTCTCTGGCTCCACATAAGCCCTGTGTAAAATTTTCAATTGCATGCCCTGTGCTGTTACATATTGAAATTTTCCTGATATTTTCCCATATATCTTGCCATAGTTCTAATGAAATATCCTATCCTAGCTCCTGATTCCACATCCGAGACAGTCCCTCCACATCCCCTTCTGTAAATGATACAACGTACTAACTGAAAGAGCGCCTGTACACCAGAGTACTCTTTACTCCACATTTGACCTGTAATGCTGAGCCAGGAGTGTGATCTTCCTCTGTATTTAATCCCTTAGCTGAAAGTACCGGAAAACATCCCTATTAGACAATGCATAGTTCTGACTTAGCTGGCTAAATGACATCAAGACCTAACCCTCGAATAAATCTTCCCTACAGAAAATTCCCTTATTCTCCCATGACTTAAAGCCGGAGTCCATTGCCCCAGGTTTAAATCCTTGGGCTGCCACCAGTGGGGTAATCAGCGAGGTCTTCAGCCAATTACCCTTGTCTTGCCTCATTATCCTCGGGCTTTCACTGTTTTTAAAATGATTGTACTCTTACACTGCTCAGTCTCGGATTTCATCTTATCAATGAATATTAGATTAACGAGGGGACATCTTGACTGCAATGCTTCAATGTCAAGAAAAATCGACCCCGAGTCCCCCCGTACCCAGTCACCCACATATGCTAAGAAAGCGCTTATTTGATATCTCTTCAAGTCCAAAAGGTCCACTCCGCCTCACCCTGTGAGAGCTGCAATTTGGTAAACTTAATTAGGGGGCACATGTGACACCAAATAAAAGAACCCAGCCAACCATTGAGCCTCAGTAATACTCATCTGGGTAACAACAACGGGAGCATTCTCATGGCGTACAACAGGCGAGGAAGAGCATTCATTTAAATCAGAGATATTCGGCTTAACCATGATAACGGTAATCCGTCCCACCTCTGCAAAAATTGCTTTATCATCTGCAGTAATTGTACATAGTTAGCTTTATACAGCTGGTGGAAGGCAGGGGTAATAGAAATTCCCAAATACAAAAACCCTTTTGACGACCATCTAAACAGGAACTACATTCCATCCTTCAGATCAGGCACCTCCACAAATTCAGAATAGGCACCTCCCCACCCCATCGGCATGGCTTCTGATTTTGTAAAGTTGATCCTGCAGCCCGAAAAACTGCCAAATAAATTAATTGTTTGAATCAATCGAAGAACGGACTCCTCCAAATTGGCCAAGAACAAAAGGACATCATCAACATATAGGGTAATCTTATGTTCCCCCATTCCCACTCCTGGCCCCACTATTTCAGGGTCCTTCCTGATAGCCTCAGCTAACAGCTCAATTGCCAAGGTAAATAGCAGCGGTGAAAGGACGCCCCTGTTTACTACCTCTCCCAGGATTAAAGTTATCTGACTTAGTGCCGTTTGTGATGACTGCTGCCTTAGGATCATTATACAACACTAGCAAAGGTTGTCCCCAGACCAAAGCGCTTGAGGACCCCAAACAGGTATAGCCATTCTATCTGGTCAAATGCCTTTTCTGCATCTAGGCAGGCCACTAAACCCAGGATCAACCTTTGCTGGCATACCTGCACCATGTTCAGTACCCTCCTGATATTGTTGGAGGAGCTACGGCCATAACAAAGCCCATCTGATCTTCTTTCACAATACAGAACAACACCTTTTCCAACCTCAGGGCCAGCGTCTTGGGTAGAATTTTAAAATCTACATTCAACAGTGAAATGGGTCTGTATGAAGCACATTCTTTGTGCTCTTTCCCCTTCTTTAAAATGAGGGAGATATTAGCTTCCCTAAGAGAGGGCGGAAGATAATCCTGTGCATATGAATAGCTATACATCCCCAGAGGTAGCTCCACCAACACATTTATGAATTCCTTATAGAATTCACTTGGGAATCCATCTGACCCCAGTGCTTTGCCACCTTGGAGATGTTTTATTGCTTCATGCACCTCCTGTATCGTCATAGGCCCATTCAACAGGAAACCTGTTCCGCGTTTATACTAGGGAGGTGCAGGATCTCAAAAAAGGCCTGCATTCTCGCTGTACTGTGTTCATCTCCCTCTGACTGATATAACTCTGCAAAGTATTCCCTCAATCTAACATTAATCTTCTTTAACTCACGAGTAACTGTGCCAGCCTTCTCTCTAACAGACATAATAGATTGAGAAGCATTTTTCTTTCTAGTGAGATATCTACGTGGCTTATCTCCAAATTCAAACAATCTTTGTTGCGCAAAGCAGACCTTTTTTTCCCTAGTGTGTGCAATGAGTTGGGAGCAGCCCGGAGAGCTGCAGCTTGACCAGTGAAGTCCTATTATAATATACTTCCTCAGCTTTCTGCAGACGGGTCTCCAACACTGTTGTTGCTCCTTCCTCTGCGTCCTTCTAGTCATTGAATAAAAAATAATCACGCCTCATAAATATGGCTTAGTGGCCTTCTACAGTATTTCCGAATTACTGGCCGTACCCGAGTTGATATCCCAGAAGGCTCTGAACTCCTGTGATTTACTCAACAAATTTGCTATCCCTTAACAGGAATGGGTCCATGCACCAATGCTGTGCATCCATTCCACCACTCTTGATTTTACCTTCAAAATACACTGGCACATGCTCCGACAGCTATATTGCCAATTTCACAAGCCAATGTTCTGTCCAAGTAATCCAATGGCATTAAAAAGTGTCAGTTCCCATGTGGTACTTGTGTGGTTTGGAAGAGAAAGTAAAGTCTCTTCCATTAGGGTGGAGATGTCTCCACACATCCACTAATCCCAACTCCTCACACATGTCCACCAACTGCTGAGATTGCGCGGGTGTACCTGCCTGGCCCCTTGGCACCCTGTCTACCTCGGGATCTATTAGGCGATTAAAATCCCCTCCAATGACCATGCGGCATACCCCAAGACTCATTAATTTTGCAACTGCATCAATTATAAATTTAAGAGGGTGCACCGGGGGGACAATACACATTCAGGACGCCATACTCTTCTCCATGTATTAGAGCTTTAAGAATGACGGACAGTCCATGTTTGTCCTTAATTTGCTCAATTACCTGGAAAGGGAGGTTCTTCCTTCTTACCAGTATAGCCACTCCTCTACACTTGGAGCTAAAGGAGGAGAAGAATACCCTATCATAACCTCCTTGCTGCAGTTTCAGATGTTCTTTATCAGTTAAATGTGTCCACCCTTTCCCTCCTGAGGCTTGACAGCACCTCCTTTCTTTTTAATGGGGGAATGGCTCCCTTTTACATTCCAAGTGCACCACCTGAACGAATCAGTAGCCATGGTCATCCAGGGCAGCCCATGGTTTCCCATGAGGAGGAAGCTTATCCGAGGTGCAGTGAGCAACAAAGACATTAACTCTATAAAGTCTAAAAACTGCTCCTATTAAAAACTACGATAAATAAAAATCTAACTACCACATATAACTGAAGCAAACGCTCAAATAACCCCCAATTATGTAGAGATCTCTTCCCCCCCCTCCCCAAACCCCACCATTGCCACCATCCTGGCTCCTTTCCACTGAGGCTGTGCCCCAAACACCAGGCAGTTCACAGATTGAAAAAAAACATGTTATTTACATTCTGAGAGTTAACATGGCTACCCATCTCCCCACACCCCTTCTCCATACATCTTAAGTACAGGTATAGCCACCCACAATCCAAAAACAAAAGGACAGCAGTAAAAAAAAGGCCCCAGACAATACGTAACTGACCGATATACTAAATAATTCCAGTTTTTTGTCAGGGCAGTACGTATAAAGCCGAGAACCACAAAAAGGGGCAAAAAGGTAGCATTGTCTGTAATGATGTCCCTCCCGCCTTCACCCTGACTCGATTTCTTTAATTCAGAGAATTCGCAAAGTCCATCGCCTTTTCTGCTGAATCAAAATTATATACCGTCCCTCCATGAGTGAAACGCAATCAGGTCAGGGACCTCAAGGAATATTGTATGTTCAGATCCCTTAATTTTCTCTTCACTTCATCAAATGCCCTTTTCTTAATCCAGGCTCCTGAGAAGTCCTGAAAATATATTATTCTTGACCCTTTGTGCATTAAAGTCTGTGGACCTCTTCCCAGTCTTCTTGCTGTTTCAATCACTAACTGTTTTAACTTTGTAATGCAGGAGGCGCACTAGGACCACGCGGGGCTGCGGGTCCGACCTGGACCTGAGCATTTCGATCCGGTGGGCCCGCTCCACACACAACAGGCCCGACTCCAACTCCAGACCCAGGAATCCAATAAGGTCTTTGCCTTCGTCACATTCCGGAAGACCCAGGAACTGTAAGATTTTTCTTCTATTTTAGTTTTCCAGGTCGTCCACATGCTCCTGAAGGACCCGAACCTGGTCTTCCAGCGTTCAGATCCTTCCTCCTGAGACCTCCTCCACGGTCTCCGATGCCACGGTCCTCTCCTCTGCTGCCTATTCTCTTCGGGCCAACATTTGAATTTCCTGTTCATGCTTTTTCAGCGTGGCAGATAATGGTTCCACCGCTGCTTCAATCTTTTCTCAGAGTTTGGCAAACTCCGAGAGTAACTGCTGCTGCCCCATTAAATCCAAAGGGACTGCCCTGGGAGTTTGAGCATTGGCTCCAGGCTCCCCCAATGCAGTAGGGGAGTGCCCTGCAGGCTGCACCCCTGTCGGCTCCTTTCCTTCATTTGCTTTCATTCTGGTCCTAAAGCTGTCAAACCACAATTATAGCAGCTCCAGACGTTCAGTAAGTTCATGTTAGCAATTCTTTTCTCCTACAGATGGTTAATGAGGTGGGGGGAGGGGTAAAAGTCCACATTGCCGGTGGTATGAAACAGAGCCCTCCACAGCAGACCACTTAAACCACCGCCATCTTGGATTTCCGAGAAAATGGTTTTAAGACCAGTACAGAACAGCTACAGGGTCATACAGCACAGAAACAGACCCTTTGGTCCAACTAGTCTATGCTGACTAATTTCTCAAACCCAACCAGTCCCATCTGCCAATGATTTGCCTATATACCTCCGAAACTTTCCTATTCATGTACTTTTCCAAATGTCTTTTAAACATTGTCACTGTACATGCATCCACTTTCCTCTGGACACTCATGCCACACACAAACCACTCTCTGTGAGAAAAACATGGAGCTCTTCATGTCTTTTTAAAATCTTTCTCCTCTCCCCTTCAAACTTTGCTCCCTAACCTTGAAAGCCCGACCCCAGGGGAAGGACACCTGCCTTTCACCTCATCTGTAACCCTCATGATATTATAATCCTCTATAAGGTCACCTCTCAATCTCCTCTGCTCCAGTGAAAGAAATCCTAATCTATCCACCTGGCTGTAGATATATTCATATCCACTTATGATCTGTTCAATGCTGGTGCAGGCTCAAATGGCCAAGTCCTGCTCCCAATTCTCTCACTCTGTATCCAGGACAGCATTGGGAGATTGGGAAAGGGGAGGGATAGATATCTTGTTTGTTTTTATTTTTAAAATGCACTTGATTCCCACAAATAAAATCAACAGGTACAAGTACAGCACATGCAGTATTCCTCATTGCAGCTTCAAGGTTTTGTGTCCTCTCCTTCTGCATTGGCTGCAGCACATTCGGCTTCTTCCACCCCCCACCCCCCCATCCCCGCCCTGAGCCGTTGATGCTTTCATTGTTTATAAAATCAAGAGAGGGATGGATGGGGTAAATAGACAAGGTCTTTTCTCTGGGAGTGTAGAACTATAGAGTAATAGGTTAAGGGTGAGGTGGCCTGGGGAGGGGGCGAGGGATTTAAAAGGAACCTAAGGGGCAATTCATGCAGAAGATGGCGCGTGTAAGGAAAGAGCTGCCAGAGGAAATAGTAGATGCTGGTATAATTATGACACATTTAAAAGGCATCTGGATAGGTTTATGAATAGGAAGGGTTTAGAGGGATATGGGCCAAATGCTGGGAAATGAGACCAGATTCGGTGAGCATATCTGGTCAGCATAGACCAGTTGGACCAAAGGACCTGTTTCTGTGCTGTATATCTGGATGACTCTGGTTTGCCACGCCAGTCTGTTCAATTTCTCTCTGGTGTCGTTGCCTTGATGTCTCATTCCAAAACTCCCCCACCCCCGTGGGGGCACATTAACCATTTTGTGTCTGATTGGTTGTCAAGCTGCATTGCAGGTTCATCCTGAATTTACACATTATATTTTTGCTTCCAAAAATCAGACCTGCTCACTCTCAACAGTATCCCAATGTCGTGGAAGATATTAATTTTCAGGTGGAGGTATCCAAAATTCAGAGAGGTGTCAGTTGTGACTGTTTTGCTCTTCTGTCCCTGTCAGATCCTGAATCAGCACTTTGAGGAGAATTAGAATGGAGTTAGAACAGAGGGAGAGAGAGAGATGGTGCTTTCAGTTTTGTGGACTGACAGTGATGACTTTTGTAATCTCTTTTCAGAGTATTTGATCTGAAGATGAAGTATCAAAATCAACAGATGAAAGGCTTATGCCTGAACCATTGACTCTCCTGCTCCTCAGATGCTGCCTGACCCGCAGATTTCGACTCTGATTCTCCAGCATTTGTGAGTCACTCAGTCCATCGGGACTGCAACACTTTTCAACTGTGATCCAATTGGTTCCTGTTTCAGTATGTTTTCAGCATCAGTGGGACTGGAAGAGAGACACTACTGTTACAGCAACGCACTGAGTGTGGAGCCTGAATCAGTTATCTGGCCTGGAAAGAGGAATTCAAGGCAGCGAGGGGACATTCACGCGTTTGTTTGGAACTGTAGCTTCGGCCATGGAGAAACCATGGAAGTGTGGCGACTGCGGGAAAGGCTTCCGTGTCCCGTCTGCCCTGGTGACACATCGGCGCAGTCACACCAGGGAGGAGCCATTCTCCTGTCCTGAATGCGGGAAGGCCTTCAGTGATTCCTCTGCCCTGCTGAGGCACCGACGGGTGCACACAGGGGAGAGGCCCTTCAGCTGCCTCAAGTGTGAGAAGGCCTTCAGTGATTCCTCTGCCCTGATGAGGCATCGACGGGTGCACACAGGGGAGAGGCCCTTCAGCTGCCTCAAGTGTGAGAAGGCCTTCAGTGATTCCTCTGCCCTGATGAGGCATCGACGGGTGCACACAGGGGAGAGACCCTTCAGCTGCCCCGATTGTGGGAAGGTGTTCACTCGCTCCTCCCACCTCGTGATTCACCGGCGGGTCCACACTGGGGAGAAGCCCTTCCCCTGCCCCAAATGTGGGAAGGCCTTCAGCGATTCCTCTGACCTGCTGGCCCACCGGCGGGTCCACACTGGTGAGAGGCCATTCACCTGCTCTGTCTGCAGGAAGTGCTTTACACGCTCTTCCGACCTGCTGAAGCACCGGCGGGTCCACACTGGGGAAAGGCCCTTCAGCTGCTCTGAGTGCGGGAAGGGCTTTACCCAGGCCTCCCACCTGCTGACACACCGGTGGGTCCACACTGGGGAGAGGCCATTCACCTGCCTCGAGTACGGGAAGGGCTTTGCTGTCTCCTCCACTCCACTGACGCACCAGCGGGTCCACACTGGGGAGAGGCCGTTTGCCTGCCCCGAGTGTGGGCAGAGGTTCACAATGTCCTGCAGCTTGAACAAGCACCAGCGGAGCACCAATGCTCCCAACAATCAGATTCTGCCGGTAACGCTGCTGAGGGTCACCCCCAGGACTGAACCTCCTGCCCTTTCTGACAGTGGGGTGTAGTGGGAGAGTTGGTCGGCTTTTTTGTTTTCTACTGGGGGAGTGGAGGGGGAAGGGGGGTGGTGGCTCAGTGGTTAGCACTGCTGCCTCATAGCGCCAGGGACCCAGATTTGATTCCATCCTCAGGGTGACTGTCTGTGTGGAGTTTGCATGTCATTCCCCCCTGTCTGCGTGGGTTTCCTCTGCGTGTTGCAGTGTGTTCCCAAAGTCCAAACGTGCGCATGTTTGGGCGAATTGGCCAAGCTGAATAGTCCCATAGTGTTCAGGAATGTGTAGGTGTGGTGCATTAGTTAGGGGTAAGTACAGAGTGATAGGGTAGGAGAATGTGTCTGGGTGAGTTACTCTTCAAAGGGTCGCTCTGAACTTGTTGGGCAGAAGGGCCCATTTCCACACTGCAGGGATTCTATGATTCTGTGAACATTGCTTCCAGTGGGCGCTGCTGCTCATTGAGCCCAGGACCCGCACAAACCTAAGTTCACAAGACCATTAGAGCAGAAGTTAGGATATTTTGACCCATCGAATCTGCTCCACCATTTGTTAGAGACAAAATAAAAAAAACTGCAGATGCTGGGATCTAAAATAGACAAACAGGAGGCTGGGCACAACAAGGCAGGCAGCACCAGGAGGTGGAGAAGTCAGCATTTCAGGTATTATCCCTCAGGACTGAAGAAGGGCTCTACCCGAAACGTTGACATCTCCATCAGAAATGATTTATCAGGATGTTGTTAGAACGAGAGGGCATAGGTTTAGAGTGAGAGGGGAAAGATTTAAAAGGGACCTAAAGGGAAAACTTTTCATGCAGAGTGTGGTGCGCGTATGGAATAAGCTGCCAGAGGAAGTGGAGGAGGCTGATAGAATTACAGAATTTAAAAGACATTTGGTTGGGGACATGAAGAGAAAGGGTTAGAGGGATTTCGGCCAAGTGCTGGCAAATGGGACTAGATTAATTTAGAATATCTGGTCAGCGTGGACGAGTTGGACTGAAGGATCTGTTTCCGCGCTGTACCTCTCTATGACTACCGGTCCTGATGTAAGTTTAGAATTGAGTAACTTTGAATTATTCAATCTTGTCGAATTCACCTCCTGAAAGGTTTCAAATGAACCCCTCCAAGCGATGTGATTTAACTACGCCGAGTTGGATAAAGTATCCCATCAAGTTCAACATGAATGCGCAGTTGAAGAAGTCAGAAGTCACACAACACCAGGTTACACTCTATAAATATTTTGCCCCACATCTTTTCTTCCATCTTTCTCCTCTCACCATAAAAACGCATCCTTGCTCTTGAAATTCACCCCCTAGGGAAGAGGCAGCTACCATTAAGCCAACTCTACCCCTCATGGTTTGAAAATATTGCCTCTCAACTTCCTCTGCTCCAGTGGAAAAACATCCCAGCCTATCCAGCCTAAATTCTGATTTGATAATAATGGCAGTGATGATTTTGGCTGTGTGTGTGTGTGAGTGTCAAGGATCTCTCATTTCTAAGCCAATGCTGTGCCTCTTAAGTTCACCTGATCTTAAAACGAATGGCACCCCATTCATTTAAAATGTCCATGTTTTCTGTGCAAAGTCTGTCCTGGTCAGGAAATAGGCATTGGTGTCTTATATTCCCGTAGACTTCTTGTGACGGGGTTCATATGCTCTGTTTTGAAATGTATGAGTAAATCTTCAGAACAAAAACTTAATGCAGCCTTTATTCATGTCTCATCATTAAAAACACTTTCTCCATTTCCAGATGTGATTGAGAAGCTTCGCCCAATCAATCTTTGACTGATAATAGCATTTGTCAGGCTTTTGAAAGTCACTGCAGCTCTGTCACAGCACAGGGGAGGGCTCTTTCAGACAGAACGCATCATGCAGAAAATTCTCCCACATTAGTCAAGCAAAGTTGACGTCTTTTAAGACATTGTGAAACTTGAAAGGGTTCAGAAAAGGTTTGGAAGGATGTTGCCAGGGCTGTAAGGTTTGAGCTACAGGGAGAGGCTGAATACGCTGGTACTATTTTCCCTGAAGCTTCAGAGTCAGCCAGAAACATCTGTTGAATCAGGAAACATCTCTTCCTGCAGCAGCTTCAGACAGACTGCTTGCTAAAACCCAAACCAGAGGAAAAGAATGGGACAACTGCCCTTTCATTGTAGAAGTGTTTTAGAAAATAAAATGTCAAACCCTTTTCCCTGATTGTTGCCTTAGCCAGTATCTGTTAACCATTAGTGAAATCCTTAATCCTAGACGAATGATAAGCTCTGCCTTTTACAACCCCTCCTGAAAATAAACCAAGAACAACATAATCTTCTTAAAGGAGCAGCATCATCACAACAGAAAGCACCTAAACTGAAACATTTGTATCAAAGGGCTGTACAGTTAGCAGGCCAAGACAACAGGTTTTCAATTTCACCAATCAATTTAAATCAGCCCCATTGGCTACCAAAAACTTATTAAATTTAAATCCTAAAGTTTTGACAACAGGACCAATCCTATCATAAAGAATTGGTGCTCTCAGTCATCTGTGTATTAGAGAAAGCATCATTTAGAAAAATAGAGAAGGACATTCCTGACAGAGGAATCGGAGGAGGCATCCCCGACAGAAGATGGCACAGAATATTCCAGAAGACACATAGAATTTAATCTCTCAGATTATAACCAGGCTATTTTGTGTTATCTGAGTGGGACATGTATTGATTGGAATAGCATACCAGAAGAATCTTGATTTATTCCAGAATACTCAGAAGTTAAGAAGGATTTGTTCAGTTTGTTAGTAATTTCGTTCATTTGTTCACCGTGAGAGTTGGTTAAATAAATTGCTGATTGTTGATTTTAAAGTGTCAGGGATTTACTTTTAACACTACAGCAGGTTACACCACTTATCACACTGACTTTACAGATTAAAGGGCAATGTGCCACTCTTTGGACTTTTCAGTTTGAGATCTTGGAAAGTTGGGGGGGTGGGTTCAGCCTTCGCTTTATAACAGTATTGATGACATTCTCTTGAAAGCAATGGAGTCAATATTAATCCCAGCCTCATGGTGTGGTTGTGGGTGAATCACCTTAATTTGGCTCCTGACTCAGAAACCGCACAGAGAATCAACTGCTGAAACAATGATCTGCACTTTATTGCACATAGCAACCACAAATAAAAGTTCAAGTTCATTCAGCTTCACCCCCCCAAACTTGGCTATCACCCAGTTGATGGCTGAATGTAACTGGGTTTCCACCGACAGTGCCCATCTCTGGAAGTGTCCAGGGGTTTGATGCAGTATTATTCTTCTAAGTACAGCTGCATTCTGGAGTTGAATTTTGGTGGCGGTTCCTCAATTTCAAATCTGTGGTGTGACTTTTTTTTAAGACTCTAACATCACCTCACATTGCTAAAGACCTCAGGTCTGTAGTTTACCTTCTTATCCTTGAAGGTTAGCTGTCTGTTTGAAACAGCCTGCCCTGCAATTAACCCCTCTATGTCAGGGCTTTCCTTCTACAGGCAGAATTAATTGTCCTTTTGTCACACCATTATTAAATAACATTATCTTACCTGTCCCAGGAAACAACTTATTGTGTTGCCTCCTTCTTCCCAGGGATGGTTAATAAGCCATTTATCGTATTGAATCTGCTCTGCCATTCAATCATGGCTGATATGTTTCTTCACCCCATTCTCCCTGTAACCTTTGAGCCCCTTGATACTCAAGAATGAGTGAATGGTGGAGCAGACTCAATGGGCTGAATGGCCTAATTTCACTTCCTGTGGTGTCAGTTTCTCGTCAGCCCTTTCGTTTCTCAATCCAGAAAGCGTTATTGTTGACTCGTGAAGTTAGGGAAGTTCTAGAGTTTACAGGTGCACACCACGCTCCTCTCTGCCTCCTCCTCAGCCTTCAAGTAAAGGGAAGACCTTTCAGAACAGAGATAAGGAGAACTTCAGAGAGTGATGTATCTATGGAATTCACTGCCCCAGAAGGCTGAGGAGGCCAGATCATTGAATATATTTAAGATGGGGATAACTAGGTTCTTGAGTATCAAGAGGATCAAAGGTTACGGGGAGAATGGGGTTGAGAAACTTATCAGCCATGATTGAATGGTGGAGCAGACTCAATGGGCTGAATGGCATGATTTCTGCTGCTATAGCCTTATGATATGCTGATGTGTGGAGGGGTGAGGATGGGGGAAAAGAGATAAAGAGAGGAATACAATTAAGGTGAAGCTGGATACAGATACATAGGAAATACAAGAATTGTATGATAAATTTCAGACCACATAGAAACACTAGCATACAGAGGAATTTGACCATATAGATCTCCAAAAGTGGCAACACAGGCGGGTAACGTGATCAAGAAGGCACACAGCACGTTTGCCTTGAGTGTAAGAGTTGGCGAGTTATGTTACAGCTATTTATTCCGGTCATATTCAGAATATTGCGTGCAGTTCTGGTCGCCACACTACCGGAAGGACATGGATGCTCTGGGAAGAGGGTATAGAGAAGGTTCACTAGGACATTGCCTCGTCTGGAGGTGTCATTATGAGAAGAGATGGGATAAACCTGGATTATTTTCACTGTAAAGATGGAGGCGGAGGGATGACCTCAACAAAATGTTGAGACACACAGATTGGCTGGACGGGGGCGGCATGGTGGCTTAATCATTAGCACTGATGCCTCACAGCACCAGGGAAACTGGTTCGATTTCAGTCTCAGGTGACTGTCTGTGTGGAGTTTGCACATTCTCCCTGTGTCGATATGGCTTTCCTCCGGTTTCCTCTCACAATCCAAATGTGTAGGTTAGGGTGCAATGGCTATGCTAAGTTACCCACTGCCCAGGGATTGGCAGGTTAAGTTGGATTGTCCGTGCTTAAGTTGCCCCACAGTGTTTAGGAATGTGAAAGTTAGGTACATTAGTCAGGGGGTAAATGTCGAGTAATAGGGGTAGGGAAATGGGTCTGTGTGGATTATTCTTTGGGTGTTTGGTGTTGGGCCAGATAGTCTGTTAGATACTTGGAGGCTTTCCCCCCCAGGGTGGAAAAGTCAACTACAACAGGGCACAGGTTCAAGGTGAGAGGGGGACAGTCTGGGGGAGAATTGAAAGGGAACACTTTTCACACAGTTGGATGGTGGATGCCTGGAATACACTGCCAGTGGATGTAGTGGAAAGAGGCACCTTAGCAACACTTAAGGTATATCTGGATAGACACATGAATGGGAGTTGAATACAGGGACAGAAACCACACATCGGCAAGAAATAGAAGGTCTAAGTTAGGATTAAGAATTGGCACAGGCTCGGGCGGGGAGGGGATAGGGGGTAAAGTGAACTTTCAAAAAGCAGGGGATACCTGTATGCTGATGAAGGGGTGGGTGGAGGCTCAGATGGAGCATAAACACTGACAGAGGCCAATTGGATCGACTGTGCTGGAGACTCAATGGGACAGAGACAAATGTATCTATTTCAGATCGACCTGCACTTCAGCTGCTTTTGTGGACTGTTTCCGTAGGGAAGGTGCAATCCCAGGCTGAGAGAGCGTCAGCCCCCACTAGAAGTAAAGTGGGTGAGAGCGCGATAAGTCTGCATAAAGGAACCCCTTACCCCTCCCACTTCACCCACTAAACAAGGTTCAAGATGTGACTCTCAGCAGCTGTAACAGCAGAATCCAACCCGAAACCGTGCGCCATCTCACTTGTGAAGTTGCTGGTGTCTCCACAAGTTGCACGACTGGGTGAAGCCCTTCCCACACACTGGACAGGTGAACGGCCGCTCCTTGGTGTGGATGCGCTGGTGTTTGTGCCGGGTGGAGGAATCGCACAAGTCATTGCTCCACATGGGACAGGTGAACGGCTTCTCCCCAGTGTGGACACGGAAGCTGAGCAGCAGGTGATCCGACTGGGTGTAGCCCTTCCCGCACACGGAGCAGGAAAACGGTTTCTTCCCGGTGTGGATCCGCTGGTGCGGCAGCAGGTGGTGTGACTGAGTGAAGTCCTGCCCACACACGGGGCAGATGAACGGGTTCTTGCTGGTGTGGACACACTGGTGGGCCAGGAGGGAGTGTAACTGAGTGAAGCCTTTCCTGCACTGAGTGCGGGTGAACAGCCGCTGCCCCGTGTGCAAACGCCGATGAATCTCCAGCTCAGATGGCGAAGGGAAACCATTCCCACACTCCCCACATTTCCACGGTTTCTCCATGGTGCAGGTGCCCTCATCTGTCTCAGACCTTAACAATCAGTTGAAAACTCACTCACGCTTACAGCATATGTGTGGTGTTACTGGTGAACCCTCCGATAATTGGAACACTCTCATTCAGTCTGTAAAGCTTGTTCCACTCACTACTCTGGTGTGTGGGTATGTGAGACTCTGAGTTTCCAGTCACACTGACGTTTAAAACCTAACTAAGCAGACAGACCTTCTCCCCTTTGTTTTCAAGGCCATCAATATCCAAGTCCTCGTGAATCAAGTGACTTGTCAGACTTTAATGTGATGTTTGGTCTGAGATTTCTGCCACCAAATTCTTCTCTTGGAATATTCCTGTGAAGTGATTGCAAAGGTCATCACAGTCAGTCCATGATAGAAAATCTGAACGTAATTCTAGTTACTGTGGAACATTCTTTCCTCTCAATCCCAAAGATCTTTGTGTAGATCTATATGTAACTGTAAACCAACACGGTTATGGGGCAGACTGCATACCTCCACGAAGAGTTCACATGGACTCAAGTTGCTGAATGGACCTCTGTAGTGCAGTATTGACACTCTTACTGAAGATCTACAATATGCTGCAGTACGATATTACAAGCCCAGAAACAACTGCAAATCAGACAAGGTCTTTTCAGAAGTTGGACCATGAACTTCTGAAGCTGCTGCTGCTCTTCCTCTCTCTCTGATTGAAGATTGATCTTCACCCAGACTGCAACTTCCTTCCTCTGTCCAAATATTTGTGAACACAGCCCTTTTTTTGAAGGATGGCATGTTTCCTGATCATCACAGTTAAAGGGGTGTCTTCCCCCTGATATGCAAAGGGACAGTCAGTCAGGGGAGGGCAGGGTCACGTCTTGTTGTTGTTGTGTGGACTCTGTGACAACTGCAACAATTCATCCCAACTCCTGTACTCAGTGCTCTGACTGATGAAAGCAACCATGCCAAAAGTCTTCTTCACCGCCCTGTCTACCAATGACTCCACTTTCTAGGAGCTATGAACCTGCACACCTACATCTCTTGGTTTGAAATACTGCATATGAAACAGATTTGGTGCTTGTTGGTATGTGTTATTATTTGGTGCTTATCTCGACTCTAATTCGGTATTTTATACTGAATTCCATGACTGATGAAGGCCAGTGTGCCCAACAATTTCTACCTGTGACTCCATTTTCAGAGAACTGTGAACCTGTACTCCAAGATCCCTCTGTTCCACTACACTCCTTAAGGTCCTGCCATTCACCATGAAATTCCTACCTTGATTTGACTATACAAAATGTAAGACCTCACACTTATCTATATTAAACTCCATTTGCCATTAACCTTAAACCTATGCCCTCTAATTTTGGACTCCCCTACCCCAAGGGAAAAGACTTTGCCTATTTACCCTACCCATGCCCCTCATGATTTTATAAATGTCTTTAAAGTCACCCCTCAGCCTCCAAAGCTTCAGGAAAAATAGCCCCAGTTTATTCAGCCCCTTCCTGTCGCTCAAACCCTCCAACCCTGGCAGCATCCTTGTAAATGTTTTCTGAACCCTTTCAAGTTTCACAATACCCTTCCTGTAGCAGAAAGCACAGAATTGCATGCAGTATTGCAACAATGATGGAACCAATGTCCTCTCTGAAGAGGATTTTAAAACAATATTTATAACTACAAGCAAATCAAGTTAGTTGGACATGACTTTCCCATAGCAGTTTATTTTGGTTGTCCTTCATTAACCTATGCTTTATAATATATATGAAAATATTTTGAGGGATGGGATTGCTGCTAGAATGTCCAACATTTGCTCACCATCCATCATGGCCTTTGGACCGAGCAATTGGCTACATGCTAGAAGGCAGTTGAGTGTCAACCACATTGTAGTAGATCTGGAGTCACATGATGTGAGCATGCACACGCGTGTGTAGGGTTGTGAATGGTAGATTTCCCTCCCTTAAAGAACATTTTCACGACAATCAGTAATGATTGGACAAAAGCAACAGTTCTGGCAGCATCTATGAGGAGACGACAGTGTTACTGTTTTGAGTCCGGTGGCCTTTCAAAATTAGGCTGGATTCAAAACATTAACTGTTTTCTTTCCACAGATGCTGCCAGACCTGCTGTGTTTCCCCAGCAATTGTGCCTTTTGTTGCTGATCTCCAACATCTGTAATTGATTGTCTTAGCCAATAATGGTTTCTGGTTGCCAGTACTGAGACAAACTCTCACTTCCAGATCTTTTTATTCATTGAAAATAAAGTCCACTCGCATCCATGATGGGATTTTCATTTTTGTTCTCAGAAGACAGATCTCTGGGCTACTTAACCAGTATCATTAGATCACAATCGTCCCTTCACTGACAGTGATATTGACAATCTTGTCCTGAATATTTTTCTTTATTCATTCATGGAATGTGACACTTTGTCTCCCAAAAAAACCAAGTGCCAATTCAGAGGGCAGTTAAGAGTCAACCACATGACTTTGGATCAAGAGTGACACATTCACCAAACTGGGAAAGGACTGAAGATTTCCTTCCTTTAAAAAAAAGGTTATTAGTGAACAAGATAGGTACTTATGACAATTGATAAGATCACCAAAGCAGCGATAAGCTTTGTATTCCAGATACGTAAATTGATTTCAAATTGCATTGGGGCCATAGCAGCATCAATTTGAAACTCCAGATGTTAAATCCAGTAACAATACCCAAATGCCACCAACTCCCTACAATCTCGAGGCTTCCCAACACTGACTGGTCTCTAATTGCCAGTTGTATCCTTTTCCTCCTTACTATTTACTAATCAATTCAGCCCATTGAGTTGACTCTGCCATTTATTCAGATCACGATTATTCTGGTAAACATTTACTCCACTTTCCTGCCATTGTCCCATAATCCTCAATTCACTTACTGATTAAAAAACAACTATCCCAGCCTTGAATGCAAATAACAACCCAGGCTCAACAGCCCTCTGTGGTATCAAGTTCCACAGATTTACTGCCCTCAGGAGAAATCCTATCTGTCCTAAACATGCAATCTCTTATTTGGAGGTTACTTCCTCTGGTCCCAGACTCACCCACTTTTCCACATCTCGCCTGTCTAGTCTCCTCAGAATCTTGTACGTGACAATAAGGTTACCTCTAATTCTTCTAACTTCTAATAAGTACAGGCCCGACCTATTCAGTTCTCCTCATAAGACATTCTTTCCATCCCTGATATCATCATGGTCAACTTTCTCTGGAGTGCCTCCAATGCCAATATATCCTTCCTCAGGTAAAGGGCCCTAAACTGTTCACAGTATTCAGTTGTGGCCTGACTAAGGCCTTAAATAGGTTCACTATAACCTTCCTACATTTATACTCTATTGAAAAGGCCAACCTCCCATTGGCCTCCCTATTACTCACTGAAATTGGATGAAGACATTCGTGGACGTGATTCCAAATTCCTCTATTCTAAACTTTTCTCCATTTAATATTCAGTTCTTCACCTCCTGACAAACTGCATTACCTCATTTTCCCATCTGCCAAGCTTTCACTCATTTGCTTAACCTGTCTTTATCCCTCTCCAGATATCTAATGTCATCCTCGCCACCTGCTTTCACATCAACTATCTTTTCTGCAAACTGAGCAATAGTACGTTCGCTTTACTTATCCGAGTAATTCATACATATATATTGCAAATAATGTTGGCCCCAGCGCTGATCCCGGTGGTACACCGCTAGTAACAAGTTGCCATCCTGATCATGCCCCTTACCACAACTGTGGTAGTTAGCCAATCCTCTTTCCATGCTAACATACAGCCTCCAACACCCTGGGCTCTTTGATAATTTCATGAGATGTGAATATCATTGACTGTGCCAACAACTCTTCCCAAATTGTCCTTGAAAATGTGGTGTTGAGCTGCCTCTTAAATTGCTTCACAAATATGACGTGGACTACCACAATGTTTAGGAGTGAGTTCTAGCATTTTGGTCAATAACAGAAGTAATGTGATATATTCCGCAGTCAGAATCCTGTGTTCACACTTGTTTGTCCTTGGTGGTTGAGGTCATGGCTTGGAAGGTGGTTTTGAAGAACCACCACTCATGCAACCAAGCCAGACTGATAGATTGTGGCCCCAGACTCTGCCATTTGATTTTCCTCATCAATCTACATTCTTTCCAAACATGTTTCAGTCTCAAACTGTCACGCAATGCCTTCCGATACGGCTTAAAGGTAAGAATACACAAGATAATCAATCGTATTTTGGGTTGTATAAATCTTAGCCTGCCAGAATTATTTTCTTAGACTTTAATTAAACTTTAGTTAGACTTTAATTGACTGCATGAAATGGTTTGTTGGTCAGACTTGAATCATCATGCTCAAAGGAGACAATGTCAATAATATCATTAAACTCCTCTTTTTGTTAAAAAAGGACAAGCTCTTGATTTATTTTTACAACTTACTGGTATTCACACCTGCACATTCAAGGTCAAACTCAGACATCACAAATGAAATTACACCATTAATTTTGTTTTACAACAATCCAACAGATTAATTAATAACACACAGTGAATACCAAGGCTGATTAATGTGAAATTAAATTTGACCGAAATAATGTAAAATCAAGATGTGAGATAACAAATGGGGGAAGGGCAGAAGGTAAGAAATGCAGCATCACAGAAGGTGCTCCTCCAGGGAGTGTATTTTACCAACTACAACTGCTCAATATAAACAAACACTCTGACATGATCCTCCGGTTTTAATGTAAACCATAGCCCCATACAGTAGGTACCATTTAAATAAGTTAATAGATACAAGCCTTGAGCAAATCCAGCCTCCAGCCGGACCCCCCGCTTCTTGGAGCTCGGACCTTCCTCCAGCTCCGGGGGGTTGTTGAGCTCCTGGGCTCCGGCCGCCGCCGAAGAAGCCGCGGGCGCCGGCTCTCTCTCCTCCACCGCCGACATTTTTAATTTGTTTTCTCGTTCACCCGGTAACCGTCACCTCCCCCTTCCCGGGCCCCGGAAATTATACAAAAATAAACAATAAACCCCCCACCACCGGGGACTGTCTCCTTTTCTTCACAACTTTTGTTTGAAAAGTTCCGGCTTTAATTTGAAATGTATTTTAAAGGTATTTTCTGAGGTAAACGATGCCTGTCTGCCCCCCTCCCTCCGTCAGAAACCGCCCGCTGAGTCGATGAGAAAACCGCAGCCTCGCGCCGCCATCTTTGTTTTGCTTCTTCTTTCCGTCTCCTCCTTCAGTGACGCGCGTCATCCACGCCCCGCCCAATCAGAGCACACCTTACTCCACCTGACCAATGGCGGCCGGCTTTGCAGTCAAAAAGGAAGCCACAACCTGGAATGTCGCTCTCCGATTCGTCCGCACCGACCGCAGCCTTTGGGATTGGTGGAGAGGTTCACAGGCCCTTCACTGTCCCCGCCCCTTTACTACAATGGACTCGAGGGGTTCAGGAGGAAGGTGTTCTCACTCATTCATTCAACAGGAGATGGGCTCAATTTACTGTAATGGGCTGTGGGGATACAGGGGTCATGTCTCATGTTGAGGAGGAAGGTGTTTCCTCTCATTCAACAGAAGAGGACCTATTTACTACAGAGGGTTTTTTTTGTGATGCAGCTGTAGTCTCCCATAGAGCCCTGAGGCTCAGGTTTAAATCCCACTGCTCCAGTCTGTGTAATAACATACTCAATGTTTTTCAGTCATAAGTCACACAACTATAGTCCAACACGTCTATTTGAAATCGCACGCGCTTGGAGCGTAGCCTCTTCATCAGGTGAAGACATGGAAAACAAAACGGGCAGGAAAGAGAATTCAGATAAATGATCAGCCATGGATGGTGATGAAAGACAGAGCATCTCAACAGTCAATTACCTATTCCCATTCCTATTTCTGATCTTCTTAATACATGACAGGTTGTATATTTTCCAAACATTAATTTTATTTCCATGGTTTAAAAATGAATATTTAAGAATGGTCAGTTTATTTTTTCTCACTTGAGCACATTATGACCCACAACTATTTCGATCCCACTGTTAATATCATTGCCCCTCTCATGAGATATCAGAGGAACAATTGATAAACAAAATTTGACACTGAGTCACTCGAGTAGACACTTGAACAGAGAAAGCGCCCGACAGATTTTGGGAATCTTAAGGTTATTGAAGTGAAATGTTAAGAAGAGCAGGTGAACACCCCCAATAAGGGAACTCACCTGACTGACCTAATTATAATCACCACAGTATCCAGTGCTCCTCTTCACCGAACACTGATTACTTTCCTTTTCAGTTTAATGATCCAACTATCTTTTGAATGCCATAATTGAATCTGACTCCAACATTCTCTCTCGCAGACCATTCCAAAGGTCGAAGATTTTCAATCATTAATGAAATATGTTCTGGATGTCTCCCAAAACACCAATTCATATGGATCTTGCTTCAAATCATTTGCAGTAAGTTCTTCACATGGACAAATTTGCAGCTTAGAGCATTTGTTTAAATTTTATATCATATTGGGGTGGCACAGTGCTTGGCATTGCTACCTCACAGCACTAGGGACGCAGGTTCAATTCCAGCCTCAGGTGAGTGTCTGTATGGAGTTTGCATGTTCTCCCTGTCTGCATGGGTTTCCTTCCACAGTCCAAAGATGTGCAGGTTAGGTGGATTGACCATGCGAAATTGCTCTGTGATGTGTCGGTTCTGTGGATTAGTCATACTAAATGCAGGAGAATGGGATGATCCTGGGGTGGGATGATCTTTGGTGTGTCAGTGCAGGCTCAATGGGACAAATGGCCTCTTTCTGTACTGTCGGGATTTTATGTATCTCTGTCTGATTTCTTGCACATGCTACTTTCTGAAAGGGATATTTTACTGTCATGTTCAGTACTGCAGTCTTTATATTTTCATACATACCTCTAAATTAGGTTTGAATGAAATCCCCCCATTTCACTATTTTAGCTGCTAGTCCGCCCCCCACCCCTTCCATTACTTATTCATTTTTCCATTACCTGTGTTATGATCCCCTCTTTATATATATTATTGTAGACAGGCTAAATCTAGTTACCATGTCTCTAAAATATGAGATGAAATATAATCGCATACTTTGAGTCCATTACTACAGCTTGTTAAGGTCTCTTGACAAAGAGAACCCTTAATCCTGCATCCTTCAGTAGGATTATATGAGGATATCTGGTCAGCATGGATGAGTTGGATTAAATGGTTTGTTTCCATCCTGTGCCTCTCTATGACTATGACTATCGAATAAGGGCCAGGAGCAGGCTGGTGGGACTAGTTTAGTTGGGGATCATGTACTGAACGGTCTGTTTCCAGGCTGTATGACTGCACAGCCTTAAATGAATGGGGATCAATCCCAAAGAGATATTAAAGGTCTCGAGCACCACCTTAGGCACGTGTGGACACCTTCCAGATAACTGAGAGCAGTGGGGCACTGTGAAGTTCAGTACATCAGTTAGCCAGCAAGTTCTCTTCGGGAGACTTGTCTCGAGAAAGGAAGCGGTTTCCTGTCCCATCAACTGGATTGTGGATCAGTTTGGAGCAGGTCCTATATCTCTGACAACACAGGGGGACAGAGTCGGGAGTGTGGTGCTGGAAAAGCACAGCAGGTCAGGCAGCATCCAAGGAGCAGGAGAATTGACGTTTAGGGCATAAACCCTTCATCAGCAATGAGGCTTGTGGGCCGGGAGCGCTGAGAGATAAATGGAAGGGGTGGGGGGTGGTGTTGGGGAGAAGGTAGCTGAGAATGCGATAAGCAGATGAAGATGATTGGTCAGAGAGGAGGGTGGGGCGGATAGATGGGAAAGGTGATGGACAGGTCAAGAGGCCGAGTGGAGGCTTGGGGCTGTGAGAAGGTGGGAGGGGGGAAGAGGAGGAGGAGGAGGATACATGAGGAAACTTTTGAATTCCACATTGATCCCATGTGGTTACAGGGTCCCCGAGGTGGAATAAGAGGTGTTCTTCCTCCAGGCGTCAGGTGGTAAGGGTTTGGCGATGGAGACAGCCCAGGACCTCCATGATCTTGATGGAATGGGAGGGGAAGTTGAAGTGTTCAGCCACAGGGCGGTGGGGTTGATGGGTGTCCCAGAGTGGTTCTCTGAAACAATCCACAAGTTGGCGTCCTGTCTCTCCGACGTAGCGAAGACTACATTGGATGGAATGGATACAGTGGATGACACTGGTGGAGGTCGAGGTAAATTTCTGTCAGATGTGGAAGGATCCTTTGGGGCCTTGGATGGAGGTGAGAGGAGTGGTATGGACACGTTTTACACTTCCTGTGGTGGCGGGGAAGGGGCCGGGAGTGGGGTGTGGGCTGGTTGTGGGCGCATGGACCTGACGAGGGAGTCGCAGAGGAAATGGCCTCTCTGGAATGCTGGTAGGGGTGGGGAGAGAAAAATATACCTGGTGGTGGGGTCCGTTTGTAGGGAGCAGAGGCTGATGTGATGTATCCGGAGGTTGGTGGGGTGGAAGGTGAGGACGGTGGGGGTGGGTTCTGTCCTTGTTCCATTGGGGGGGGTGGGGTTCAAGGGCGGTGTTGCAGGATGTGGAGGAGATGTGCTGGAGGGCATTGTCAACCACGTGGGAAGAGAAATTGCGAACTTGGAAGGAGGAGGCCCTCTGGGATTTTCTACGGTGGAATTGGTCATCCTGGGAACAGATGCGGCAGAGGAATTGGTAATAAGCGATTGCCTTCTTACAGGAGGTGGGGTGGGAGGAGGGGGAACCTAGCCAGCTGTGGAGGTCGGTGGGCTTGTAGTAGATGTCCACAGTTAGTCAGTAGCCAAAGATAAAGAGGTCCTGGAAAGGGAGATGGTCCAGGTGAATTTGAGGTCAGGGTGAAAGGTGTTGATAAAGATGACGAACTGTTCAAACTCCTTGTGAGAGCATGAAGTGGCACCAATATGGTCATCGATGTACCGGAGGAACAGGTGTAGCTGAGGAAAATGGACTATTCCACGTACCCGACAAAGAGGCAGGCATAGCTGGGTCCCATGCGGGTGCCCATGGCTACCCCTTTAGTTTGGGACATTGGTTTGGATGCCATCTGAGGTTTGTGCGGATCACTTCAGTGGGAACATGCAGTCACGGGCTCAGTGAGCAGTACTGCAAGCAAAGCTCACAGAATCCTACAGGGAAACAGGCCCTTCAACCCAACAAGTCCACACCGACCCTCTGAAGAGTAACCCACCCAGACCCATTCCCCTACCCCATTAGTCTACATTACCCCCTAAACAATACACTGCACCTCCACATCCCTGAATACTCTGGGACAATTTAGCTTGGCTAATTCACTTGCTCATGTTTGGATTGTGGGAGCACCCAGAGGAAACCCTTGCAGACATGGGGGGAGAATGTACAAACTCCACAAAGACAGTCACCCTGAGGGTGGAATCGAACCCCGGTCCCTGGCGATGTGACACAGTGGCACTAATCACTGAGCTACTGTGCCGCCCGTGAGCCAACCTGGGGTTGGTGGAAGATGGGAGGGGTGTGGGGGTGCTGTCTAGCAGAAAACAAAGACTGACACTCCCCCTGCACCCACTGTCAGAACAGGCAGGAGGTTCAGTCCTGGGGGTGACCCTCATCAGCGTCGCCGGCGGAATCTGCTGGTGCCCCCTCTGGTGTCTCTGCAAGTTACTGGACGACGTGAACCTCCGACTGCACTTGGGGCAGGCAAACGGCCTCTCCCCGGAGTGGACCCGGTGGTGGTCCAGCAGGTCAGAGGAGCGTTTAAAGCCCTTCCCACACTCCGGGCAGGCGAATGGCCTCTCCCCGGTGTGGACGTACTGGTGCCTCAGCAGGGCAGGGGAATTACCGAAGGCCTTCCCACACTCAGAACAGCTGAAGGGCCTCTCCCCAGTGTGAACCCACCGGTGGGTCAACAGGTTGGCGGATTTGCTGAAGGCCTTCCCGCACTCAGGGCAGGGGAAGGATCTCACCCCAGTGTGGACCTGCTGGTGGGCCACAAGGGTAGAGGCCTGGGCAAAGCTCTTCTCACACTCGGGGCAGGAGAATGGTCTCTCCGCTATGTGGACCCACAAGTGGGCCATCAGGTTGGAGGAGCTGGTAAAACCCTTCCCACACTCGGGGCAGGGGAATGGCCTCTCCCCGGTGTGACTGCATCGATGAGTCTCCAGGGCAGATGGGAAACTGAAGCATTTCCCACAGTCGCCACACTTCCACGGTTTCTCCATGGGGCAGGATTCCTCGGGTTTCTCCATGGCTGAAGCTTCAGCCGCACACAATCGTGTGTACAGCCCCTCCCCGGTGTGAATTCCTCTTTCCAGGCCTTAAACTGTTTCTGGCTCCACACTCAGTGCACTGCAACAGTAGGGTCTCTCATCCAGTCCCACTGATGCTGAAAACGTTATGAAACAGGAACCAAAAAGCATTGCTCCATCTCACAGAATCATAGTTGAAAATCTTTGCTGTCCCAATGGATTGAGTGACTGTCAGACATTGATGTGAAAATTATGACTGCAGATGCTGGAGTTCAGAGTCGAAAAGTGTAGTGTTGGAAAAACACAGCAGGTCAGGCAGCATCTGAGGAGCAGGAGAGTCAAGCATAAGCTGTTGATTTTGAAACTTCGATCTTCAGATAGTCTGTAAAAAGAGATTATAAAAGTCAGCATTGTCAATCCAGGGGAGGTGGGGTCGGAATGACACAACAAGGTATTGACACCGACACCAGAAAGAAACTGAACATAGAGACGTGGCAAACGTTAGTGGCAAGCCAGAGTCAGAGAGAGACACAGCACAGAAACATACCCTTTGGTCCAACTCATCCATGTCAACCAGATATCCAAAATTAAACTAGCTCCATTTGCCAACATTTGGCCAATAACCCTCTAAACCCCTCCTATTCATATACCTATCCAGGTGCCTTTTAAATGTCATAATTGTACCAGCACCCACCACTTCCTCAGCAGCTTTGTACACACACCACCTTCTGCATGAAAACTTGCCCCTTAGGTCCGTTTCTAACAAATTGCTCTCCATCTAAACCTGTAGCACTATGGCAATCCCAGTCTATGTTTGAAAAGTTAAAATCCTAACAATAACCATCCTATTACTCTTAGAGGTAATTCAAATCTCCATACAAATTTGTTTCTCAATTTCCCACTGACCATGACGGTGTCTACAACACAATCCCAATAAGGTGATCATGCCTTTCTTATTTCTCAGTTCCAACCAAATAATCTTCCTGGATGTATTCCTAGGAATATCCTCCTTAAGTCCAACAGGAATACTATCCCTTATCAAAAACACCACTCCCTCTCATCTCTTGCCTCCCTTTCTATCCTTCCTGTAGCATTTGTATCCTGAAACATTAAGCTGCCAGTCCTGCCCATCCCTGAGCCACGTTTCTGTAATTGCTATGATATCATATCCCATCTTCCTAATTTTGCCCTGAGTTCAACTGCCTTCCCTGTTAGGCCTCTTGCAATGAAGTCAATGCAGTTTAATTTGTTAGTCCTACCTTGCTCTCTGCTTTGTCTCTTCCTAACCTGACTGTTTGACTCACTCCCTTTCCCAACTGTACCAGTCTCAGATTGATCTCTTTCCTCACTATTTCCCTGGGTACCTCCCCACGCACCCACCTTGCTCGTTTAATTCCTCCCGAGCAGCTCTTGCAAATTTCCCAGCCAGTATATTAGCTCTCTTCCAATATTCAGGTGCAATCTATCCTTCTTAAACAGGTCACATCTAATCCAGAAGAGATTCCAATGATCCAAAAATGTGAACCCTTCTCCCATTCACCAGCTCCTCAGCCATGCATTCATCTGCTCTATCCTCTCTATTCCAACCCTCACTAGCTCATAGCACTGGCAGTAATCCAGATTTTTCTTGACTCTAGGACCTCTTTTTTTAACATTTGTGCCTGACTTTCTACACTTTCCCTTCAGAATCGCATCCTTTTCCCTTCCTATGTCATTGGTTCCAATGTGTACAATGACCTCCAACCGGTCCCTCTCTCTTTTGAGAACATTCTGCACCCTCTCGGAGACATCCTTGATCCTGGCACCAGGGAGGCGACACACCATTCTGATTTTTCGCTGCTAACCACAGAAGCGTCAGTTTGTACCTCTGACTAGAGAGCGCCTTATCACAATTGATCACTTGGAACCCAACGTACCCCTCATTGCATGAGAGCATGTCTCGAGACCAGAAACTTGGCTGTTCGTGCTACATTCCCTGAGAGACCATCACCCCCTACATTTTCCAAAACAGCAGACCTGTTTGAAATGGGGACAGCCACAGAAGACTCCTGCACTACCTGCCTACCCCTCCTACCTTTCCTGGAGTTAACCCATCTCCCTGATTGTAGCTGCGGCTTTTCTCCCTTCCTATCATTGCCAAACCATCATAGCTCCAGGTCTTGTAAATTCCTCATTACCTCGAACTGTCGCTGCAACTTATCCACACAATCCAATAGGATTTGCAAGCAAACACACTTACTGCAGACATAATCACCAGTAACATGGATACTCTCCCTAATCTCCCACATCTGACAGGAAGAGCATATCACTCTCATAAAGCCCACCTTTGCTCCTTCACAATCTACAGACCCAGAAAATAGCACCGTCTTTTTGCTCTAAAAATGTGCTCTGGGCTAACACAGTACTTGTGGTTTATATTTTTAAAATTTAATCAAGAGACGGATGTCAGTAAAACATAATCAAGAAAGAATCCACTCCATTCACGACTGCAGACTTACAGCTGGGTTACACGTTAAAGACTATACACTTCTCTGTTCCTGTTCTGTGAGCTCCCCCACACAGGTTCCTCCATGGTCAGCTGTACATTTTGCTGTTCATTAACCTTTCCCAGATGCACTGCAATGTCCAGTAACTGTGCTGATTCCCTGCAATGTAAATTTCTTTTTCTCTCTCACTCATTTTGGACTCCTATCCCTGCCCCTTATAAACCTCTATAAGGTCATCTCTCACCCTCCTATGCTCCAGGGAAAACAGCCGCAGTCTTTTCAGCCTCTCCCTATAACTCAAACCCTCCAACTCTGGCAACAGCCTTGTAAATCATTTCCAAACTCTTTTAAAGTTTCACAACATCTTTCTAACATAAGAGACCAGAACTGAATGCAGTATTCCAAAAGTGCGCTAACTAATGTCATGTACAGCCATAACATGACTCCCAACTCCCGTACTCAATGCTCTGCTCAATAAATGCAAGCGCCACCAAACGCTTTCTTCACTACCGTGCCAACCTGTGACTCCAAGTTCACAGAACTACAAATCTGCACTCCATGGTCTCTTGATGCAGGAACACTCTCCACGGCCTTACCATTAAGTGTATAAATCCTGCCTTGATGTGCCTTTCCAAAATGCAATACCTCACATTTATCTAAATGAAACTTTATCTGCCACTCCTCGGCCCATCAGCCCATCCATTCAATTCTAATTTAGATTGAACTTTCTTTCCTCTCTTATTTCCTAAACGCTGAAAATCTCCATCCCACACATTCTCCCTCCATTCTCACTTTGCTGAACCTAATCCATGCTGTACCTCATCCTGAAGGGTCTGGTTTACGCTGATTTACAGCGCACGCTTGGGGGATCTAATTGAAACATACAGAATACTGATTGGCCTGGACAGGGTGGATGTTGGGGAGATGTCTCCATTGGTCGGAGAGATTAGGTCTCAAGGGCACAGCCTTAGAGTAAAGGGAAGACCTTTTAGAACGCAGATAAAGGGGAAACCTTTGTAGCCAGAGAGTGTGAAACCTATGGAATTCATTGCCACAGAGACTGTGTTGGGCAAGTCACTGAGTATATTCAAGACCGAGATAAATAGGTTCTTGTGTCTCAAGGATATTGAGGGTTGCGGGGAGAAAGCAAGAGAATGCGGTTGAGAAACTTGTCAGCCATGATTGAATGGTGGACCTGATTGGCTGAATGGCCTAATTTCTGCTCCTAGGTCTTATGGTCTCTTGTTGTCCTGGACATAGTGAGAGAGAACTGGGAGCAGGAGTAGGCCATTTGGTCTTTCAAGCCTGCACCAACATTGAACAGATCTGCACCAACATTGAACTGGATATGAATATACCTACATCTTGGTGGATAGGCTGGGACCTTTTTCACTGGAGCATAGGAGGTTGAGAGGTGATCTTATCAAGCTTTATAAAGTCATGAGGGGTATAGATGAGGTGAATGATGGGTCTCCTTTCCTTAGAGTGGGGGCTTCAAGGTTAGGGAGCAAATTTTGAAGGTGAGTGGAGAAAGATTTTAAAAAGACAGGAGGGACACTTTTGTTTTCCCATAGAGAATGGTCCGTATGTGGAATGAATATCCAGAGGAAGCGGGGATGCAGGTAGTTACAACGTTTAAAAGACATTTGGATAAGGACATGAATGGGAAAGGTTTGGAGGTGTTATGGACTAGGCCAGACCACTCAAAACATTCTTAAGCAGGCAGCACAGACCATAACTTTGCTATTTGTTTCACTAAGTGCACAGTGAAAATTACCCAAAGTTAGCTAGGTTGACTACCAGGATTTAAAACAGATAAATGTATTCACAAGAATGAAGAATGAAACACAAAGAACAGAATATAGAATACTCACAGAACTCATTCTATCTAAACTAGACTTAATTGTGATGTTCCTTTCTCGACACAGTCCACTGCTGAACTCACTCAAACAAGGCCTCAGCTTTCACAACAGATCACTTGTCTTTCATTATGCAGGTCACTTCGAAAACATAAAAGTTTGGGCCTGAGGTCTCATCTGTTGACGTGTAAACAAAAAAGGCGACCAATACCCTTTTCATTTCTGTACTCAACCATCCATTTGGGAGTCCGGGGCCATTTTACCACCACTCTGGAAAAAAAACAAGGACACAGTATCCTTGAGAAGAAGGACCAGCTTTTAGAAAAAGGACCAGCTTTGTGACAGAGGGATATGGGCCAAACACTGGCAGATGGGATTAGTTTAGTTTGCGAACATAGCATGGACTAGTTGGACTGAAGGGTCTATTTCTGTGCTGTATGATTCTGTAATGGTCTCAAAACCATTTTCTTGCCTTCCCCTATAAACATCCACTTCTTTGTTGTTCAAAAGTCAGATGACCTCCGCCTTGAATATATTCAATGACCACTCCCCCCACCAATTGCAGGAAGTCAACGCCATTTTTGAACTCAATTCCTCTTGCCTTGCTGACTGCTTGCTGCACCTGTCTGACAACTGGTGCAGAAGGACGCTGAGGTCCCTTTGTACATCCACACATCATTCCTGATGAAGGGCTCGTGCCCAAAACATCGACTCTCTGCTCCTTGGATGCTGCCTGACCTGCTGTGTTTTTCAAGCACCACACTTGATTCTGATTTCCAGCATCTGCAGTCCTCACTTTCTCCACATACTAATATATTATCATTTAAACCATGCACCTCCTTTCTGCCTTTTTTTAAAGCACTAGGCTTTAACTTTACATTGTGGTACTGCATTTGCTGTGCGTTTGCCAAGTGAGACACAGACGTGGACCAACTTTTCCAAAGTCTGTCCCCTCCCTCGATTTACTCCCTTTCCCTTCAGTTCGTGCAAGTTAGCAACTGAATCCCAGAACAAAAAAGAAATGAAAAAGTGGGTGAGAAAAGAAAAAGAGTGCCGTACCCACAGATGTTGGACAGAGTTGCAGTCTGGGGTGAAGCTCAATCTTCATTCAAACAGAGAGACAACCGCATCTTGAGAAACTCACAGCCCAACTTCCACATTCAGACAAAGAGGTTGTTCTGAATGGCAGGAGGACCAGGCTCCTTCCGGTCCTCCGGGTCTCACCATTGGTCCTTCAGAACGAAGGAGGTAAAAACAATGACTGCAGATGCTGGAAACCAGATTCTGGATTAGTGGTGCTTCAAGAGCACAGCAGTTCAGGCAGCATCCAACGAGCAGCGAAATCGACGTTTCGGGCAAAAGCCCTTCAAGCGCTGTTTCCGCGGACAGCGACGAGCATGCTCAGTGCTTTTGCTGACACCGCAGTACATGCGCAGTTGTCGCTGACACCGAGAAGCATGCGCAGTTGTTGCTGACACCAAGAAGCATGCGCAGTTGTCGCGGACACCGAGAAGCATGCGCAGTTGTTGCTGACGCCAAGAAGCATGCGCAGTTGTCGCGGACACCGAGAAGCATGCGCAGTATGCTCTGTGGAGGTGCTGGCGGAACTGACTGATTTTAAGCGTCCAAATGTCAATAGGAGAAAAAAAGCTGCAGCCACAATTTTATTTTTCCCTGTGGCTCGACATTTTATTCCTTTTGAATTTCGTCCGGCTTTGTATGTCTTTTCCCCAGGGTAGAGGAAGTCCAAGACTAGACGGCACACGTTAAGGGTGAGCGGGGAAAGATTTAAAATGGACCTAAGGGGTAACTTTCATGTAGAGTGTGGTGTGTGTCTGGAATGAGCTGCCCAGAGGAAGTGGTGGAGGCTGCTACAATTACAACATTTGAAAGGCATCAGGGTCAGGATGGGTATCTGAAAAGGAAGGTGTGAGAGAGATATGGGCGAAATGCTGTCAAATGGGTCACTAGATCAATTTAGGAGATCTGGAGGGGATGGGCGAGTTGGACTGAAGGATCTGTTTCTGTGTTGTATGACTCTATGCGTCTATTTCAATGCAAGTTTCAGAAACATGAGTGCAGCTTTTTAAAAAATAAATTAATATGCTTTTAGACGTTAACAATGTTTCTGAATATATCATTTTAGCTGTTCTTAATTTTAAAGATCAGCCATTTCTTGCGCACCCCTGTCTTCCAGGTAGAGTCATCACTATCGATTCTCTCTCTTTCCTGAGAAAGAGATACAGCAATCAAAGAGGGCACGAGAAAGCATGGAATGGTAGAAGGGAGGGAGAATGGACAGGGGAGTGGGGGTAGAGAGAGTGAGAAAATGACAGCGGACAGAGGGTGGGGTGCAGAAAATGAGGGGAAGAGAGAGAAGGCGGCTGAGCACAGAGAATTGGTAAGTGCAGAGTGTGAGGAGAGAGAGTGGATGGGGACCAAAAGTTGGGGGACTGACAGCACAAATCCCACCTTCCTCAGGACTGGTGTCAGTGTCTCATGAATTGGAACCCACTCCACCCACAGCAGACCTGAGGCAATTGTTTCTCAATAGATGCTTGGCTCATGCAGTAGAATCATATAATCCTGACAGGCCATTTGGCCCATAAAATTCAGACTGACCTTCCAAACAGTATCCCATCAAGACCCACCCGTTTTTCCTGCAGTTCCTCACGGTTAACCGATCCTCAGTTGCACATATATGGACACTTTAGCACAGCCGATCCACCCTGAACTGCACCCAGAGTTAACTCATGCAGACAGAAGGGTGAGAACGTGTTAAAGTCCACACAGACAGCTGCTCAAGAGTGGAACCGAACCCAGGTCCCTAACATTGTGAGTCAGTGGTACGAACCACTGAGCCACCGTGCCACCCAGAGCTTTGATGTTCTGCTTTGTCCGAGTAGTTTCTAACTTCTCATGTGCCCTCAGCAGAGGCTTCTCCTCCTGACATTGTTGGATCACACCCACTGCAACCTCCCTTTCCCATGTCTCCAGCCCTGAGCACATCGGTTCCTAAATCCTGGCACCAAACAGACACCAATGCCATCTGTGCTCCTGCTGACAACTGCAGAGAATGGAGACCATCCCTGTCACTGTTCTGTCCCTTACCACCACCTCCCCCTCCCCAATGTTTTACTCCCACTGCCCAACCAGTTAGCTCCTACCACCTGCAGCCGTCTCTCAGATCCCCTTTACCTGCCAGACCTGCACTTACACCCTCCTGACCCTGTCCACTGATGCAAACAAAAGGCTCTCTCCAGAAGGGAATGACCATCTCCCAGAATAAAGTGCCTGGTTAACTTTCCCACTTTACCCTCAACATGTCTGCAGCCTGGCTTCCAGCTCCATCTCTCTGAGCCGAATGTCCTCCAGGATGTGTTTGCCCTGGATCACAGCATCCAGAACCTCCCACCTTCTGCAAATTGAAAGACAAGCCCCACCCTGCCGTCTCCAATGTGTGTTGTATAACTGATAGCCAAGTACGGAACCCATGAGGATGGCCTCAACAGGGACCTTGGTTTCATGTCACACTACAAGTGACCCCACTCACAGACTTGTACCCCATTACTCACACATGTTACCAAGCATGGTCGAATGCAAACACATGCTCTTATGCACAAACACACACGCTCTCATGCATGCACACACATCAGTTTATGGGGTGAAATTGCAATTGCAGAATTTTATTTGCAGATATATTATATTTTGCCCAAAAAGCGCACAATCTTCAGGCAGTCAATCCATGTGACATGTTATAAATCCCTACTTTGGAAACAGAACCAATCTGACTCAAGGTTGGGTTGCAGACAGACTCTAACATGAGTGAATCAGAGGGTTTTCTTTCCCCAGAAAATGATTTCATCATTAGATTCTGAACTCCAGATTTCTGACTGAATTCCAATTCCGCCATCTGCTGCGGTGGGATTCAAACCCAGGAGTCCCGAGGAGTTCCCAGAACTGGGTTGATTGTCCAGTCGATAATGGTACTCGACCCTTGTTCCTTCAATCACCCTGTGATGGCACATGAACTCACTGGTGCCTCCGCAGGTGGGAGGAGGGGGTGATGCCCTTCCTGCACTGAGAGCAGGTGAGCATGCTGTGCTTGGTGTGGACCCGCTGGTGCGTCTGCAGGCTGGAAGAATTGATGAATCCCTTCCTGTGCCTGGAGCAGGTGATTAGCCATTCCCTGTTGTGGAGTCGCTGGTGAACTTCTAAAATCTCAAAACATATAATCAAGAAAGAACCCACTCTATTCACTACTGCAGACTTACGGCAAGGTTACACGTTAAAAACTATGCAGTAATCTGTTCCTGTGCTGTGATCTCTCCTACACATGTTCCTCCAAGATCAGCTGTGAATTTTGCTGTTTGTTAATTTTTCCAAGATGTCCAGGGATACATGATTTCAAACAGCAAAGGCAGTAACTATGCAGATTCACTGCTGTATCCGTTAGTAGTATACGTTTCTTTCTCTCTCTCTCTCTCCCTTACAGACCACGTGCTTGCTGCCTTTGGCTGTCTTTCTCCATTTTGAAATTGCTGTTGTCTTGATTTTTTTACTCTAAAGTTCCAAAACAATGCATCAGCATATAAAACATTAATTGCTGCTCCTGGAATTCAAGCAAATCGCCTCCAACACTGAAAATACCTCAAAAAAGGAGCAGCTCTTACAGCCACAAATTTTCCAGTCCTCCATCTTGGATTAATTCTTGGTGAACCTTCCCATCTCCTAGGTTACAGTTATTCAAATAATTTGCTTTTCTATTTTTGCTAGAAAAGTGGATAACCTCACGTTTATCCAGACTAACTGCATCTGACATACATTCGCCCACTCACGCAGATTGTCCAAATAACATTGTATCCTCCTCACAGCTCACCCTTCCACCCAGCTTCGTGTCATGTGCAATTTGTGACATATTCCAATTAGTTCCCTCATCTAAATCATTGGCACATACTGTGAATACCTGGGGTCCTAGTCCCAATCCCTGCAGTTATAAAACATCGATCTGACTGACCATACAAAATAGCAGATGTTAGCTTGACGTTCACAACTGACGAAGACCTGATAAACAATTATGAACCACTGAATTACTAAATCACAGAAGCAGGCCATTCAGCCCATCGTGTCCATGCAGCTCTCTAAATGAGCTTTCTGATGTTGTGCCATTTTCCTGACGTTTCCTTGGAAACTGGTACATTGCTTGTCATCAAATAATTTTCCAATGCTCTTACCTGAATCTGCTTCAACCACTGTTCCATGCGATGTCTTCCAGATCTATTTACTCACTGTGTGAAATTTCTTTCTCACATCACATTTTGTTCCTTGTAATGGATTTGAAATCTGCATTCTTATTCTCAATGCTTTTACCATGGTGAACAGTTTTTCACTGTCTTTTCTGGGTATGATTTTTCTCATAATTTTCAAACCTTCTTTTGAATCTGACTTCAGAGATCAGTCCATGAGGCCAAGCCTCATCAACAACACAGAAACAACCGAGCAGCTCAAGGGACGGCCCCTCAGTCATCACTGTGAGCCCCACAGCAACCATTATTACCTGGGCGGCCATGCATTCCAAACCTGCTCTCTCAACATCACTCGTATTGTCCCACAGTTTGAGAAACTGTGATTCTCGCAAGGAGTATAAAAATGAAACTTTTGTAAAACGGTTTTTGCTGAGAAGTTTAATCCTTTCTGTCCAGTAGGAAGTCAATGATGTGTTTGAGTTTGAATGACTCAGTGAATCCCTTCCCACATGTGGAGCAAGTGGATCACCGCTCCCTGTGTGCCTGTGTGGATTACATTCCAGGTCAAACCGGGAATTGGATCTCTTCCTACAGCCTGAACATACCTCTGGTAACACTCCAGGGGGACTGTGCTTGTGTGGCACAGGTCAGATCATTGGCTGGCTTAGTCCTGCTCCTCGGATGCTGCTGGCCTGCTGTGCTTTTCCAACACCACTCTAATCTATACACTGGTTTCCAGCGTCTGCAGTCCTTGTTTTTACACAGTACATAAAGATGCCATTCACACTTTCATGTCTATAATAGTTCCTGAAGGACCCACCTATTCTCCACCCCTATCTCCATCATCTTGCAACTGTCCAGCATCCTCGGTAGTGTAGTGGTTAGTATCCCCATCTGTGACTCAGGAGACTGGGGGTGCAATTCCCCAATGGGGAGGATTTGATATTTTTCTGGATGTCTTGTCACACAGAGGTAGTGACCCTAACCCTGGATCGGGTTCAAGTCCTGCCTGCTCCAGAGTTCAAAAGTTCACAAATATAGGAGTAGAATTAGGCCATTCAGCCCATCAAGTCTGCTGCGCCATTCGATCAAGACTGCTCATCACCCCCATTTTCCTGCCGGATCCCTTGAAAGGTTCAGAAAAGACTTACACTGGTGTTTCCAGAGTTGGAGCATTTGGGAGAGGCTTAATAGGCAGGGGCTGTTTTCCCTGGAGGTTCGGAGGGTGAGGGGTGACCTTATGGAGGTTTAGAAAAACAATGAGAGGCATGGATAGGATAAACAGACAAGGTCTTTTCGATGGGGTGGGGGAGTCCAGAACTAGTCGGCAGAGATTTACGGTGAGAGGGAAAAGATGTAAAAAGGACCTAAGGGGCAAGTTTTTCATGTAGAGGGTGTGCTTGTATAGAATGAGCTGCCAGAGGAAGTGGTGGAGGCTGGTACAATTACAGCATTTAACAGGCATCTGGATGTGTTGAAAAATAGGAAGGGTTTAGAGGGATATGAGTCAAATGCTGGCCAATGGGACTAGATTAGGTTTGGATATCTTTTGACATGGTCAAATTGGACTGAAGAGTCTGTTTCCGTGCTGCACATCTCTATGACTCTATAACAAATGTTCAACGAACTGGTCTGCAATTTCCCACATCTGGCCTCCCTCCCATTCTGAATACAGGTGTTACATCAGCATTTTTCCAATCCAATGGAACCATAAGACCATACGACACAGGAGCAGAAATTAGGCCACTCAGTCCATCGAGTCTGCTCCACCATTCAATCATGGGTGAGATGTTTCTCAACTCCATTCTCCAGCTTTCTTCCCATAACCTTTAATCCCATTGACAATCAGGAACATATATATATCTCAGTCTTAAATAAACACAATGAATCTTTCCCATGTTCACAGATTTTTGGAATATTATAACTAAAGAGTTCACTATCTCCGCTGCCACTTCCTTCGGGACCCAGGGTGTAGGCCATCAGCACCAGTGGACTTGTCTGTCCTCAATCCAAATAGTTTCCTGTGTACCTTTACCCTCTCAAAGTTGATTGTTTAAGTTCTACCCTTTCTATAGCCTCTGACTTGCCAATTCTAATAGGAATAGTTCTGTTGTCTGCCAACATAAAAACTGAGATCATCTCTGCCACTTCAATGTTCCCCCATTAACTCACAGTTTTCATTTTCCAAGTTACCACACTTAGCTCAGCGACTCTGTTCCCATTAGCATATCAACAGAAGCTTTTGCTGTCCTTTTTGATATTTAGTGCGAGGTCTCTTTTGTAAGTTAACATACCTATTTTTATTTATATTTTTTAATATCCCTTTATTTATGTTTGAAACTTTCCTAATGTTTGACCCTTCCAGAGGTCCAGAATAACATTTCACAACAGGCTGAAAAGTTAAAAAAACACTACGTTGAAACTTTTTTAAATAGCCCCTTTCTGGAGGCTGGGGGCCGGCCAAACGATCGCCCCGCCCCCATTGTCACCGATTGTTTGGTGGCCTCCCCAACCACGCCCCCTCAACCCTGGAGACGTCACATACCTGGGCCCCGCCCCTTGTGAGCTGGCGCATGTGCAGTGCAGGTCCTGCAGCAGGACTGAGGCGGTGTTACTGAGTGTGGGAGCAGAATGGTGCCGGTGGCTGAAGTAATAAGAACCGCTGGAAAAGCTGAGCAGGTCCGGCAGCTCGTGCCGAGATAAATCATTTCGGGTCCCGGTGATCCTCCTTCAGAACAGGACCAGGTTTCAGAAACATCCCGGGGAGGTCGCCAGGCCCGAGCGCCAAGACCTGGCTCCTGCCCCCGGGGAGAGGAGACAGTGAGACAGGGTAGGATTGGGAACCGCGGGAGGAGGGAGACTGGGGAGTTTATAAACTCCCCGGGGGAGGCCTGAGGCCTCCAATAAAATCACCACAGGCCCAGTGTTTACTTCACCGGCGAAGGAGCTCTCGGGTTGCCCGGGCAACCGGCCGCCATCTTTGTCAGGGTCAGGCGCATGTTGTCTTGGGGCGGGGAGCGCGGGCGGCCATCTTGGTGAGGGCACCATCAACTGTCATTTCTGGGAGAGAATTCCAACCTCGTGGTAACCTCGGCCTTTGCCGAGTTTAATTCCCCAGACTGTCCAGCGATGTGCAGGTTGGGGGGGGGGGGGGTTCAGCCATGCTAAATTACTGATAATGCCCAAGGATGTTCTTGTTAGTGTATGCTGACCATGCTCATTTACCCCCAGTGTCCTGAGATGTGCAGGTTAGAGTGGATTGCCCGAGGTAAGTTTATCCATAGTGTTCGGGGTTCTGCAGGTTAGGGTGAAGGTCTGGACCCCCTCAATCGGCTCTCTCGATCCGAGATCGGTCAAAAGAATCACTAGGAGTACGGTCTGTTTAAAGCAAGGTTATCAGCTTAATGACATAAGGCAGCCCTGCACAGATTTGTCCAGCAACACAGGTTAAAAGCTTCTGTGTTCGTGGCCTTGCTTTATTAAACTGCCTTGCTTTATTAAACTGATAACTTTGCTTTGTACAGTCCGCATTCCATTCGTTCTTTGACCGATCTCGAGACGGAGGTGTCCTGCCTGGGATCCAGATCTTCAAGGGTGGATTGGCCATACTAAATTCCCTCCATAGAGTCCAGGGATGTGTAAGTTCGGTGTATTACTCTGGGATAAATGTAGGGCAATAAGGGGAGGGATATGGGTGAATTTCCATTCAGAACGTTGGTTTGGACTTGTTGGGCCGAGTGGCCTGCTTCCACACTGTGAGGATTCTTTGAAGGGAAGGGATTTTTGCAAACTGCTCTCCTTCCATCTGCTGCAGAGTTCTGCTTTCGGCCTGTCCCCGCTCCCTGCCCCATTTTTGACATCACAACGTGGAAGTGGCCGTATCAGTTTCAATGTGAAACACCCTCCTCTGGGCAACTCCTCATCCTGGGAGGGAGTGAGGGAGGGGGTAATCTGATCACTTGTAGCAACTGGAGTGAATCCAAGGAGGGAATCTACTCTGCCAACTCAGGTATGTGTCTTAATTACCTGGGTGAGGAGGGACGGATGACAGCAGTTGGGGAGGGTGAGATACGTTATTTTTATTTTTAAAATGCATCTGATTCCCACAAATAAATGCATCAGGTTCAAGTACAGCACGTGCAATGATCCACATTGCAGCTTCAAGCTGGCTGCAACAGTTTTACATCCTCTGTTCTTGCTCCGTGTTGGCTGCAGCACATTTGGTTTCCTTCCCTCATCTCTTCTTTCTGCCCCCCCCCCCCCCCCCCCCCGCCCCCCCCCCCCCCCCCCCCACCGAAGTGTTGATGCTTCCAAACTGACACTCAAAAGTTCAGGCTATACTTCCATTCTTTCCCAGTTTTCAAAACCCACAAAATACAACTTTCCCAATCCTCTGATTATCAGAGTTGGGAGGTTATGTTGTGGCTGTACAGGACATTGGTTCGGTCACTTTTGCTCTCGCTCCGATCAAAAGGACGTTGTGAAACTCGAAAGCGTACAGAAAAGATTTACAAGGATGCTGCCAGTGTTGGAGGGTTTGAGCTGAATTCTTTTGGGCTGTTTTCCCGAGTGTGGCAAAAGGCGTTTGTATACATTTATAAAATCATGAAAGGCATGGATTGGGTAAATAGACAAAATATTGTCCCCTGGGTTCGGGGGTGTCCAGAACTAAAGTGTAATAGCTTTAGGGTGAGGTGGATGAGCAAAGACTTAAAAGAAACCTAAGGGCAACTTTTTAACTCAGAGGTTAGTGAGCGTAAAGAATGAGCTGCCAGAGGAAATGGTGGAGGCTGGTACAATTACAGTATGTGAATGGCATCTGGATGGTTTCTGAATAGGAAGGGTTCAGAGGGGTATGGGCCATGTGGTGACATTTGGGACTAGATTAATTTAGAATATCTCGTCAACATCAATGAATTACGACCATAAGACACAGAAGTGGAAGTAAGGCCATTCAGCCCATTGAGTCCATTCTGTCATTTAATCATGGCTGATGGACATTTCAGCTCCACTTACCCACACTCTCCCCGTAGCCCTTAATTCCATAATCAAGAATTTATCAATCTCTGCCTTGAAGACATTTGATGTCCTGGCCTCCACTGCGCTCCATAGCAATGAATTCCACAGGCCCACACTCTCTGGCTGAAGAAATGTCTCCTAATTTCTGTTCTAAATTGACCCCCTCTAATTATCAGGCTGTGTCCCTGGATCCTAGTCTCCTCCGACAAAGACGTGAACAGCAAACACAAAATAGCAAAGAGTGGGAAACAACAGTGTAGTCATAATGTCACAGGATGAATAATCCAGGGAATATGAGTTCAAATCCCACCACAGCAAGAGGTAAGATGTGAATAATTCAAATCATAAATGGGGAACACAAAGTTAGTCTCAGTATGATACCGATGGCACTGACGTCAATTGTCATAAAAACCCATGTTCACCAATGTCCTTTCAGGAGGGAAACTGCCATCCTTGCATGGTCAGTCTTACATGTGACTCCAGACCAACAGCAATGTGGCTGAGTCTTAAACTGCCCTCTGAATTGGCACAAGCAAGACACCTTGCACTTAGGGATGGATAACAAACATCAACCTTATGGAAGTGTCATAACAGAAATTGCTGGAGAAACTCAGCCAGTCTGGCAACACCGGTGCAGAGAGAAAGAAAGAAACAGAGTCAATGTCCTGGCCTGAGTCCAGAACAGTTGTGAAGAAGGGTCACAGCACTTGAAATGCTAACTCTGCTTCTCTCTCCACATGTGCTGCCAGTCCTGTTGAGTTTCTCCAGCATTTGATGCATTTTTGTGTTTCAGATCTCCAGCATCTGCAGTTCTTCATTACACTGACTTAGGGAAGCTCAAATCCCATAAAACGGGATAGCAGAAGGGCTGGAATTACTCAGCAAGTCTGGCACCAGCTATGGAGATAGAAACAGTTCATACTTCGGGTCAATGAATGATCTTACATCAGGGACAAACTTTTGTGGAAGCTGCAAGAGTAAAAGGCACTGGTGTAACTTCAACATCTGGGAGAACACTCTCAGCCATGGGGCTCAGGCTGACTCAGCATTCTGGTCCTGCTCATTACCTGTTAAATTCTCCATTTGTTATTTTTGTTATATTTCTACATGGTTGACACATTCCTATGTTTTAATATGAAATTCCAGCAGACAGGAATTTTCCATGTAAGTCATCATACATTAGAGGGTTTGGAACGTGAATGTAAACTTTTAAACAGAAAGTATTTATTCATGCATGGGGTGTGGGCATCGCTGGCAATGCCAGCATTTATACCCACCCTTAACCACCCTGTGGTTGGTTGGAAAAGTGCATGAAGGTGTCTGAGATTGTCTTGATCAGCACAGCAATCTCAAAGATGGGTGTGCTCAGGTAGAAGTACCCTCCACTCCCACAGCCAAGTCTGCATTCACTTCAATTATAGATGCCATCTAAACCTCCCAGGACAAGAACAGCATGGGATGACAATCAGAATAAAGCTTCCTCTACTCTTAAATTTCAAGTGAAGCTACCTCAACACTGTCCCCAACAAACACTGCCAAGACAGAAACAGCATTGGGTTAGATACAGAGTAAAACATCCTCTACACTTCCCCATTCGTACAGTCCCAGGTCAATGACAGCAGAGGGTTAAACAAACAGTAGAGATTCTGACTGACACTTAGTCTGTTCTACACCAATCCTCAAGGAAAATTCAGAACTGAGACTATTATTTGGTACTGAATTCACACATCCCAATGGGAATGACAGCAACAGAAAATCATGTAGTGAAACACAGATAAAACACACACAATGTACAACAAAACTAGACTGTTCTTGGAATCAAAGACATTTAAATGACAGGAGACATAGTCCCTGCAGTGATCCGAATGTGAGCTGAACAACATTCTCATGTGAATAATATTCTCTGGGAATGCAATGTCCACCTCACTGCTGCCTATTCCGTTCCTCTGCTCTCGTTCAGGGCTGAGTTGCGGCTGACCACATTGTGGCGTGGGGATCAAGAGGTTAGACTGTTCAGGTCAACTTGGATTGAGGGCATCCTTTGTCATGCCAGTGAGGTCGAGGGTCGCTCATTTACTCAACTTATAATCGGGGACAAGGGGATGTCAGGCTGGGCTTGTATCAGTTTGAGTTTAGAAGAAACAGATGATCCGATGGAGCTGTATAACATCTGGAGAGGACTTAATGTAAATGTAATGTCAACTCAATTCTAGCCAGAGACTAGTCTCTCATTTAAGAGAGGAGAGTTTTGTTTTTCTCTCAAGTGTTCTCGAGTCTTTGAAATTCACTTTTTAAGATAGCAGCATGTGGTGGTGTCACGGTGGTTAGCACTGCTGCCTCACGGCATCAGTGACCTGGATTTGATCCCACCTTTGGGCCGACTGTCTGTGTAGAGTTTGCACATTCTCCCCTTGTGTCTGCGTGGGCTTCCTGTGGTGCTCTGGCCTCCTCCAACATTCCAAAGGATGTGCAGGTGAGGGTGCATTGACCATAGGAGATGCAGGATTACAGGGATGGGGTAACGAACTGGGTCTGGGTAGGACGGTCAGTCAATGTTGACTCGATGGGCTGAATGACCTGCTTGCACGCAATTGGCCTATATCAATCAATAGTATGCACTTGCTTTATGGTTACCGTCATCAAATTACATGAGTGGTTTTGGTTATTTCATCTCTTATTATCGTATGCAACCAACTACAGCATCTAGAAACTTGGTTAATTACTATATCCAATATCTGCAGAGTACTTTTTTCTTTTTGTCACGACCATTATCTTGAACTCTGACGTGTGACCTCTTCATTGCTGTCAAAGTTCCTTATTTATCCCGACATTGTCATGGTTTTACTTTGTCGAATGTCTTCCTGCCTTTTGCAGTTAAGACCCTATATTCTGCCCTTGTCAACATTTCCCCTTACAATTCTCTACTAAGGATTTCATGAAAAACCTCAGAGTGTGGTGAGACTGCGGAACTCACTACCATAGTGAATAGTTGGGGTGGAAGACACGACAACTAAGGGTAAGCAAGCCAATACAAATGAATGTCACTGTCACTAGATTCACAACACAGTGAAATTAAAACATGCAATGTCCCACAATTTCTCAACTGTTCCGAACCAGACTTGATGAGGAACAGATCTTGCACATCAACATTATAATTTAAACAAAAACCAACAATTATAAATATGGCAAATTTTCCAGAGCAAAGTTAAAGAAGATAATCTAATTAATAGCAATTATTTAAACCCTTTGAACAAGTCCCCCACCATCTCAGAGACTGAAACCTAAGCGGCAAATTAAGAAAGAATTTTTTTTAAACTTACCAATTCAAGCAAACAGTTTCCAAAAATGGATTGCCAAGCCTTTGTGCAATCCTTGGACTATGACTGTTTCACAGACACGTAACTGTAAATCTGATTTAAAAGTCACTGCTGAATGTGAATAGACACCCAAAGTATTCAGCCATTTTTTACAGGCTGGGACTCATTCCCAGAAAGAGTCAACAATTCTTTACCTGGACAATAGAATCTAGAGAGAACAGCTCCTGGGCTCAACAAGCAGCAACGCACAATGGAAGCAGTTGGTGGCGGGGCAAGGTGGGGCAAGGGATTAAAACAAAAAAACCCACTGACTCTCCCAGTGCACACACACTGTCAGAATACACAGGGGCTCAGTCCTGGGAATGCCCCACAGCAGTTTCCTGAAGTAAACCACACTTGATGAACAGATCTTGCACACCAGAATGAGAATTTAAACTAAAACAAACAATTACGAATACTGCAAATTTACGAGGGCAAAGTTAAACAAGATAATCCAGTAAATAGCAAGGATTTAATCCCTTTGTTCAAGTCCTCCACCATCCCATAGACAGAAACTTAAGGGGTAAATAAAGGAAGAGAATTTTTAAAATTATCAATTCAAGCAAACAGTTTCCAACAATCGATTGCCAAGCCGTTGGGCAATCCTTTGATGATGAGTTGTTCACAGGCACATAACCGTAAATTTAATTTCTAGGTCACGGCTGAATGCGAATGGACACCCTGAAGTATTCAGCTATTTCTTACAGACTGGAGCTCGTACCCAGACAGAGTCAATAATTTTTTAACTGGACAAGAAAAAACTAAAGAGAACAGCTATTGGTATCACCGAGCAGCAGCGCCCACTGGAATCAAAGTTGCAGGGGTGAGGAGCACGACAGCATAAAACAAAAAAATCCGACCGACTCTCCCAGGATAAGCACTGTCAGAATGTGCAGGGGTTCAGTCCTCTCAGTGACCCACAACAGTTACACCAGCAGAATCAGATTGTTGGGAGCACTGGTGCGCCCGCTGGCGCTTCTGCAAGGTGCAGAATGATGAGATCCTCTGCTTCCACTCGGGGCAGGTGAACGGCCTCTCCCCGGTATGGGCCCACCTGTGCCTCAGCAGGTGGGAGGAATTGCTGAAGGCCTTCCCACACTCTGGGCAGGAGAAGAGCCTCTCCCCCGCATGGACCCGAAGGTGGGATGCCTGGGTAAAGCCCTTCCCACACTTGAGGCAGGAGAACGGGCTCTCCCCGGTGTGGACCCGCTGGTGCCTCAGCAGGGCAGAGGTATCATTGAAGGCCTTCCCGTACTTGGAGCAACTGAAGGGCTTCTCCAATATGTGGACCCGGCGGTGGATCAGTCGGACGGAGGAAATAGCTGAAGGCCTTCCCGCATTCGGGGCAGGAGAATGGCCTCTCGCCTGTGTGGACCCCCTGGTGCCTCTGCAGAAAGTAGGAACTGCTGAAGGTCTTCCCGCACTCAGAGCAGGAGAACAGTCTCACCCTGGTGTTACTGGGAAACGGAAGCCTTTCCCACAGTCGCCACATTGTCATGGTTTCTCCACGGGACGGGATTCCTTGGGTTTCTCCATGACCGAAGCTTCAGCTGCACACAAACGCGTGTACAGCACCTCCCTGCCGTGAATTCCTTTTCCCAGTCTGTATAACGTTTACTGGCTCCACAATCAGAGTGCTGCAACAGTCGGGTCTCTCTTCCAGTCTCACTGATGCTGAAAACGTACTGAAAGAGGAACCAAAAAGCTTGGTTCCTTCTCACAGAATCATAGTCGAAAATTGTTAAAGTCCCGATGGATTCAGTGACTGCCAGACATTGACGTGAAATTGAGGACTGCAAATGCTGGAGAGTCAGAGTCAAAGCACAGCAGATCAGGCAGCATCTGAGGAGCAGCAGAGTCAATGTTTCAGGCAAAGCTCTTCATGTATTGATATTGAAACGTCTGTCTTCAGATCTTCAAATAATCTGTAAAAAGAGATTACAAAAGTCATTACTGTCAGTCCAGGTTAGAAATTCCAAACAAGCAATTCTACTTTCTGCAGAACATTCTTTTCTTTTTCTACAAAATTGAAAGCACCATCCCACCCCCTCTCACCCCTCTATTCTCACTCCGCTCAAACTAATCCTCCCGATGGTACTGATACAGGATCTTACAGAGACCGAAAAGTGAAAACATCAAGATAGACACCTCTGAATTTTGGATACCTCCACCAGAAAGATAGTATCTTTCACGGCATCTAGGAGTGAGTAAGTCTGATTTTGGGAAGCAAAAAAAAGTGTCAATTCAGGATGAACCTTCAATGCAGCTTCTTGAGAAACAACCAGACACGAAATGGTTAACATCTGGCGAGGTGGAAGTGGGCAGATGGAGGAAATGAGATATCAAGGCATTGGCACCGACACCAGATAGAAACTGAACACAGGCAGGGCAAACATTACAGGCAAGCCAGAGTCACAGAGATACACAGCACAGAGACAGGTCCTTCAGTCCAACTCATCCTCTCCGACCAGATAGCCTACATTAATCTCGTCTCATTTACCAGCACTTGGCCATATCCCACTGAACTCGTCCTATTCATATACCCATCCAGATGCCTTTTAAATGTTATAAATAGACCTCCATCCATCACTTCCTCCGGCAGATCATTCCTTACACTTGCTTGCCTCACCTCAAACATATTATACTCCTGTTCTGGACTTCTCCCATCCCACGGAAATGACCTTGTCTCTTTACCCTGTCCATGCCTCGCATGACTCTAGAAACGCCTGTAAGATCACCTCTCAGTCTCTGGTGTACCGGGGAAAATGGCTCAAGCAATGCACTGCGTTTACTTTTAGCTTCACACTCACAGAACCTTACTCCCGTGTAAAACATTGTTTCCCTCCCGACACTGTCCATGGGAAAAACGAAGAGTGCTGAGACTCTGGAGTTGGGGGAATGCCACGTAGAATTCCTGCAATGTGGAAACACGCCATTCAGCCCAATAAGTCCACACCGACCATCCAAAGCGTAACCCATGTGGACACATTCCCCTATCCCATTCCACTATAATTACAGCACACGATGGGCCCATTTAGTATGGACACTTCTCCCGAAACTGCACACCTTTAGATGTTGGGAGGAAACCAGAGCACCTGGAGGAAACCCAGCACACACGGCAGGGAGAATGTGCAAACTCCACACAGACAGTTGCCCCAAGGCTGGAATCGAAAACGGATCCCTGGCGCTGTAAGGCAGCAGTGCGAACCACTGATCCATCGTGCTGCCCATGTGTGCAGAAAGAGGTGGGGGCTGGGAACTTGGTTAATTGTACCACACAGTAGATTGTTGAGTAAGGTTAAATCTCACGGGATCCAGGGAGAGCTAACCAACTGGGCACAAAATTTAGAAGCGCGTTGTTGGAAATGCTGGAATCCATCCTGAAAACAACAAATGCTGGAGGTCACAGTGGGTCAGGCAGCGTTGTGCTACTCTATGACTGGACAGTGTGGACGTGGAGATGATGTTTCCACTAGGAGAAGGGTTGAGGATGCCAAGTCATTGAGGGCATTTAAGACAGAGATAGGTTCTTGATCAATAAGGGGTCAAGGGTTATGAGGAGAGGGCAGCAGAATGGGATAGAGAAACATATCAGCCATGATCGACTGGTGGAGCAGACTCGATGGGCCAAATGGCCTCATCCTGCTCCTGTGTATTGTGGTCTTAAAGCTGGGCAGATGACTTAAGGTGTTCTCACAAACTATTTCAGAATCCTGAAGAGGGGTTGTTGGACTCGAAACTTTAACTCTGCTTTCTCTCCACAGATGCATTCCAGTCCTGCTGAGTTTTTCCAGTGTTCTCAGTTTATGTTTCAGATTTCCAGCATCCACAGTTCTTTGTCTTCTTCATCAAATTCATTTCTTGCCCTTCCCAAGTGTCTGGAACTTCATCTCCCTGATCTACAAAATGTTCACTTACCCTAGAAATGACCAAACCTCCTTATCAAAGTAGATCCCTTTGTTGCAAAATGATTGTTCAATTCTGTGACCAAAATTATTGCATTCGTAATTACTTACACCAGGGACTCACAATATCTCAGGCCAGAACACAGCTAGATTGTTTCAGACAGTACATTTATGTAATTTGATACAATTCCCTATTCCCGACTTTACCAGCGTGTTGCAGGGAATGGAGGGTTTGAGTTAAGAAGAAGCTGGGACATTTTTCCAATGGAGCCGAGGAAGTTGACAGTTAACCTTATAGAGATTTTAAAATCAGAAGGGGTATAGATAAGGTGTCATTCCCAGGAGGCTCAGAATATTTTATTGCTCCAGAAGGTGTAAAAGGGGGTCAAAGCTTCAACAGAAATCGAGCAGAGCTGAGAACAGACAACATTTAACTCTGTGGGAACAGGGAGATTAGAGGACAGAGAATTCAGGACCTGAAATCCGAGCTGACACCAGACTACCATGCTATCAGTGCTTTGATTAGCAGTGCCCACCCTCTACCTTTACTGAGCCTCTCACTCGACTTGAATGCCACGTATCCCCTCGATATTCCGGATCCAATCCTTGTCATTCTGAAGCCATATCTCTGTAAGGAGTCTCCGATCATAATTATTCTCTACAATGTGTGCAGTCAATTAATTCGCTTTTGTTACAATGCAGCACACATTCACATACTGAGCTTTTAGTCTTATTTTTTTGTGATGGTTAGAATCCAGTTTTGATTGCTCGTACATTTATTCTCCTTGTCCCTTTCTATCATTCTCTGGTGTTTGGTTTCCACATCACTACATTGCTCACTGGCCTTGATTTGGATTGGCCATGCTAAATTGCCCAGTGTCCAGGGATGTGCAGGTTAGGTGGGTTGGCCATGGGAAACGCAGGGTTATCGTTTCAAAGTAATAGAAGGAGTAGGCCATTTGGCCCATCGACCCTGCTCCGCCATTCATTAAAATCATGGCGGATCGATCAATCATCTCAGCTCCTCCTAATTGCATTATCCCAACTTCCCTTAATTCCCTTACCACGCAAAAAAAAACATCCAACAGTGTCTTAATGAAGCTGCCTCTACTGCTTCCTTGAGCACAGAATTCCATTAATTTACCATTAACCACATTGGTCCTGTCCTGAGTTGCCTCATCAAAATGCAAAAGCTCATATTTGTCTAAATTAAACTCCATCCACTACTCCTTGGCTCATCGGCTCATCTGATCAATTATAATTTATATTAAACTTTCTTTCCTACTTTATTCCCTCAAAGCTGAAAATCTCCATCCCACACTCTCACCCTCCATTCTCACTTTGTTGAATCTAATCACGGATGTCCTCATCCTGAAGGGTTTGGTTCATGCTGATTAACAGGCCCACATTCAAGGGGGATCTAACTGAACCGTATAGAACAGTGAACGGCCTGGACAGAGTGGACATTGGGAAGATGTTTTCATTGGGAGGAGAGACTAATACCCATGGGCATAGCATAAGCATAAAGGGAGAATGGAGATTAGGAGAAATTTCTTTAGCCAGAGAGTGGTGAATCTATGGAATTCATTGTCACAGAAAACTGTGGAGGCCAGGTCACTGAGTATGTTGGACATTGAGATAGAGATGTACAGCACAGAAACAGACTGTTTGGTCCAACTTGTCCATGCCGACCAACTATCCCAACCCAATCTAGTCCCACCTGACAGCACACGGCCCCATATCCCTCCAAACCCTTCCTATTCATACACCTACCCAAATGCCTTTTAAATGTTGCAATCGTACTAGCCTTCACCACTTCCTCTGGCAGATCATTCAATAAACGTACCATCCTCTGCGTGAAAAAGTTGCCCCTTAGAACTCTTTTGTATCTTTCCCCTCTAACACGAAACCCATGCCCTCTCGGTCTGGACTCACCCACCCCAGGAAAAGACTTTGTCTATTTAAGCTATCCATGCCCCTCATGATTTTATACATGTACAGTTACAACGTTTAAAAGACATTTGGATAAGTACATGAATACGAAAGTTTCGAAGGTTTATGGGCCAAACACTGGTAGGTGGGCCGAGTTTAGTTTGAGAACATACTCAGCACGGACTAGTTGGATGAAGGGTCTGTTCAGTGCTGTCTGACTCTGTGACTGATCTGTGCTGGTCTTAAAACCATTTTCTTACCTCCCCCCATAAGCATCCACTTCTTTGTTGTTCAAAAATCAGATGAACTTCGCCTTGAATAAGTTCAATGACCCCACTTCTGAACTCAATTCCTCTTCGTAATATACCACTTGCCTTGCTCATTGCCTGCTGCATCTGCCCGACAACTGGCATTGACTGGTGTGGAGGGACTCTGAGACCCCTTAGTACATCCATACATCATTCCTGATGAAGGGCGTGTTCCCGAAACGTTCCCTGACCTGCTCCTCAGATGCTGCCTGACTTGTTGTGCTTTTCCAGTGCCACATTTTTCGACTTTCACCTCCAGTCCTCACTTTCTCCACATTCCAATATGTCACCATTTCAACAATGCACTGCTTTTATTTTTAAACAGCAAAGGCTATAACTTCACATTGCGGCACTGCACTTGCCATGTGTTTGCCAATTGAGACACAGGCCTGGACCAACTTCGGGAAGAGGCAAATGACTGAGTTCTGAACAAAAACCGTAGCACACTCAAAACGTCGGCTCTGTTTACCTTTCCACTGATGCTACTCGACCCGTTGGCTTTCTGCAGTATTCGCTGTGTTTGTTTGACACAAATGCTGCTTTCCATTAAAGAACTGCAATCCCTGTCCTCTGGTAACTGACCCTAGTCAGTGGCAATAGGTTCTTCTGATCATTAAGGTAAAAACAATGACTGCAGATGCTGAAAACCAAATACTGGATTAGTGGTGCTGGAAGAGCACAGCAGTTCAGGCAGCATCCAACGAGCAGCGATATCGACATTTCGGGCAAAAGCCCTTCATCAGGAATAAAGGCAGTGAGCCTGAAGCATGGAGAGATCAGCTAGTGGAGGGTGGGGGTGGGGAGAGAGTAGCATAGAGTACAATGGGTGAGTGGGGGAGGAGATGAAGGTGATAGGTCAAGGAGGAGAGGGTGGAGTGGATAGGTGGAAAAGAAGATAGGCAGGTCGGACAAGTCAAGGAGACAGTAACTGAGCTGGAAGTTTGAAACTAGGCAAATGTGGCTGTGGTACCGAGTTTGTTTCATAACATGGTTGAAGAGCTTCAGAGCAGAGGAAATGACCTGGGAGTTGCAGTGGGAGAGGGACTCACTGAGATTCTTGTAGAGAGAGGAGGAAAACTTCTTCAAGGCAGGCATCCTTGCAAGAGGATTCGCAGTAGGGTTAAAATCAACAAGGTAAAAACAATGACTGCAGATGCTGAAAACCAAATACTGGATTAGTGGTGCTGGAAGAGCACAGCAGTTCAGGCAGCATTCAACGAGCAGCGAAAACACCACGTCTTCTCCCATCATTGACAAAAACCCCTGGAAATCTCCAGTTAACCTTCTTTGCTCCAAAGAGAACATTCCCAAACTTGGGAATGTCTCCACAAAATGGAAATTCCTCATCCCTGGACATGATGCATGTGTTACAATGGGGAAGAGGTTTTGGCAAAATATTGTCAGTTAGCAGGTGGAAAAATGTTCAGGAAGTAAAACACAAATCCCAGTCTCCAGCTTTGTGAATCTTTAGAAACTCTTTGGGAAGTGGAATTAGAGGAGAATGAAGGATGAACTGACGGACTGAGCAGAGACAGTCCAGACACCGTCCCCTTGTTTAAGAGGCTGATTGACTCTGATATTCTCGGGACATGAACTGACCCGAGACATTGAAAGAATTCTCTGCACATCAGGAATTCAAACCCATTCTCGGCTCGGGGCCAATGAGAAAATTCGGGAAAAAGCAAAACACTGAAAGGCTCGGAGGGCGATGGCCCCGGTGAAGGAGAGTTCGTTCGTCGTGACATGGATGTGCCTGCAGATGGTGGGATCAGGCTGTCCCCATGTCTCCATAATGAATGTCCAAGGCTTTATTATGGAAAAGTAAAACTGATAGAAGACAATGGTAATTTTGGGCGGGGCGGGTTGAATTATGAATTGAATAGTAGGTTCCTCAAAGTCACTGTGGGCCTGGTGCTCGGGTCTGTCTCTGTGGCGCAATTGGTCAGCGCGTTCGGCTGTTAACAGAAAGGTTGGTGGTTCGAGACCACCCAGGGACGGTGTGTTTCTTGTTCTCGCTCCTACCGCTTTCTTGGCTGCGAACGTGCACGTTCTTAATGGTTTCAGGAAAATGTTTCCCAAACGGAAATCTTTTCCACTGAGGCAGCACAAAGGGGTTTCTGAATTGATTGAATTTCTAACGTAAAGGACTGCGGATGCTGAGAATCCGAGACAGAAAGCGAAACTGCTGGAAAAACTCAGCAGGTTTGGCTGTACCTGGATGAGGAAAAAAACGAGTTCTGAAATATTGTCTCTGATTCTCTTTCCACAGATGCTGCCTGACCTCCTGAGTTGCTCCTGCAATTTCTGTTTTTGACTGAACGTCCATTTCATCTTTCGGGATGAAACACTCAGACTCGCCATTTGCAGATATTTAACCCTTTTGAAACCTGTGAAGTGATTGGATTCAAACAAACTCAGCAATGATTTACTCTTTCGCAGCTCCACAGGCAGACAGACCTGGGAAATGAAGCTGTCAGTGTGGTTCTGTATTGGTGGGCCGAGTGGTGAATGCGATGGACATGAAATCCATTCCTGTTCCCCCACGCAGGTGTGAACCCTGCCGACTACAGTTGAGAAACGACGTCAAAAGAAAAGGGAGATTGCTCCACGGTTTTTTTAAAATGCAGTCAGTGGACGGGTTGAAATATTTCAATCACATTGGGACTGGTCGGGAATCTGTAGCCCACTGCCTGTCAGGGTGGAACAAGCAGATACCCACAGAGCTGCTATTGAGGCGATGAGCCAAGTGTTTTGAAATGAGACTAGAACAGTGAGGGGCGTGAAGTCGTGATCGAAGTTAAGCAGGCACCTGAGGACAAAGGTGTTTGATTTGCCAATGAAAGATACTGCTTCACAAAGTTGGGCCTGTGGAAGGGAATCTGTGATTTAGATTATCTTTGGTTGTTCACATTGTGAATGTTCCCATTGCTGCGCATGTCCGTGTCAACGTCAGAACTCTGCAGCATGGCGGTTTCTGGTACGCTCAGTGCCAGGGGCGCAATGGATGACGCATCTGACTCCACCTACCTGTTTGAAATGCAGCTCACAGCTTCTTCACACACCCCAATTAATCTTTCTCATTGTCCTGAAGCCGGCATATGGTTTGAATTCCTGATCTGCGGGAATGAGAATCCTTTCACTGTCTCGCGTCAGTAAATGTCCCTGAGAACATCAGAGTCAACTCACAGCGCTGTCAGAGGAGGGGAAGCTGAAATAGCCCCACACGCTGCTCACGGGCACATTTCACTTTCCCCAACACACCGCCCCAACCACTGCGGCTCTTGGGAGTGGAAAGGGAACAAGCACCAAAACCCAGTCTCACCTTTGTAAATCTTCAGGAAATAAGAAAACTGTCCATCCCTTCGGATCTTCCATCCTGGGCTGACAGCCTTGATTTTAAATGGCTGTCCAGTCAGTGCCGATTCGTTTTGGCTGAAAAAAATCTTCCTTATCTCATCCCAGCATTTCTTGCCACAGAGACCTGTGTGGCAGAGTTCATGTATATATTTCCTTGTATGGTATTTTATAAATAACATTCGTTTGCTGGTTGTTTGTATCGGGTATTTCAGGTTCATTAGCCGCTGTTTGAGTGTGTTGGGAGGTTTGTGGGCTACCATGATGCTGAGAGGGTTGAGTTGTCTGGACATCATTTCCCAGATGTCTTTAATGTAAAGTAATGTGCTAGGGTTTCTGTAGACGTTGTGTCCGCTTGTGTCAGTTTGTTGATGTGAAATCGGCACACTGCGTTTATTGGTTAGGCAAAAGTGAGGACTGTAGATGCTGGAAACCAGAGTTTAGATCAGAGTGGTGCTGGAAAAGCACAGCAGGTCAGACAGCTTCCGAGGAGCAGGAAAATCGACGTTTCGGGCAAAAGCCCTTCATCAGGAACAGAGGCAGGACGCTTCCAGGGTGGAGAGATAAATTGGGGGGTGCTGGGCCAAAGGTAGCAAAGAGTACAATAGGTGAATGGGGTTGAGGACGTAGGTGACAGGTCAGAGAGGAGGGTGGAGTGGATAGGTGGGAAGGGAAATTGACAGGTCCTGAGGACAGCGCTCAGTTGGAAGGTTGGAACTCAGGTAAGGTGGGGGGGGAGGGGAAATGAGGAAACTGGTGCAGTCCACATCGATGTCCTGGGGTTGAATGTATCCGAGGCAGAAGTTGGGGCGTTCTTACCCCAGACATCGGGTGGGGAGGGAGGGGCGATGGAGGAGGCCCAGGTCCTGTATGTCCCTGGCAGAGTGGGAGGGGAGGTTGAAATGTTGGGCCACAGGGCGACGGGTGTCCTGGAGACGTTCCCTCAAACGCTGTGACTTGACTCTGCGACGGGGCTCCAGTCTCCCCAATGTAGAGGAGACCGCATCGGGAGCAATGGATACAAGAAACAACTTTGGTGGAAGCCTTCTAAATACCGTGACCCGGGTTCGATTCCCGGTCAGGGAAGCAATTTGCAGTGTGCTTTTTTGGCTGCTCGTTCTCCTTAAAGTTGTAGAGTTACTTATTGGTCTTCGTAGTCACTGGGTGCTGCACTGTGTCGTGTTTCGTTGAAACAGTGTCCTCGTTCAGATTTGTTTGTATGTGTAGGGATGATTACTTCTGTAGCTAAGTACTTGGTTCGCGTGTGTGGCTTTCCTGCAGAGGCTGTTTTGAATTTATCATTGACTGTTCGCTCTACTGTGACATCTAGAAATGGCACTTTGTTGTTGTTCTCCTCTTTTGTTAATTTTATGCCAGTAAGGAGATTGTTGATGGTGTTGTAGGTTTCCTCTAATTTGTTTCATTTTTTGATGACAGAAGTGTTTCATGGGCGTTTCGTTGATTTGTTTGTAGGGCTTGTTACTGAATATAAAGTGGGTGATAAGGCACAGTTCCACGAGGTTGACAGTGTTATCTTTGCTGCTGAAGTTGGTTCTGTGTTTTTGTCTTTAGTTCTTCGAGTAGTATCTTCAGTTTTCTTTGGCCACGTTGATGTTAATGGATGTGAACAGGGCTGTTATGTCAAAGGACAACATTATTCCATCCTCTTCTATCTTCGTGTCTTTGGTGTTCAGGAATTCTTGGATGGAGTAAATGGAGTGGCATGAATCTTCGACTTGGTGTTTTAGTCCTCAGTGGAGGCCTTTGACTAGTCTGTATATTGGTGTTCCAGGTAGTGAGACTATGGCCTGAGGGGGGCTCCTAGTTTGAAAAAGAGGAGAACAACAATAAACAGCATTCTTCGATGTCACAGTAGAGCGAACAGTCAACGGGGAACTTCAAACTAGCATCTACAGAAAACCAACACACACAAACCAAATACTTAACCACAGAAGCAATCATCCCAACACCCACAAACGAAGCTGCATCAGGACATTATTTCAACGAGCCACGACACACTGCAGCACAGAGAAACTACGAACACCACAAGAGAAAAACGTAGATAAGCTTATCTCTCCATGCTTCAGGCTCACTGCCTTTATTCCTGACGAAGGGCTTTTGCCCGAAACGTCGATTTCGAAGCTGCTTGGATGCTACCTGAATTGGAGTTGCGAAGTTATGTTGTGGCTGTACAGGACATTTGTGAGACCACTTTTAGAATATTGTGTGCAATTCTGGTGTCCCTCCAATCAGAAGGATATTGTGAAATTTGAAAGGGTTCTGAAGCACCAATGGGTCCACAGAGGGGAAGAGGCCCTTCTGCTGCCCTGAATGTGGGAAGGCCTTCAGTGACTCCTCTGCCCTGCTGACGGACCAGTTGGCCCACACCGTGGAAGGCTGTTCTCCGGCCCCAAGTGCGAGATGGCCTTCAGCAGTTCTTCCCATCTGTTGAGACACCAGTGGGTCCACACTGAGAGGCCGTTCTTCTGCCCCAACTGCAGGAGGGGCATTGCTCTTTCCTCCGATGTACTGGCCCATTGGTGTGTCCAAATGGTCGAGAGGTCGCTCAGTTGCCCTATGTGCAGGAAGGCCTTCAGCAATTCCTCGGCCCTGCTGAGGCACCAGTCTATCCACACCGGGGAGAAGCCATTCTCCTGCCCCGAATGTGGGAAGGTCTTTACCTGCTCATCCACACTGCTGAATCACCAGCTGGACCACACGGGTGTGTTGGGGGGGGGGGGGGGGGGGGGGGGGAACAGTGGCGGAGGAGGGGAGGCCATTCTGCTGCCCTAAGTGTGGGAAAGCCTTCAGCAATTCCTTTGCCCTACTGAAGCACCAATGTGCCCACACCTGGGAGATGCCCTCCAGCTGGACCGAGTGTGGGAAGAGGTTCATGTTTTCCTACAACTTGCGGAAGCACTAGCGGGGGCACCAGCGCTCCCAGCAATCAGATCCGACCAGTGATGATGCCTTCAGTCACCTCCCAGGTCTGAACCTCCTGCCATTTCTGACAGTGGGTGCAGTGGGAGAGTCGGTGGGCTGTTTTAGTCTTCTGCTGGACTGCAATTGCCTTCCCGACACCCCAACATCACAACTCCATGGTGGCTCAGGTTTAGCACTGCTGCCTCATGGCACCAGGAACTCAGGAATAATTCCACCCTTGGGAGTCTGTGTGCAAGTTATGGAGGATAGGATAATGGATCTGAGTGGGTTAGTTTTCCGAAGATCAGTGCAGATCTGTTTGGCTGAAGGACCTGTTTCCAAATTGTGGGGGTTCTATGATTCTATGAGCTTTGCCTTCAGTGGACACTGTTGCTCATTGAGCCCGGGACTGCACATTGCCAATGAAATGATCCAGAGAAACCTAAGACCGCAAGACCATCGGAGAAGAAGTTTGGCCTACTCTGCCATTCGTTAGTAACAAATGTATTGGATGAGATTAGCTACAGTGTGGAAACAGGCCATTTGTCCCAACAAGTCCACACCGACCCTCCGAAGTGTAACCCATCCAGACCCATTTCCCTCTGACTAATGTACCTACCTCTATGGGCAATTAAGCATGGCCCATCCACATGACCTGCACATCTTTGGTTTATGGAAGAAAACAGGATCACCCAGAGAAAACTCACTCAGACATTGGGGGAAAGTGCAAATTCCTCACAGACAGCCACCCAAGGCTGGAATCAAATCTGGGTCCCTGGCGCTGTGAGGCTGCAGTGGTAATCACTGAGCCACGACATATTGCAACCCGAAGTTGGCAAGCCGGGGGTTGGGAGAATACAGCAAGCCAGGTAGCACCAGGATGTGGAGTAGTCAGCGTTTTGGGTATTAACCCTTCTTCATGACTGAAAGAGTGACTTATCTATGAGAAAAGATTTACATGAATGTTGCTGGGGGTTGGAGGGTTTCAGCTGCAGGGAGCGGCTGAATAGCGTGGGGTTGTTTTCACTGGAGCATCGGAGGCAGAGAAGGGACCTAATACCGGTTATACAATCATGAGGGGCATTGACAGTGTAATAGACAATGTCCTTTCCTTGGGTAGGGGAGTCCAGAACTAGAGGGCACAAGTTTAGGGTAAGAGGCGAAACAAATTAAAGGGACAACTTCTTCATGCAGAGGGTGGTACTTATATGAAATGAGCGGCCAGAGTATATGGGTCAGGTGCTGTCAAATGGGAGTAGATTAATATAGGATATCAGGTCAGCATGGACAAGTTGGACCGAAGGGTCTGTTTCCATGCTGTACGTGTCTCTGACTACTGGTCCTGATGTAAGTTTAAAACAGAGTTCAAGTAACTTTGAATAATTCAATCTTGTTGAGCTCACCTCCTCAAAAGTTTCAGATGAATCCCTCTGAGAGATACTGTTTAAACATGCTGAGTTGGACAAAGTATCCCATCAAGTTCAACATAAACCCAGAGTTGAAGAAGTCAGAAGTCAGAACACCAAGGGGGCCAAAACTGATCACAATATTCCAGGTGCGGCCTCATCAACGTCCTGTATAACTACAACATAACTTGCCAACATCTGTACTCAGTTCCCTAACTGATGAAGGCCAGTGTGCTGAAACCTTTCTTCACTGCCTTATGTACCGATGTAAACAGAGATATAGGACCTACTTTAAACTGATCCATGGTCCAGCTGCTGGGAGCACAGAAGTAGAGAATTGCTGCGTGAGTGTGCTGGGTAGATAACCCAGAGGTCGATGGGTAAAAACCATGTGATTCTATTGCTCAATGTCTCTGTCAGCTGCTTTCATATACAAAGGTTCTCTGTTCTGCATCTTGCCTTTGCATCTGCTTCCCAAAGCTTCTTCAGTGGAGGCGTGGCCGCTGGAGCCCAGGAGTTCAACAACCCCCTGGCGCTGGAGGAAGGTCCAAGCTCCAAGAAGCGCGGGGTACGGCTGGAAGCTGGATTTGCTCAATGCTTGTATTTTTAACTCATTTAAATGGTACCTCCTGTAAGGGGCTATGGTTTACATTAAAACCGAAGGATCATATAAGAGTGTTTATATTTAGCAGTGGTGGTTGGTAAAATGCACTTTCTGGGGGAGCACTTTCTATGATGCTGCATTTCTCGCCTTCTGCCCTTCCCCCATTTCTTATCTCCCATCTTGATTTTATAGTTTTTTGGTCAAATTTAATTTCAGATTAATCAGACTTGCGATTCACTGTGTGCTATTAATTTGTTTGTTCGAATAGTTCAAGTCAAAATTAATGCTGTAATTTAATTTCAGATGTCAGAGTTTGACAGAGAATGTGCAGGTGTGAATACCAGTAAGTTGTGAAAATAAATCAAGAACTTGTGGTTTTTAACAAAAAGAGCAGTTCACTGATATTCATGGCATCGTCTCATTTGGGAGTGATGATTCAAATCTGACCAACAAACCGTTTCATGCAGTCGTCCAATTGAATAAAAATTTTCTTTAATTTAATAAAAGAAAATAATTCTGGCAGGCTAAGACTTATGCAATGTATTAATAAGATTATGTCCATTGCTCGCAATATGGTCTCAACCACATTGGGGAAACTGGATGCCAACTAACCGAATATTTCAGGGAACAACTCTTGGACTCTAATTCTAACCGACACACCGCCCTGTGGCTAAACACTTTATCCCACCCTCCTCTAGCTTATCTCTCCACGCTTCAGGCTCACTGCCTTATTCCTGATGAAGGGCTTTTGCCCAAAACGTCGATTTCACTGCTCGTTGGATGCTGCCTGAACTGCTGTGCTCTTCCAGCACCACTCTTCCAGTATTTGGTTTTCAGCATCTGCAGTCATTGTTTTTACCACTTTAAGTCCCCCTCCCATCCCACCAAGGACATGCAAGTCCTGGGCCTCCTCCACTGCCAACCTCTTGCTACCCGACACTTGTAGGAAAAACACCTCAACTTCTGCTTTAGGACCCTCCAACCACATGGTATCAATGCAGTTTTCATCAGTTTCCTTATTTCCTCTCCCCCACCTTGTCCCAAATCCAACCTTCCAATTCGACACCAACCTCTTGACCTGTCATACCTGTCCACCTTGCTTCTCACCTATTTACTTCACCCTCATCTCTGACCTATCACCATCAATCCCTACCTCCATCTACCTATTGCACTCCCAGCTGCCTTCCCTCCAGCCCCACTTCCTTCCCATTTATCTCTCAGCCCCCTTGGGCCACCCTTTATTCCTGATGAAGAGCTTATGCTCTAACCCAAGACTGTGATGAAGCAACATCCTCAACAAATAGGAAATAGCTCCCAAGTCAGATTTCATTCCCTCTTCTGTTTCCCAGTTCTTTCAGAAATAAGGAATGTCTTTTTCTTCCACTAGAAAGTGGTCTTCCACTTTGCGCTGTCTGAAGTGTTATCCCTCACCACTACTTCAGACACCTTTTAAGAATCCTTTCAACCTGTTTTTCTAACAATTGTGGAGGTGACCAAAAGCAAACATTTCACTTCTCCTCAATGCCCCATTTCTCCTCCTATGAGCCATTTTGTCATGTTGTCTATGTTACAAGCAGCCGAGTGCACTTGGTTCCTGAATTGAAATTTGGCCATTGAAGTGAACAGGATTAATATTTATCGATGGTTAGCTGAGTTTGCACTAACTGTAATTTTCCATCAATATGATGTATTTTGTTCCACCAAAACTGGAAACAATGATCTGTGTTTATATTGCAGTCGGATGTAGAAAATCATCCCAGCGATCTTCACGTTATTATAGTTTACTGAGACCATAACAGCATTACGTGGCAGTTTGATGTGACTAAAACCTGGATGGAAATCTCTAGATTATGTTGTAAAAATATCGGTATAATGTTATACACACTGCGCTGTCACCAACTGAACGAAGCGGCTGTGTGTTTAAATCCCGTGCTGAGCAGTTTGTGTTCGACTTCTCACATTGCGGGGAGCTGAGCATTTACCCAAACAATAGGCACACCACCTCCCTGACACAGTGTTCACAAATCAAACTGACAGCAAAGATTCACATGTGATCGAAAGCTTCTTTCTGCAAAGAACTTTCGATATAACCGACGTACTCCTTTCTTCATTTGAAATGTTAGACGTTGATTGTAGTGAGCTTGACGTGATTTGAACACGCAACCTTCTGATCTGGAGTCAGACGCGCTACCGTTGCGCCACAAGCTCACAGATGACCCATCCCCTCTATTCATGCTTAAGGGAAGTGATCGCACTACAATGATTTTACGTTCATGTCTGTTCTGTTTCTCCCCCTTCTCCTTCTGTCTCTCGAAACAATGTCCAACTCTCTCTCAATAAAAATCTGAAAGAACTGCGGATGCTGTATATCAGGAACAAAAAACAGGAGTTACCGGTGACCCTTCCACAGAACAGATGGTGATTGGGAAAATGTCGGTTTATATTCAGGAGATATTGTGGGAGGAAGGCGGAGATCAGGACAGAGCCCAAACCGAAGGAAGAACTGTTGGATAGAAAAAGGAGTTGATAACGATCTGCGTGGAGTGGGGGGGGGGGGGTGATTAACTGTTAATGGACACTGTTCGTGGTTAAGTAGTGTGGAATGACAGACTATGTGATAACAGGGCTTGGCGTGTGCGGCAGGGACGAGGATACCATGGAGTTCAGGCCCTAGAATTGTTGAATTCGATATTGGGACCGGAGGGATGTATGGTCCCCAAGTGTAATATTCGGTGCTCTTCGTTCTGCTGGTGCTGAGCTTCGCTGGAACACAACAGCAAACCTGAGACAGAGATGTTGGACAGGGAACAGGGTGGGGTGTGGAATTGGCAGGCAACTGGAAGCTCAGGGTCTTTTTTGCAGGCAGAACGTAGATGTTCTGTGCAGCAGTCATCCAGTTTACGGTTCGTTTTCCCCAATGTAGATGAGGCCATATTGTGAGCAGCAAATGCAGTAGACTGGATTGTGGGTAGTGCAGGTAAAGTGCTGCTTCACCTGGAAGGTAAGTTTGGCCCCTTGGATAGCGAGGAGGGAATAGGTAAATGGGCTGGTGTCACGCATTCGGCACTTGCAGGGGAAAGTGCAATTCAACCTGCAAGTTTACTTTGAGAAAATCCTGGACTTGAACTCCTAAGTCTCTTTGCATTTCGGATTTCTGCATTTTCTCCCCATAATCTTCTGTTCAAACAATGACTATCTATGTCAGGGCAGCACCAGTGATTTCCTGACATATGGATTGTATTTGGGGATATCAAGGAACGTCAGGAACTGTGAGTATCTCAGGAGCAATCGTTATTCCTGGGGGAGGCAGAGAGGAATGTGGTGTGATCCTGTAAACTCCAGAACTTTGATAACTCCATGAGTCAGCAATAACTCCTTCTGGACCAAGAAACGAAAGGGCCAATGAGAAACTGCTACAAGGGAGTTAACAAATAACATACATTAACTATCGCTGGGCAGGAGGAGGCAAAACAATGAGCTGTTCCTTTGGACAGATGAGATAATGGTGTTTAATAACTGTGTGACAGAAGGACAATTAATTCTGCCTGTAGAAGGAATGCCTTGGCGTAAAGGGGTTAATTGCAGGACAGGCTGTTTCAAACAGGTGGAAAACCGTCAAGGATAAGAAGGCAAGCTACAGACCTGAGGTCTCCAGAAGTGTGGGGAGGTGGTGTCAAAATCTAAAGCCTAGCACACTCACGCAGCACTACTCTGCTTCTGGGCTCTCAGCAGCTGGATTGCCCATCAGTTTAATGTAGGTCCTATATCTCTGACAACATCGGTACACAAGGCAGTGAATAGAGGTTTCAGTACACTGACATTCATTGGTTAGGGAATTGAGTACAGATGTTGGCAAGTTATGTTGTAGTTATACAGGACGTTGATGAGGCCGTACCTGGAATATTGTGATCAGTTTTGGTCCCCTTGGTGTTCTGACTTCTGACTTCTTCAACTCTGGGTTTGTGTTGAACTTGATGGGATACTTTGTCCAACTCAGCATGTTTAAACAGTTTCTCTCAGAGGGATTCATCTGAAACTTTTGAGGAGGTGAGCTCAACAAGATTGAACTATTCAAAGTTACTTGGACTCTATTTTAAACTTACATCAGGACCAGTAGTAAGTTACACGTACAGCATGGAAACAGACCCTTCGGTCCAACTTGTCCATGCTGACCTGATATCCTAAATTAATCTACTCCCATTTGACAACACCTGACCCATATCCTGTGGCAGCTCATTTCATATAAGTACCACCCTCTGCATGAAGAAGTTGTCCCTTTTTATACATTTCGCCTCTTACCCTAAACCTATGCCCTCTAGTTCTGGACTCCCCCAGCCCAGGGAAAAGACCTTGTCTATTACCCTGTACATGCCCCTCATGATTTTGTAACCTCAATTAGATCACTCCGCTGCCTCCAATGCTCCAGTGAAAACAGCCCCAGCCTATTCAGCCTCTCCCTGTAGCTCAAATCCTCCAACCCCCAACAACATTTCCGTAAATCGTTTCTCACAGAGAAGTCAACGTTTCAGTCCTGAAGAAGGGTTAATACCCAAAACGCTGACTACTCCACACCCTGGTGCTGCCTGGCTTGCTGGCTCCCAACCTCCTGCTTGCCTACCTCGGGTTGCAATATGTAGTGACTCAGTGGTTACACCTGCAGCCTCACAGCGCCAGGGAACCAGGTTTGATTCCAGCCTTGGGTGGTTGTCTGTGAGGAGTTTGCACATTCTCCCAGTGTCTGCGTGGGTTTTCTCTGGATGATCCTGTTTTCTTCCATAAACCAAAGATGTGCAGGTCATGTGGATGGGCCATGCTTAATTGCCCATAGAGTTAGGTACATTAGTCAGAGGGAAATGGGTCTGGATGGGTTACTCTTCGGAGGGTCGATGTGGACTTGTTGGGATGAATGTCCTGTTTCCACACTGTAGCTAATCTCATCTGCACTACTTTTGTCTCTAACTAATGGCAGAGTAGACTCGTCCGGCCCATTGGTCTAACATCTGCTCTGATGGTCTTGCGGTCTTAGGTTTCTCTGGATCATTTCATTGGCAATGTGCAGTCCCTGGCTCAATGAGCAGCAGTGTCCCCTGAAAGCAAAGCTCATAGGATCGTAGAACTCCTACAATGTGGAAAAACAGGTCCTTCAGCCGAACATATCTGCACTGATCTTCCGAAGACTAACCAACTCAGATCCATTTTCCTACCCTTCATAAATTGCACACAGACCCCCAAGGGTGGAATTATTCCTTAGTTCCTGGTGCCATGAGGCAGCAGTGCTAACCCTGAGCAACCATGGGGTTGGTTTTGTGGGGTGTAGGGGGGGGCAATTGCATTCCAGCAGAAAACAATAACAGCCCAACTACTCTCCCACTGCACCCACTGTCAGAACTGGCAGCAGATTCAGTCCTGGGGGGTGACCGAAGGCAGCGTCACTGGTGGGATCTGATTGCTGGGAGCGCTGGTGCCCACGCTGGTGCTTCCGCAAGTTGCAGGAAAACATGAACCTCTTCCCACACTCGGGCCAGCTGAAGGGTCTCTCCCCAGTGTGGACACACTGGTGCTTCAGCAGGGCGGAGGAATTGCTGAAGGCCTTCCCGCACTCAGGGCAGCAGAATGGCCTCCCCCTCCCCCACCCGTGTGGACCAGCTGGTGCTTCAGCAGTGTGGAGGAGCGGGTAAAGCACTTCCCACACTCGGGCAGGAGAACGTCTTCTCCCCGGTGTGAACGGACTGGTACCTCAGCATGGCTGAGGAATTGCTGAAGGCCTTCCAGCACTTCGGGCAACTGAACGACATCTCCCCCATGTGGACCCACTAATGGTAGATTCACTTAGATATAACTGCGTCACTTTACATATTAAGATATCCCTTTGAATGTGCCCACATCCCTTTGAAATGTAATCTCGTCCATTTAAACCTCTTTATTTGCAGAAATACCCATTAAAATGTCCACGTCCATTTAAAATGCAGATTGCCCCCTTTAGATATGACGCCGTTCCGTTATATGTCGGGATATCTGTTTAAATTGAGCCGTGAACTTTCCCAATGTAGACAGGGCTCCTCGGAACGTGGCAGTGTCCCCCCTGCAGCTGCAGAGCGAGACAGGAGAGTTTGTTTTTGTGAATGAGCAGTTGTAGCGCGAGGTGGCTGTTGCTTGGAGACGGTGAGGCTTCCCCCGGCCCCGCCCATCCCCCTGAGGGGCGGCCGTTAGGAAAATGGCGCCGTGCGGCCCCGGGGCAGACACCCGTCACTGGGCACCGCCGCCTTCCTGGTGCAGCTGCTGTGTCACGGCCACACCGCCCGGCTGTACAGCAGGCAGGAGCCGGTGACCATTCTGGAGGCGGATGGGGTTAAGGGCCTGTTTGGGAACCCGTCGGCCGCCTGGGTGGTGGAGTTCTACTGGTCGTGGGGCGGCCCCTGTGTCAACTCTGGGGCCACCTGGAAGGTACTGGGCCCGGGAGGTGAAAGGTGAGGCAGGTTGGGGGGGGGGGACGGAGGGGAAGGAATGTGGGGCCTGTCCTGTCATAGTGACATTTTACACTCACTTTCCATCTGATTTTACTGGGGCTTGTGCTGTTTACCCCTCACTGTTTGTTTAATCCTTGTGCTGTTTACCCCTCACTGTTTGTTTAATCCTTGTGCTGTTTACTCTTTGCTGTTACTTGTGCAATTCCCTAGGGTAGTGTGTAAATACTATTGAAGGAGATTATGCCCCAGCATGTATATGTTTCTCAGTCATTGAAGGGGCAGGACCTGTTGAGAATGGTTAGTAAAGTATGTGGTGCACTAAACCTTGTTAACATGGATATAGCTTGTTATTTGTCAAAATATACTTTTTATTATTTAGAGTCATAGAGATGTACAGCATGGAAACAGACCCATTCGGTCCAACCTCTCCATGCCAACCAGATACCCTACATTAATCTAGTCCCATTTGCCAGCACTTTGCTCATATCCCACTAATCCCTTCCTATTCATCTATCCATTCAGATGTGTTTTAAATGCTGTAATTATACTGACCTCCACTACTTCCTCTGGCAGTTCATTCCATACATGCACCACCCTCTACATGCAAAAGATGCCCCTTAGGTACCTTTAATATCTTTCTGCTCTCACCCTAAACCTATGCCCTCTTGTTGTGAACCTCACCCCGACACTGAGGAAAGGACATTAAAAAAGTTGAGCAGCCAGACAAAATGCAAAAGCTATAAAATGTTGAGCCACATGGGGAAAAAGAACTGTGGCTCTACCCTTTATTTTTCCTATTGGCATTTGAACACTTAAAATCTGTCAATAACACCAGCTTCACGACATAATGTCTGTTCCATGGTGTGAACAACAGCACGCCTGCTCGCTGGTGTCACCAACACATGGTCCATGCTCCTCGCTGTCGGCAGAAAAGGCGACTTCGCTTATCTCTGTTCCTAAAGGTCTTCCCTTTATTCTTAAAGTTGTGCCCTCTGGTCCTAGTCTCTGCTACCAATGGAAACATCTTCCCAATGTCATTGCACTGTGGGGATGAAGCCCTACCCTATCTGGTCATTTCTGCTGCTGGGTGAGACTAGGCCTCAAGGTTAGAGGGAGTAGCTTTCAGACAGAGATGAGGAGGAACTGCTTTTCCCAGAGGGTCGTGAATCTATGGAATAGTCTAGATTAGAGTGGTTCTGGAAAAGCACAGCAACTCAGGCAGCATCCGAGGAGCAGAAAAATCGGCGTTTCAGGGAAAAGCCCTTCATCAGGAAAGTGTGTGTGTGTGCATGTGAGTTTGTGTATAAGACTACGCGTTGGTGAGTGTATTTGCATGTGTGCATGCTTGATAAATTGTGATTGTGATGGAGTATGAGCCTGTGAGAGGGTGAGTGTGTTGAGGGCGTGGTGTATGTGTATGTCTGAGAGACCACATGTATGACAGAGGTATGGATAGAAGTGAGGGGTTACATTTTGCTAAAATAAAGACGGGCAAGACTTGAACAGGTAATGGTAGGGCCCTGGGTCGTGTTGTAGAACAGAGACCCGGAGGTGTTCAGGTTTATTGATCTTGAAAGTTACATCACTGGTAGACAGGGGTGAAGAAGGTGTTTCGCACACTTGCCTTCATTGTTCACATGCTGAGTACAGGAGTTGGGACATCATGTTGGAGATGCACACAGAAAGTACTTTACTCAGAGGGTGATAGATATCTGGAATGCATTGTCAGGAAAAGTAGAGGCAGGGATGGTAGATTCATTTAAAGTGCATCTGGGTGGGGGAGATGGTGGCGACCCAGCAAGTCTGAGTCTGTAGTGCTCTGTCCAAGACTCAGGCAAAGTGGGCTGCCTGCCTCCACCACACCTGCCAAATCATTTTAATAGCTTTTATTTAAATACACTAGTTATTTTGCACCAAACTTGAGCAGGTAGTGCCCTGTTAAAATGACTAAAGGAAAGAATGCCCGCAGCTTGTACCACATAGGAACCCTTCCCCAGCTGCAGTAGAGGCGTCTGCAGCTGCCCCAGGGGACTTAACTATGGTGGCGAGCCTTGTTGCAGTGATTTCTCAGCTTGAAGAGCAGGTGGGAGTCGCTCTCGGTCGCGCTGCAGAAGCACGACCAAGATATTGAAAGAATCGAACATCGAGTTGGAGGGGCGGAGCTAAAGGCCGCGACCTCCCAGGCTGCTGCAGAATCAGCCGTGGGTCGGGTCTGGATTTTCGAACAGTGAGTCTGGGCCTTGGAAGATCACATCAAATACCTCGAAAATCGAGGTGGTCGAGAAAATATTCGTTTGCTGGGCCTTCCCAAATGGGAAAAGGAAGGTCAGCTTACAACGTTTCTGGAGCAGTGGCTTCCACAGTTATTGAATCTGGAGGGTGGATCAGGCCAGGTCAGGGTAGAATGGGCCCACCGGCTTGGACCAGCGCCCCCACCCGGTCCTGTTCCGGCTGCAGTGCTTTTAGGAGAAGCAGATGCTCCTGGAAGCTTCCAGAAATCTTGGGAAAGATCCCCAAGCCATGATTTACAAAGGATCCAAGATTATGCTGTTTGAAGACTTTTCCCTGGCTCTGGTCCAAAAGAGGAGGGCGTTTAAGGGATTTAAACATTCAGTACTCCCTGTGCTACCCAGCGACGCTTCGTTTTAGCCATGAAGGGTCCATGTATAACTTCGGATCACCGGAGAAGGCCAAAGAATTTTTGGAGTCTCTTAGATAAATTGTAAGAGTTAACCCGTGTGGTGAATGATGTTGTTCTGCCCTCCCCCTTCTCTGGTTCACCTTTTTCTTTCTCTTCTATTACTTTATTGCTTAATATTATCTCCGGGGAGTAGGGAGGGGGGGGCTTATTTGTTCTCCGCTCTGCGATTTTCTCCTTTTTTTTTTGTAAATATATATAGGCCGGGTGGTCTAGTAGATTTAGGTGAGGAGGGGTCTCTGTTTTGTCTTATTTTTTCTCTTAAAACGGGGTTATTTCCCCCTGTTATTTTGTATTACCATAATTAATTATTATCTGCTGAGATTGTAATTTTATAGTTTGATATGTTTATATGTGGTATTAACATCACCAAATATATCTAGGTGATGTGTGGGTGGGGAGGGGGAGGAGGGGAGGGTACTCATTGTTAACTTTAGCTTGGTCGTACACTTGAATTTTCTTCACTTTATTATGGGGTACCTTGGTCGAGGGTGGGGCACTGGTCGGGAGAGGATATGATTGGTTTTCGGAAAGGAAGTGATTCCCCCGGAAATGGGAAAAATCTCCATTTAAATATGTTATGTTGTTTTATTTAGAAATAGTTTTTTTTATTTTATTGGTGTGAGTGTAATAAAGAATCTCAATTTTTGTGAATTTTCTATGGTCTAATCTTTTAGATTAGATTACATTACAGTGTGGAAACAGGCCCTTCGGCCCAACAAGTCCACACTGACCCACCGAAGCGCAACCCACCCATACCCCTACATTTACCCCTTGCCTAACACGGGCAATTTAGCATGGCCAATTCACCTGACCTGCACATCTTTGGACTGTGGGAGGAAACCGGAGCACCCGCAGGAAACCCACGCAGACACGGAGAACGTGCAAACTCCACACAATCAGTCGCCTGAGGCGGGAATTGACCTGGGTCTCTAGCGCTGTGAGGCAACAGTGCTAACCACTGTGCCACCGGACTGCCCAGGTGCGTTTTGGATGGTGTTTCTCCTCCCAGGGGGTCTTGGACTTGCCTGGATGATGATGGTGAGTCATTCGCTTAAATAGTGCACCTGGAATGCCAAGGGGAGTAATTCCCCAATCAAAAGGAAGAAAATATTATCAAACCTCAAAAAAGAAAGGGTTCATATAGCTCTTCTACAGGAGACCCATTTATTGGATAAAGGGGATTTGAAATTACAACAGGATGGATTTTATCAGGCCTTCTTTTCTTCCTTCAGCTCAAAATGTAGGGGAGTAGTCATTCTTATTTGGAAGAATCTCCCTTTCAAAATCCTAAATCAGGTAAAAGATGAATCTGGACGATATATACTAATTAAAGCTCTTATAAATGGAGAGGAATATGGGATTTTAAACCAGTATTGTCACCCGGCGCATCCTTTCAAATTTATAACGGAAGCCTTCTCCAAACTGATGGCTCTCTGTGCTCGTCATACAATTATAGGGGGAGACTTTAATTGCATTATGGAGCCGGAAATAGACAGGATACCCAAGAGTACTGCAGGTGTATCCCCCAGATTTAGACAATTGGCGAATTTGAATCAAGAATTAGAATTAATAGATGTGTGGAGGTTTCTCCACCCGCAAGGCAGAGATTTCTCTTTTTACTCTAATCCACATAAATGTCACACGAGAATTGACATGCTTTTTATTCCCTTGACTTTTTAAAATTCCATATCGTCCTGTAAAATAGGTGATATGATCATTTCTGATCACGCTGCTGTGTACATGGAAATCAAGGCTAGGAACAATGAGGCATCCCCCTGACATTGGCGTATGGATTCCTTCTTAATGAAGGATAGTAAATTTGCAAAATATTTTTCTCAAGAATTTAAAGCTTTCTTGGAAATTAATTCAGGTACAGCTAGTAACCCATCAATGATGTGGGAGACTATTGAAGCTTATGCGAGAGTTGTGATCATTTCATACTCAGTGACCCAGAAAAAATTAAAAGGAAAACAACAGCGTCTACTTGAGGCTCGCTTAAAAGCAGCTGAAACAGCATACGCTGACAGACCTTCTATTGCCAAATTACAAAGTATTATGACCCTTAGGACAGCTCTGAATACCGCCTTCACTCAAACGGCAAAGAGGGAAATATTATTTGCAAAACAAAGATTATATGAATTTAACGATAAACCTGGTAGATGCTTAGCATTTCTTGCAAGGAAAACAAAAGGGCCCCTCAAACTATCACAGCTATCAGGGAAAGTGCTGGTACTCTGATTCACATCATAAAGGGATCAACACAATCTTCAGAAAGTTTTATTCTGATCACAGGATTGTGAAGATAGAGCCAGGAGGATGCAGTCCTTTTTTAAAAGCCTGGCCTTTCCGGACTTAATCCCGGAATAGGTATCGGTCCTGAATGCTCCCCTAACAACCCAGGAAATACTTGGTGCAATCAGGTAACTTCAGAGCGGTAAGGCACCTGGCCCAGAGGGCTTTCAGGTTGAATTTTACAAAGAGTTCACAGGAGTATTAGCTGGCCCACTTATGGACAGATATAACTACACAAATAGTCAGGGCTGCCTCCTGCCTTTACTGAAAGAGGTGAATATCTCCCTTATTCTCAAAAAAGGAAAGGATCCAGAAGATTGTGCACAATACAGACCAATATCCTTGCTAACTGTAGATTTTTAAATTCTCTCTAAAACATTAGCATTGAGGCTGGAGAGGGTACTGCCATATATCATAAGAGGACCAGACTGGATTTATTAAGGGCCGTGGATCATCTAATAATATTAGAAGGGTCTTGAATGTGAATAAAGTCTGTCATCAGGAAAGAATACCGGGAATAGTAGTCTCATTGGACGCAGAGAAGGCATTCGACAGGGTTGAATGGTCATACCTGTTCGAAACATTGGAAAGGTTTAGCGTTGGAAACGTATTTGCCAAATGGCTCTCAACACTGTATAATGATCCCAAAGCAGTTGTGATCACCAATGGATTAGGTTTGGATAGCTTCAGTGTGGGTAGGGGCTGCCGTCAGGGATGTCCTCTCTCACCATTGCTAATCACGCTAATAATTGAGCCACTGGCGGGAAGCGATATGGGCTTACTCTAATATAACGGCCCCGAGGGTTGGTGCAGGTAAACATAAAATTACCCTATACGCAGATTATGATCTCCTTTTTCTTAATAATCCTCTGATGTCCATGCCCCTCTTCATCCAAGTTATTAATACATTTAGTTCATTTTCAGGCTACAAAATTAAGTTTTCAAATTCGGAGGCCATGCCGATGGGTGGCCTCACTAATATGTCCCACTTATTGGACGGATCCCACTTCCCCTTTCGGTGGTCTCTGGGGGGTTTCTTACACTTAGGCATTTTTATCACCCCAGTGTTTGGCCAACTGTATAAAGCCAATTTGTACGTCTATTGGAAAGGGTAAGGCAGGACCTTCAACGCTGGGGAGGCCTTCCAATTTCCTGGCTAGGTAGAATAGCCCTAATTAAAATGAATGTCTTGCTCCCTCTTATATCCTATGAGAATGCTTCCGGTGATGCTGCTGAGTATGGCACTACGCAAACTGTATCATTAGCTGGGTTTTTTCAACTGGAATCCTAGACGGCCCCTCATAAAGTTAAGGAAGCTACAGCTTCCACAGGCAAGGGGAGAGGGCTGGATTTTCCAGACTTTAGGAAGTCTCAGTTAAGTTCCTTGTTCAGCTACATAGCCAATTGGGTCTCGTCTGATCTGCAATCAATCTAGATGGACGTCGAGGCTTCTCAAGTACAGTGCCCTCTTATTAACCTCTTATTTTTAGATAAGATGAAAATCATCACGAACCACTGTAGAAACCCTACAGTACGAAACACAATTAAAGCTTGGAATATACTGTGGCAAAACGAGGGTAATTCACATAAAACATCCCCCTATACTCCTATAGTGGGGGCATGGGGTTTTCAACCGGAGCTTACAGATGCCATATTCAAATCCTGGAGATCCAGGGGTATCTCCTGTTTAGGGGATCTGGTTTGAGGAGGGGTCCTGATGTCTTTTGAATAGCTGCATCAGAAATTTGGATTACCTAATGGAGACCTCTTTCGATACTTCCAAATTCGAGACGTCATACAGAAGAAGGCTACGCTATTAGATAGTCTCTATAAATCAGATAGAGAACGTAGAGTGTTGTGGCCAATGGGTGTACCCTCGGTCAGCACTCTTTATCATTTATTACGTGATGAAATGTCGGAAGATATGGACCGTCTGCTTAGAACATGGGATCAGAATTTGAGGCTGGAAATTTCTACAGAACAGTGGAATGACATCTGGGAAAATGCCAAAAAAAATCTCCATTTGTAACAGAACCCAGGCCATTCAGGTAAAGATACTTCATAGGGCCCATATGGTACCAGAACGATTGGCAAACTTTAGGGCAGGAGAATCTGCAATGTGTCCCAAATGTAAAACAGAAGTGGGCACTCTTACACACCGCTTGTGGACATGCCATAAGATCCTCAAATACTGGACCAAAGTAGTAAACGCCCTGACAGACATCTTGGCAACGTAAATTACAGTAGATCCAGTATCTCCTCTTCTGGGCTTCTCGAGCTTACCTTCTGTGGATGTGCATGGGAGGAAATTATTTTCCATTTTCTCCTTCTGTGCAAGGAAAAATATCTTAATAAACTGGGTGGCTGAGGGCCTTCCAGGACTTCCAAATTGGCATAGATTAATCATGGAATATATTCCCCTTGACTTCCTTACAAATATGGTGCAACAAAAAACTGAATTATTCTATAACATATAGCAGCCCCTTTTGAATTTCATAGATACAGATATTTTGGCCATTCTATCAAGGACTTTCATCTAGTTGAGGTAACGGTTCTGGCTGGTCCGGGGCCCCTTGGGAGAGGAATCCCGCATGAATACGGGTTTTATTATGACTTGATGTTCACTCATTCCAAGCATGTACTTCACTACTTAATTACTATATTATCCTTTTTTTCTCTTGAATGATGTAATTTATTTGATCATACACTCTGGTTAGTTATGGGTTAGATTAGTAGTTAGTTGAGTTTTGTCTTTTTCTTTTTCTTTGACAGGTTTTGGCTATTATTTAAGATTTAATTGTATATTAATGTTTGTACTTGTGTTTTTTTTATTTGTAAACTTGTAAAAACATGTTAAATTTTCAATAAAAATATCTTTTTAAAAAAAAAGTGCATCTGGACAGATGCATGAGTAGGTGGAGAGCAGAGGGATATAGATTCAGGAATTGCGCGATAGGTTTAGACGGGATTTGGATCGGCTTAGGCTTGAAGGGCTGAAGGGCCTGTTCCTGGGTTGTAAATTTTGTTTGTTCTATGTTGAGGTTGTACAGGATGTTGGTGAATCTATTTTTTTTGGAGTACTGGGTACAGTTCTGGTCGCCCTGTCATAGGAGGAATACTATTAGAGATGGTTCGGTATAGATTTACTTGGACATTGCCAGGACTGGAGGGTTTGAGTTAGAGGGAGTGGCTGGGACTTTATCACTGGAGTGGAGGAGGTTGAGGGATGACCTTATTGAGATTTGAAAAATCATGAGGGGTGAGGGTAAGGAGAATAGCGAGGAGCATGTGCGGTTATGTAGAGCCGGGGTGGGGAGGTGAAACAAAATTGTGGCTCTACCTTTTTTTCCTCCTATTGGCATTTGGCCAGTTGAATCTGTCAGTTACACCAGCATATCTACAAAGTCTACTGCACGTGCCCCTCGGTGTCAGCAAGCGCTACGCATGTTCGCCGGTGTCTGCAAAAAAAACTGCACATGCTCTGTCTGTAAAAATGGTGCATGAATTTCATTTGCCAGCCCAATGAGGAGCACTGGAACACCGGAAGGAGGAGCCTGGTCCTCCTACCATTCAGAACAGCCCTATTGTCTGAATCTGAGACGTCGATTTTCCTGCTCCTTGGATGCTGCCTGACCTGCTGTGCTTTTCTAATCTTGACCCATGAACTTCTGAAGCTGCTGCTGCTCCTCTTTCTCTGAATGAAGACTGAGATTCATCCAAGACTGTAATTTCCTTCCTCTGTCCAACAGCACACTCTTCTCTCACTCCCTTTTCTATTTCTTTTATTTTCATGCTGGGATCCAATTGTTGACTTGCAGCAACTGAAAAAGAGAGTGAATCCAGAAAGAGGACAGACTCTGGAAAAGCTGGTCCCGGTCTGTGCCTCAAACATATGGCAAATGCAGTACCACAGGGTGAAGTTATAGTCTTTACTGTGGGGAAATAAAAGCAGAAATGAGGTGTATTGTTTAAATGGTGGTATATTGGGAAGTGGAGAAAGTGAGGACTGCAAATGCTGGAGATCAGAGTTGCAATGTGTGGCACCAAAAAACTCAGCAGGTCAGGCAGCAGCCAAGCAGCAGGTTAGTTGACGTTTTGAGCACGAGCCCTTCATTAGGAATGATGTGTGGACGTACAAAGGGGCCTCAGCGTCCTCCGACGCCAGTCAGACAGGTGCAGCAAGCAATCAGCAAGGCAAGTGTTATATTAGCAAGAGGAATTGAATTTAGAAGTGGGGATGTCTCCCTGCAGTTAGGGGGTCATTGAATATATTCAAGGCTGAGTTCACATGATGTTTGAACAACAAAGAAGTGGATGGTTATTGGGGAAGGCAAGAAAATAGTTTTAAGTACAGAGCAGTAACAGTTGTACAACATAGAAACACACCCTTCAGTCCAACTAGTCCATGCTGACTGACTAAACTCATCCCACCTGCCTGTGTTTGGCCCATTTCCCTCTGAACCATTCTTATTTACGTACTTATCAAAATATATTTTAAACATTGTAACTGTATCTGCATCCACCACTTCCTCTAGACATTCATTCCACACACAAACCACTCTCTTTTTATTTTAAGAAAAAAAGTGCTCCTCATGTCTTTAGAATCGTTCTACTCTCACTTTAAAAGTTTGCGCCCTCATCTTGAAATGACACCTGCTGTTCACCTCACCTATATTCCTCATGATTTTTTAAACCTCTCGAAGGACACCTCTCAACCTCCAATGCTCCAGTGAAAAAAGTCCCAGCCTCTGCACCTAGATGTAGGGAGATCCATATCCATTTGTGATCTGTTCAATGCTGGTGCAGGCTTGAAAGACCAAATGGCCGACTCCTGCTCCCAATTCTCATGCTTTGTCCTGGACAGCAAGAGACCACAGAAATAAGAGCAGAAAGTGGGCTATTCAGCCCATCGGGTCTGCTCTTACCATTCAATCGTAGTTGATCAATTTCTGAGTACCATTCTGCTGCTTTCTCCCTGTCCCCCTCGATACTCAAGAACCTAGCTATCTCAGTCTAAATATCCTCAGTGACCTGGCCTCTGCAGTCTTCTGTGCCAATGAATTCCATAGATTCGCCACTCTGACTGAAGAAGTTTCTCCTTATCTCCATTCTAAAAAGTCTTCCCTTTACTCTAAAGCTGTGCCCTCGGGTCTTAGTTTCTCCTACTAATGGAAACATCTACCCAACATCCACTCTGTCCAGGCTGTTCAGTCTTCTGTATGTTTCAGTTAGATCTCCCCTGAGTATGGCCCTGTTAATCAGCATGAATCAGACCCTTCAGGATGAGGTACAGCAGGGATTAGGTTCAGCAAATTGAAAATGGAGGGAGATTGTGTGGGATGGAGATCTTCAGCCTCAAAGGCATAAGAGAGGAAAGAAAGTTCACTATAACTTAGAATTGATTGGATGTGCTGATGGGCCGAGGAGGGGCAGAGAGAGTTAAACTTGGAGAAATGTGATGTGTTGCATTTTGGTCAAGCAATGCAGGCAGGACTTACACAGGGGAGGTGTTGCAGAAGAAAGAGAGCTTGGAGTGCAGGTTCATAGTTCCTTGTAAGTGGAGTTGCAGGCAGACAGGATAGTGAAGATAATGTTTGGTATGCTTTTCTCTATTGGTCAGAGCATTGAGTGAAGGAGTTGGGAGGTCATATTGTGGCTGCGCAGGACATTGGTTAGGCCACTTTTGGAATATTGTGTGTAATTCTGGTCTCCATCCTATGGAAGGATGTTGTGAAACTTGAAAGTTTTTGGAAAAGGTTTATAAGGCTGGTGTCAGAGTTGGAGGGTTTGAGCGAGAGGGAGAGGCTGAATAGGTTGGGGCTGTTTTCCCTGTAGTGTCAGAGGCTGAGGGGTGACATTATAGAAGTTTATAAGGGGCATGAATAGGTTGAATAGCCAAGGTCTTTTCCTCCGGGTAGGGGAGTCCAAAACTAGAAGGCAGAGGTTTGAGCTGAGAGGGCAAAGATTTAAAAGGGACCTGAGGGGCCACTTTTTCTCTCAGGGTTTTGCATGTATGGAATGAGCTGACAGGAAGTGGTGGAGGCTGGTACAATTACAACATTTAAGAGGCATCTGGATGGGTCCATGAATAGGAAGGGTTTTGAGGAATATGGGCCACATGCTGGCAAATGGAATAGATTGATTTTGGATATATGGTTGGCATCGACGAGGTGGATGGAAGGATCTGTTTGTGTGGTGTATGACTCTTACTGTATTCGGTGAATGCAGAAGTGTGGTTGTGAAGACTGGACTTTCAGAGCAGCTTTCAAAGATGTTTTGTCCTTACTGGGACCGGAAGAAGTTACAATGAAATCTTTTGTTTGTGAGACAGCAAGCAACTAAGTGAGTACATCTGGGATTTTGGGGGAAAGTGGGAATTCGTTGCACTTCAAGGATGAAGCCCTACCTTATCCAGTCATTTCTGCTGGTGGCTGAGACTAGGCCTTGAGCTTTGGGGGAGTAGGTTTAGGACAGAGATGAGGAGGAGGAAGTGAGGGCTGCTGCTTTTCCCAGAGAGTAGTTTATCTGCGGAATTCTCTGCCCAAGGAAGCAGGCTCCAAAATGCCCTGGTCCTAAGTCTTTGACTTGATATACCAGTGACTGTAAACTTTGAAGTGCTTTGGTTAACTGATGCAAATATTTCCCACTTGTCCAACATACAGTGTCAGCTGTTTCATCATTGGGATGGTTTTGATTCATCTACTCTTATTCGACAATATTCATGACAATGTATACGAGGTGATTCTATATAAGCAAGTTGTAGACAATTTAAAAAGGCCGACCAGGCAAGGAGGTGGCTAACAAACCCAGGGCATCTCTCTTAGAGTATGCATCTTGTTTGTTTACAAATTAAACACGCTTCAGATCTTTTCCTAGCTGCTTTCCAAAAATCTGGGTGCCACCAGGTTTGTGAGTGTTAACAATAATGTACATAATCAACTGAAATAGGCAGCAGCAAAGAATGAACACAAACCAGTCCAGCGGGGAATCACCCACATTTTGGTTTGAGTATTGAGGGATTACCCTTTTTGAGGCCCCTGTGATATCAGTCCCATACCCAGGCTAATGTGCATGTGAAGTGATGTTGCAGCTGTACAGGACTTTGGTTAGGCCACAGTTGGAGTACTGTGTGCAGTTCTGGTCGCCTCACTTTAGGAAAGATGTGGAAGCTTTGGAGAGGGTGCAGAGAAGATTTACCAGGATGTTGCCTGGAATGGAGAATAGGTCATATGAGGATAGGTTGAGAGTTCTCGGCCTTTTCTCGTTGGAACGGCAAAGGATGAGGGGTGACTTGATAAAGGTTTATAAGATGATCAGAGGAATAGATAGAGTAGACAGTCAGAAACTTTTTCCCCAGGTACAACAGAGTGTTACAAGGGGACATAAATTTAAGGTGAAGGGTGGAAGGTATAGGGGAGATGTCAGGCGTGGGTTCTTTACCCAGAGAGTGGTGGGGGCATGGAATGCGCTGCCCGTGGGAGTGGTAGAGTCAGATTCATTGGCGACCTTTAAGCGGCATTTGGATAGGTACATGGATGGGTGCTTAATCTAGGTTAGAAGTTCGGCACAACATCGTGGGCCGAAGGGCCTGTTCTGTGCTGTATTGTTCTATGTTCTATGAAACCAGATTATGAAGTGTTAACTTTTCTGCAAACTTCTACCTGTGTGTGTGTGTCTCTGTAACATTTTCCAACTTGCTTCATATCTCAGTTTGTCAGCTTTTGTTAATTCCTTCCTTCCTTCCAAGGCTAGCGAAGCACACACTTTCCAGAACAGTCCAAATTAGGGAGTTGAGCCTCACAAATCCTGGCTATGACACATAGCTGCTTAACCAACTGTGCAAACTCTCAATATCTGTCAGCTGTTCCATTTGCAAATCGAACACTGTTTACAAAGCAAGTTGTTTATGTCTCTGCATGAGTCCACAACCCAGGGGAAATCCAACAGTCTTTAATAGTTGCCCAATGTGACTTGTTTGCTAAATTAATTCAAGTCTGGATGTCCTGAAGCGAGCAATTATACTTATTGCAGATTTCTACTACCCAATTAAAACTAATGTCGGGAACTCGAATGGATTGGGGGCATTTTATATAATTATTCCAGACAGTGTGGAAACGGGCCCTTCAGCCCAAAAAGTCCACACCAACGCTCCGAAGAGCAACCCACCCAGACTCATTCCCCTACATTCACCCCTGACGAATGCACCTACTACGGGGCAATTTAGCATGGCCAATTCACCTAACCTGCACATCTTTGGACTGTGGGAGGAAACCGGAACACCCGGTGGAAACCCGTTCAGACACCGGGAGAATGTGCAAACACCACACAGACAATTGCTCGAAGCGGGAATTGAACGCAAATCACTCAAACTTACATTTTCCAAAGAAGCCTGTTGTTCTACAACCTGGAGTTGTGTGATTTTAAACTTTGTCCAGGTTAAAGTGGATTGGCTATGCTAAATTACCCATAGTGCCCAGGGATGTGCAGGTTAGGGTGGATTACTCAGGGTTAAATGTATAGCAATGGGTGTGGGTGGGTGACCGTGAGAGGGTCGGTGAGTACGAGTGGCCTGCTTCCACACTGGAGAGAGGGGGGTTTGGAAAGTGTGTTCTCCGCCACTCCAGCCGCAGCGCGGGGGCCCGCTGTCGGTCTTGCCCTGCCCCCTTTGCCGTCACTTTTCCTCGCCCCGCCCCTGGTTCCTTTATTGACGTCACAACGCGGAAATTGACCTGTCAAAGTGAATCTCCCCCTCTCTGGACAACTCTTCATCCTGGGAGGGAGACAGAGATGGAAGGAGGGGAAATTGTTCACTTGTAGCAACCGGAGTGAATCCAGGGAGGGAGTAGACTCCGCAAACTCCGGTATGTGTCTTAATTATCCGGGTGAGGAGGAACTGAAGAATCGATGTTGGGAAGGCGGAGGGGTAGATAGTTTTCTGTTTTGATCTTTAAAATGAACCCGATTCCCACCACTAACTGCAACAGGTGTAAGTACAGCACATGCAATTTTCCTCATTGCAGCTTCAAGCCGGTTTTGCATGCTCTGTTCTTCCTACGCCTTGGCTCCAGCACAGTCAGCTTCCTTCCCTCATTCCCATCCCCCCGCCCTGATGTTCCAAGCTGACCCTCAAAAGATGTATTTGTCTCTCCATTCTTTTTTGTGGGTTTTGAAAACTTTCCCAATCCTCTAATTATAAGACTTGGGAAGTTATGTTGTAGCTGCACCAGACATTGGTTAGGCCACTTTTGGAATGTTGTGTGCAGTTCTGGTCTCTCTGCTAGAGGAAGGATGTTGTGAAACTTGAAAGGGTTCGGAAAAGATTGACAAGGATGTTGTCAGGGTTTGAGCTGAATAGGCTGGGGCTGTTTTCTCTCGAGCGCCAGAGGCTGAGGGGTGACCCTACCAACTTTTATAAAATCAGGAGGGGCATGATAGGGTAAATAGACCAGGTCTTTTCCCTGGATGGGTCATAGTTTTAGGGTGAGGGTGCGTGCAAAGAATGAGCTGCCAGAGGAAGTGGTGATGGCTGGTACAATTACAACATTTAAAAGGCATCAGGATTACATTGACTGCATTGGCGCCACCTCGTGCTCCCGCGAGGAAGTTGAGCAATTCATCAACTTCACGAACATTCCACCCTGACCTTAAATTTACCTGGATGATCTCTGACACCTTCCTCCCCTTCCTGGACCTCTCCATCTCCATTAATGACGACTGACTTGACACCGACATTTTTTACAAACCCACCGACTCCCACAGCTACCTGGATTACACCTCTTCCCACTCTACCTCCTGCAAAAATGCCATCCTGTATTCCCAATTCCTCTGCCGTATCTGCTCCCAGAAGGACTATTTCCACCACAGAACACACCAGATGGCCTCGTTCTTAGAAACCACAATTTCCCTTCCCACATGGTTAAAGATGCCCTCCAATGCATCTCGTCCACATCCTGCACCTCTGCCCTCAGACCCCACACCTCTAACCGTAACAAGGACAAAGACCGTTCTCTCTGTGACTACCTGGTCAGGTCCACGCCCCCCTACAACCCACCCTCCCATCCTGGCACCTTCCCCTGTCACTGCAGGAATTGAAAAACCTGCACCCTCACCTTCATCCAAGGCCCTAAAGGAGCCTTCCACATCCATCAAAGTTTTACCTGCATATCCACCAATATCATTTATTGTATCCGTTGCTCCCGATGCAGTCTTCTCTACATTGGGGAGACTGGATGCCTCCTAGCAGAGTGCTTTTGGGGACATCTCTGGGACACCTGCACCCATCAACTACACCGCCCTGTGGCCCAACGTTTCAACTCCCCCCTCCCACCCCCGGACGCTTGGAGGAAAAATGGCTCATCTTCCGCCTCAGAACACTTCAACCCCAGGGCATCAATGTGGACTTCAACAGTCTCCTCATTTCCCTTTCCTCCACCTCACCTCAGTTCCAAACACTCTGCCGCCATTTTCACTATTTTCACTTTGCTGTACCTCCTCCTGAATGGTCTGGTCTGGTTCATGCTGATTAACAGGCTCACACTCAAGTGACATCCAATTGGACACAGTGGATATTGGAAAGCTGTTTCCATTGATAGGAGGGAATAGGACCTGAGGACACAGCCTAAGGGTAAAGGGAAAGCCTTTTAGAACAGAGATAAGGAGAAAGTACTTCAGCCAGAGAGCGGTGAATCTATGGAATTTAATGCCGCAGAAGGCTGCAGAGGCCAGGTCACTGAGGATATTTAAGACTGAGACAGATAGGTCCTTGAGTATCAAGGGGATCGAGGGCTACGGGAAGAAAGTGGGAGAATGGGGTTGAGAAACTTATTAAACACGATTGAATGGTATGAACAGACCTGATGGGCTGAATGGCATAATTACTGCTCCTCTGTCTTCAGTCGCTTGCTGTCCTGGACACAGAGAAAAATGGGAGCAGGGGTAGGCTATTTGGTCTTTTGAGCCTGCACCAGTATTGAACACATCATAACAGGATATGAATCTGCCTACATCTAGGTGGAGAGACTGGGACTTTTTCACTTGACCATGGGAGGTTGAGAGGGGACCTTATTGAGGTTGATAAAATCATGAAGGATATGGATGACGTTAATGGTGGGTGTCATTTCCCTCGGTGGCGGTTTCAAGATTAGGGTGCGACCTTTGAAGGTGAGAGGAGAAAGATTCAAAAGAGACATGAGGGACTCTATTTTTCTTTTTACACAGAGTGGTTTGTGTGTGGAATGAATGTCTAGAGGAAGTGGTGGATGCAGGTACAGTTACACTGTTTAAAAGACATTTGGATAAGTACGTGACTAGGAAAGGTTTGGAGGGATATGGGCCAAACACTGGCAGGTGGGGCTAGTTTAGTTTGAGAACATAGTCAGCATGGGCTAGTTGGACTGAAGGGTCTGTTCCTGTGCTGAATAACTCTCCCCCCAACCCTCTGCTCCCTCCCCCATTCTCTGTATTCTCCCCTGTATTCCCTGCCCTCACCCTCTGCCACCCTGTCCATTCTCTCTCTCACTTCTCACTGCCAAAGCCTCCATCCTTTCTTGTGCCTCAAGCCCTCTTTGCTCACTGTTTCAAGCCCTTTTGAAGATGAGGGAGATGGATGGTGCTAACTCTACGTGGGAGACTGGTGGGGGGATGGAGGAGGTTGCAGTGTGGGGGGAAGGGGAGAGAAATAGCTGATCTTTTAAGAATAGCAAAAATGATATATTCACAAACATTGTTAAAGTCTGAAAGCATGTTCAAGTTTTTAAAAGAGCTGATGGAATCTTTCTGAAACTTGCACTGAAATATGTGTAGTTAGGCCACAGCTCAGGACAGGCTATAAGGGGTGAATAGATTATTTCGGGTGTTGTGAAATTGGTTCCGACTACGTAGTAATAGAGTCACGGAGTTGCAGAGCACGGAACCAAACCCTTCAGTCCAGGCTGTTCAGATATCCGGACTTAATCTAATGACCCATTCGCCAGTATTTGATCCACATCCTTCAAAATCCTCCTTAATCATGTCCCCATCCAGATGCCTTTTAAATGTTGTAATTGTACCAGCCTCCACCACTTCCTCCAGCAGCCCATTCCATATACACACCACCCTCCGTGTGAATGGGTTGTCTCTTCAGTCTGAAATATATCTTTTCCGTATCACCCAAAACCGATGCCCTCTAGGTTGGACCGAGATGTCGGTAGATTCATATCCAGTTATGATTCGTTGAATGCTGGTGCAGGCTTGAACAAACAGATGGCCTACTCCTGCTTCCAATTCTCGCCCACTCTGTCCAGGACGGCAGGAGAACATAATTCATCGGAGCAGAAATTGGCCATTCAAGGTCAGCTCTGCCATTCGATCATGGCTGATAGGTTTCTCAACCACATTCTCCCATTTTGTCTCCATAACCCTCCATCAGCTTGATGCTCAAGAACGTCTTCATGTCAGTCTTAAATATCCTCAGTGACCTGGCCTCCACCACAGCCTTCTGTGGCAGTGAATCCCATAGATTCACCGCTTTCTAGCTGAAGAAGTTTCTCCTTACCTCAATTCTAAAAGGTCTTCCCTTTACACTGAGGCTGTGCCCACTAGTCCTACTCTCTCCAGTCAATGGAGACATCTTCCCAACTTCCACTCTTTCCAGGCCATTCGGTATTCATTACGTTTCAGTTCGGACACCCCTGCTTGTCGGCCTATTAACCAGCGTCAACTGCATCCTTCAGGATGAGTTACAGCAGGGATTAGGTTCAGCAAACTGAGAATGGAGGGAGAGTGTGTGGGATAGAGATTTTCAACTTCTAAGGAATAAGCAAGGAAAGAGAGTTCACTATAAATTAGAACTGATCAGGTGGGCTGATTGGCCAAAGTGTGGTAGATGGAGTTTAAATCCGAGAAGTGTGTGGTTTGCATTTTGGTTAAGCAATCCAGGCAGGATTGACATGGTAAAGGGGGATATTGCAGAACAAAGAGACCTTCGAGTGCAGGTTCATAGTTCCTTGAAAGCAGAGTCACCGGTAGAAAGGATAGTGAAGAAGGCATTTGGTATGCTTTCCTTTATTGGTCAGTGCATTGAATATAGGAGTTGGGAGGTCGTGTTGTGGCTGTGTAAGACATTGGTTAGTCCACGTTTGGAAGACTGTATTCATTTCTGGTCTCCCTTTTTATAGGAAAGACATTGTGAAACTTTGAAAGGGGTCGGAAAAGATTTACAAGTCTGCTGTTTGAGTGACAGGTAGAGACTCAAATGGCTGGGGATATTTTCCCGAGAGCATTGGAGGCTGAGGGGTGACCTTATAGACGTTCATAAGGGGCATGGATAGGGTGAATATCCAAGGTCTTTTCCCCAAGGTAGGAGAGTCCAAAACTAGAAGGCATACGTTTGAGATGAGTCGGAATTTTTAAAGGCATCTGAATGGGTACATGAATAGGAAGGGTTTAGAGAGATGTGGGCCACATGCAGGCAAATTGGACTAGATTAATTTAGGATATCTGTTTGGCCAGACGAGTTGGACCAAGGGGTCTGTTTCCGTGCTGTATGACTCTAATCTCCTTCGGTGAAAGCAGAAGTGTGATTATGGAGGCTGGAGTTTCAGAGCAGCTTTCAAAGATGTTTTGCCCTTAATGGGAGCAGAAGAAGTAACAATGAAATCCTGCATTTGTGAGACAGCAACTGAGTGAGTGAGTACATCCGGGATTTTGGTGGAAAGTGGGAATTCATTGCACTGTGGGGATGAAGCTCTACCTATTGAGTCATTTCTGCTGGTGAATGAAACCAGGCCTCAAGATTAGGAGGAGTAGATTCAGGACAGAGATGAAGAAGAACTGTTTTTCCTGGAGAATAGTGAATCTGTGGAGTTCTCTGCCCAAGGAATCAGTAGAGGCAGCTTCATTAAGTATATTCAAGACACAGTTGGAGGTGGTTTTTGCATGGTAGGGGAATTAAGGGTAGTTGGGACAATGCAGGGAGGAGGAGCTGAGACAATGGATAGATCAGCCATGATCTTAATGAATGGTGCAGCAGGCTAGATGGGCCAAATGGCCTACTCCTGCTTCTATTACTATGAAACTACAAACCTGCATCTCCCATGGCTAACCCACCTAACTTCGACTTTCTGGGCAATTTAGCATGAACAATCCAAACCAAGGCCAATGAGCAACGTCGTGAAGTGGGAAATGAACTTCAGAGAATGATAGAAAGGGACAAGGAGAGTAAATATACCAGCAATCAAAACTGGATTCTAAAGATCACAAAAACTGAAACCAGAAATGGTATCTGAATGTGTGCTGCATTGTAACAGAAGTGAATGAGTTGACTGCACACATTGAAGAGAATAATTATGATCTGAGACTCCTTACAGAGACATGGCTTCAGGATGACAAGGATTGAATCCTAAATATCGAGGGTTTGGTCATATGGGAAGCGAGGTAAAGGTATAAGGTTGGTGCTGCTAATCAAAGCACTGATCACAGGGTAGTCTGGTGTCAGCTCGGATTTCAGGTCCTGATTTCTCTGTCCTCTGTTGATCTCCCTGTTCCTACAGAGTAAGATGTCGGTCTGTTGTCAGCTCTGCTGGATTTCTGCTGAAGCTTTGCACCCCGCCCCCCACTTTTTTTTGTCACCTTCCGGAACAATAAAGCATTCAGCCAATCAAGCCCCAACCCACAATCTCCCAGCCTGTCAACCGTCCAGACACACAGTGTAATCATAGCAGGGAATCACACAAGAAAAATGAAACCAAATTTGAAACAAATAGTTGCTCGTGTTTAATGTTTGTTCATTCGGAAGTAAACCAGAAATGGGGGTCTCCCAGGATTCTGAGACTGTCATTTTTGAGGAATTCTCTCTCTCTTACATCTATCTATGAGAACCCAGCTATGATTTACAACAATATTTACACCAACAGAAATAGACAGAGATATACAGGATGGAAATAGACATTTTCTCTCTCTCATGTGCGTGCACACACACACATTCACTCCCGTGGACTTGTTTGTGTATGTTTGCAGAATTATATTTGCAGAGCTGGGCTAAAATGTCACTTTTTGTTATAAAACTTTAAGTTCTCTTGAGAAGGTGCCTTACATGGAGAGGGGCCAAGTGGTGGCAAATCATAGAGATGTACAGCACGGAAACAGACCCTTCGATCTAACTCGTCCTTGCCGACCAGATAGCCAACCCAATTTAGTCCCAGCACCCAGCCGGTATAGGGGCCACGTGAAAACAAATGTGACTAGATTAATTTAAGAAATCTGGTCAGCTCGGACAGGTTGGACCCAAGGGTCTGTTTCTGTGCTGTGACTCTAATCGTCTTCAGTGAAAGCAGAAGTGTGGCTGTGATGACTGGACTTTCAGAGGATGTTTTGCCCTGACTGGAATCAGAAGAGTTTGACTGAAGTGTATCGGTATTAATGCCTTGACGTCTCATTTTGCTTCCACCTTCCTGGGGTCGTTAACCATTTTGTGTCTGGTTCTTCCTCAAAAAGCTGCATTGCAGGTTCACCCTGAATTGACACTTTTTTTTGCTTCCCAAAAGCAGACCTGCTCACTCTTAGCAATATCCCAGTGTTGTGAAAGATATTAACTTTCAGGTGGAATTATCCAAAATTCAGAGAGATGTCAGTCTTGATGTTTTTTGCTCATCTGCCCCTGTAAGATCCTGAATCAGCACCTTCAGGAGAATTAGTTAGATTGGAGTGAGAACAGAGGGGGAGAGAGAGTGGGATGGTGCTTTCAATTTTGTGGAGAAACAAGAATATTCCACAGAAGGTAGAATTGCTTGTTCTGAATTCTACCCTGCACTGACAGTGATGACTTTTGCGATCTCTTTTTAAACAGTGTATTTGAAGATTTGAAGATAGAAGTTTCAAAATCAACGCATGAAGTTCTTATGTCCGAAACGTTGACTCTCCTGCTATTCGGATGCTGCCTGACCTGTTGGCCATTTCCAGTACCACACATTTCAACACTGATTCTCCAGCGTCTGCAGTCCTCACATTGACGTCAATGACTCAATCCATCGGGACCGGAAAGAATTTTCAACTATGAGTCTGTGAGAAGGAGCAAAGCGTTTTGGTTCCTGTTTGAGTACGTTTTCAGCATCAGTGGGACTGGATGAGAGACCCTATTGTTGCAGCGCATTGAGTGTGGGGCATGTAGCAGCAGGAATTGACAGCAGGGAGGGGCTGGAAACATATTTGTGTGCAGCTGAAGCTTCGGCCATGGAGAAACCCGAGGAATCCCGCCCCGTGGAGAAACGGTGGAAGTGCAGTGATGGCGGGAATAGCTTCCATTTCCCGTCTGCCCTGCAGATTCATCAGCACATCCACACAGGGGACAGGCCATTCTCCTGCCCTGAATGTGGGATGGGCTTTGCCCAGACCTCCGCCCTGCTGAGGCACCAGCGGACCCACACCGGGGAGAGGCCATTCCCCTGCCCAGAGTGCGGGAAGGCCTTCAGTAATTGTTCCGACCTGCTGAGGCACCAGCGGTCCCACTCGGGGGAAAGGCCCTTCAGCTGCCCCAACTGCGGAAGGAGATTTACCCAGGCCTCTCACCTGCTGAGGCACCTCCGGGTCCACGCAGGGGAGAGGCCGTTCTCCTGCCCTGAGTGTGGGAAGAGATTTACCCAGGCCTCCAACCTGCTGACCCACCGGCGGTCCCACACAGGGGAGAGACCCTTCAGCTGCCCCGAGTGTGGGAAGGCCTTCAGTAATTCCCCCAACCTGCTGAGGCACCAGCAGGTCCACACTGGGGAGAGGCCCTTCAGCTGCCCAGATTGTGGGAAGGCTTTCAGCGATTCCTCTTCCCTATTGACCCACCAGCGGATCCACAGTGGGGAGAGGCCCTTCAGCTGCCCCTAGTGCGGGAAGACCTTCAACAATTCCTCTTCTCTGCTGACCCACCAGCGGATCCACACTGGGGAGAGGCCCTTCAGCTGCCCCGAATGTGGGAAGGCCTTCAGCAATTCCCCCAACCTGCTGAGGCACCGGCGGGTCCACACTGGGGAGAGGCCTTTCAGCTGTCCCGAGTGCAGGAAGACCTTCAGCAATTCCTCAAACCTACTGAAGCACCAGCGGATTCACACGGGGGAGAGGCCCTTCAGCTGCCCTGAGTGCAGGAAGGCTTTCAGCAATTCCTCCGCCCTGCTGACCCACTGGAGGGTCCACACGGGGGAGAGGCCGTTCAGCTGCCCCGAGTGCAGGAAGGACTTCACCCGCTCCTCCCACCTCCAGAGGCACCAGCGCATTCACAAACCATCGCAGGGTGTTTGAAGGAGCAACGGCTGAGTGCCATTATCGACTGGACTATCGACCCAGTTCTTGGTGTTCCCGGGTTTGAATTCCGCTGCAGCAGATGGCGCTATACAGGGTACAGGTTGAAATTGCCGAGTGAGGCAACACTTCCTCCGGGTTAAGGCTGTACCAAGGACCCAATTAGAAAGGGACATCTCAGTGCTGATCAATAGTAAAGAAAGTGGTGGGGCGAAATGTGTGCGCTTTGATTTTGAGCTGTTCAAAAAGCAACTTTATCTCTGCCTTTTTGCTGAGGAGATCTGAAGTTGTAACAAAGTTGGGTGCAATAAAGGTTACCTGAACTTACTGCCGGGCTCAGACTCTCATTGAAAGCTTTGAGCGCCAAGGGGTTTTTGTTTTAAAGCTGCTCATTGAAACCATTAGAATTCTGAAAGGGGCTTGACAGGATAGATGCAGATAAAATGCTCCTTTGTCGGGGGAAGTCATAGAATCCCAACAATGTGGAAGCAGGCCATTCAGCCCATCTATTTTACTCTGGCCCTCCGAAGAGTATCTCATCCATATCCATCCCCTTTCTCCGTATTTCCCATGGACAATCTATCCTAAATTGCACATCCCTGGTCGCTATGGGTACTTCAGCACAGCCAATCCACCCTAACCTCTACACCCTAATCTGTAAATTACTTCCTCAAAAATGAAGTCTAAATGCAAAATTTTTCTCTAAGAAAAATGTCAGTCTGCCTCAACATTCGGACGCAGACAGGATTCACACCTATTGTTAGAAAAGCTCTGCATTTGAATGATATTCGTGAGAAGGTAATTAAAATCAAATTCTGGGATTAACATACCTTTCGAAACCCATTCAAAAGGTGAAAGATTTAATCTAAAATTGTTTGGATGTATCACATCTCCATGCCACTGGACTCCATTGGCTATAAACTCCGTGATCGTGATCTCATTCTCCACAACCACCAGATGAAGGAGCGGCGCTTCGAAAGCTAGTGCTTCCAAATAAACCTGTTGGATTATAACCTGGTGTTGTGTGAATTTTAACTTTCTCCATGGTTACTGGTTCCATCACCCATTCAAGACCATTCCAAATCGTAATAACTTGCTTATTTTCTTAAAAATTAAACCATCTCACGGCCACTACAGCCCCCTTTTTAAAAATGGCTGCACTATTTCCAATACGGTCATGCTTCCTTAATGTTACCATGTACTTCTACTTATGAACAAATCTCTTCAGATTTCAATGTATCTTTTTAAATATAAAAATGCCCCTTTACATGTAGCTCACCCTTTAAATGTGTTATGTTCCTCTCAGCGCAATCGTGCTCCTCGATAATGTATATTTACCCCTTTAGATATCAGTATGTCTCTTAAAGGGGTACTTCTGCTTAAAAGTAGGGCAACGTTTCTTCGAAATGTAGATTCACTTAGATATAACTGCGTCACTTTACATATTAAGATATCCCTTTGAATGTGCCCACATCCCTTTTGAAATATAATCTTGTCTATTTAAATCTGTTTATTTGCAAAAATAGGCCGTTAAAATGTCCACGTCACTTTAAAATACAGGTTGCCCCCTTTAGGTATGACGACGTTCCGTTATATGTCGGGATATCTGTTTAAATTGAGCCGTGAGCTTTCCCAATGTAGACAGGGCTCCTCGAAACGTGGCAGTGTCCCCCCTGCAGCTGCAGAGCGAGACAGGAGAGTTTGTTTTTGTGAATGAGCAGTTGTAGCGCGAGGTGGCTGTTACTTGGTGACGGTGAGGCTCCCCCGGCCCCGCCCATCCCCCTGAGCTGACGTCACGCGGGGGTGAAGGCGGTTGGGAGGAGAAGTCGCTCGAGCGGGGAAGGGGCGGCCGTTAGGAAAATGGCGCCGTGCGGCCCGGGGCAGACACCCGTCACTGGGCACCGCCGCCTTCCTGGTGCAGCTGCTGTGTCACGGCCACACCGCCCGGCTGTACAGCAGGCAGGAGCCGGTGACCATTCTGGAGGCGGATGGGGTTAAGGGCCTGTTTGGGAACCCGTCGGCCGCCTGGGTGGTGGAGTTCTACTGGTCGTGGGGCGGCCCCTGTGTCAACTCTGGAGCCACCTGGAAGGTACTGGGCCCGGGAGGTGAAAGGTGAGGCAGGTTGGGGGGGGGACGGAGGGGAAGGAATGTGGGGCCTGTCCTGTCATAGTGACATTATACACTCACTTTCCATCTGCTTTTACTGGGGCTTGTGCTGTTTACCCCCTCACTGTTTGTTTAATCCTTGTGATGTTTACCCCCTTCACTGTTTGTTTAATCCTTGTGCTGTTTGCCTTCACTGTTTGTTTAATCCTTGTGCTGTTTACCTCCTCACTGTTTGTTTAATCCTTGTGCTGTTTACCCCCTCACTGTTTGTTTAATCCTTGTGCTGTTTACTCTTTGCTGTTACTTGTGCAATTGCTGAGGGTAGTGTGTAAATACTAGTGAAGGAGATTATGCACCAGCATGTCTATGTTCCTCAGTCATTGAAGGGGCAGGACTTGTTGAGAATGGTTAGTAACGTATGTGGTGCACTAAGCCTTGTTAACATGGATATAGTTTGTTATTTGGAAAAGTAGACTTTTTATTATTTAGAGTCATAGCGATGTACAGCACAGAAACAGACCCATTCGGTCCAACTTGTCCATGTCAACCAGATATCCTAACTTAATCTAGTCCCCTTTGCCAGCACTTGACTCATATCCCTCTAAACCCTTACTATTCATATACCCAACCAGATAACTTTTAAATGCTGTAATTATATCAGCTTCCACTACTTCCTCTGGCAGCTCATTCCATATACGCACCACCCTCTGCGTGGAAACGTTGCCCCTCAGGTATCTTTGTGGTCTCACCCTAAACCTATGCCTTCTAGTTGTGAATCTCACCCCAACACTGAGGAAAAGACTTAAACATTGAGCAGCCACACAAATGCAAAAGCAATCAAATATCGAGCCACATGGGGGAGAAAAAAATTATGGCTGTACCCTTTTTGTTAGCCTATAGGCATTTGGAAACTTAAAATCTGTCAATAACACCAGCATTCCTACAGAGCATATTGAAGAAAAGACATAAAAACATTGAGCAGCCAGACAAATGCAAAAGCAATCAAATATTGAGCCACATGGAAAAAAATGGCTCTCCCCTTTTTGTTCTCCCATAGGAATTTGGACACTTAAGTTCTGTCAATAACACCAGCATTGCTACAGTGCATATTGTGTACACTCCTCAGTGTCAACAAGCAGGCACATGTTTGCCAGTGTCACCAAAACATTGGGCGTGTTCCTCGCTGTCAGCAGAATAGGGGTGAGTCCTACGTTTGATGGACAAATAAGGAGCACTGGAGGACCGGAGGGAGAATTGTCCTCCTGCCATTCGGAGCTCCCCTATTGGTGAATGTGGAAGCTGGACCATGAGGTTCTGAAGCTCCTGCTTCTCCTCTCTCTGAATGAAGATTGAGCTTGACCTCAGACTGCAACTCCTTTCCTCTGTCCAACATCTGAGAGTACGGCACTCTCTTTTCTCACCCCCATTTCCATTTACACTTCATTCTGAGGTTCAGTTGTTGACTTGGAGCAACTGAAAGGAATGGGAGTGAATCCAGCGAGGGGACAGACTCTGGAAAAGTTAGTCCAGGCCTTTGTTCTCAATTGGCAAAATAGACAGGCAGGAGACTGAAAGAATGTAGCAAGCCAGGCAGTATTAGGAGGTGGAGAAGTCGAGGTATCTGGTGTAATTCTTGTTCAGGACTGGGGGGTGGGTATAGGGAGAGCTGTAGAACAAGGGTGTGCTGGGGCAGGGTATTGAAGTGTGGATAGGTGGAGACAGGTAGAGGGTACAATAGACAATAGGTGCAGGAGTAGGCTATTCTGCCCTTCGAACCAGCACCACCATTCATTGTGATAATGGCTGATCATCCTCAATCAGTATCCTGTTGCTGCCTTATCCCCATAACCTGGTACGACCTGGTTGGTGAATGGGAGGAAGGAATCTAGTTGGCAGGGAAGAGTGGAAGGGGCTGGGAAGTGAGTTGGGGGATGGGATGGGAGATTATTTGAAATTGGAGAACTCAGTGTTGAGTCCTCCAGGCTGTTGACTGCTCAGACAGAAGATGAGGTTTTGTTCCTCCAATTTGTGGTTTGGTTTGTTGTGGTAATGGAGGAAGCCAAAGATAGTCATGTCAGAAGGGGAGTGGGAAGGGGCATTGAAATGGGTGGAGACTGGGAAGTCCGCTCAGCCTCTGCGATGCTCAGCAAACCGTTCCCCGAGTTTACACTCTGTTTTCCCGATGTAGAGAAGACCACAATTGGCAAAGCACAGCAGGTCAAGCAGCAGTAGGACAGTCGAAGTTTTGGGCATGAGCCCTTCATCAGGAATGATGTGTGGATGTTCAGAGGGGTATTAGTGTCCTTCTGTGCCAGTTGTCAGACAGGTGCAGCAGGTACTGAGCAAGGCAAGTGGTGTATTAGCAAGAGGAATTCTGATCGGAAGCGGGAATGTCTTCCTACAGTTAGGGGGTCATTGAATATATTCAAGGCTGAGTTCATCTGATTTTTATGTGAATGTTTATGGGGAAGGCAAGAAAATGGTTTTAAGACCAGTATAGAACCGAGTTACAGAGCCATACGGCACAGAAACAGACCCTTCAGTCCAACTAGTCCATGCTGACTATGTTCTCAAACTAAACCAGTCCCACCTGCCAGTATTTTGGCCCATATCCCTCCAATCCTTTCCTATTCATGAACTTATCCAAATGTCTTTTAAACGTTGTTACTGTACCTGCATCCACCACTTCCTCTAGACATTTAGTCTGCATGTTAACCACTCTGTATAAAAAAAATTGTGGCCTTCAAGTCTTTTTAAAATCTCTTTCTCCTGTCACCATCAAAATTTGCTCCCTAATCTTGAAACCCCAACCCTAGGGGAAGGATACCCGTCGTTCACCTCATCTCTCCCCTCATGATTTTGTAAACCCTGATAAGGTCACCTCTCCACCTCCTATGTGCCAGTGAAAAAGTCTCAGCCCATCCACCTAGATGCAGGTAGATCCATATCCAGTCATGATCTGTTCAACGCTGGTCCCAATTCTCTCTCTCGGTGAATTGGCCATTCTCTCTAACGAAACCAGCTACTCAGTCACTGCTCCATCTGATACACAACATTGGAAACTTAGTGCAGGAGGCTGCAAGAAATGAGCAGCTTTAAAACAAAAACCGCTTGGAGCTCTCAGCTTTCAATGAGAGCCTGAATCCGGCAGAACGTTCAGGTTACCTTTATTACGTCCCAACATTGTTACAGCTTCAGATCCCCCCAGCAAAAAGGCAGAGAAAGAGTAGCTGTTTGTTAGACAGCTCAACAACAGGGGGAGGAGCAAGGGGCGGAGCAAGGCCAACAGCAGGCCCCCGCACTACGCCTGCGTTACCTTGCACAGTTTACAAAAATCCCTTCCCGTTCAGAGACTCCCCACAGTGTGGGAACAGGCTACTCAGCCCAAAGACTACACACCGATCCTCCGAAGGGTAAACCCACCCACACAATTCCCCTACCCCTATTGCTTAACATTTACCCCTGACTAATGCACCTACCCTGCACATCCCTATGCGCAATATCCCAACCCAATCTAGTCCCACCTGCCAGCTCGGGGCCCATATCCCTCCAGTTGCCTTTTAAATGTTGTAATTGTACCAGCCTCCACCACTTCCTCTGGCAGCTCATTCCATACACGTACCACCCTCTAAGTGAAAAGGTTGCCTCTTAGGTCTCTTTCATATCTTTCCCCTCTCACTGTAAACCTATGCCCTCTAGTTCTGGACTTTCCCACCCCAGGGAAAAGACTTTTTCTATCTATCCTATCCATGCCCCTCATGATTTTATAAACCTCTATAAGGGTACCCCTCAGCCTCTGACGCTCCAGGGAAAACAGCCCCAGCCTGTTCTGTCTCTCCCTATAGCTCAAATCTTCCAGTCTTGGCAACATCCTTGTAAATCTTTTCTGAACCCTTAAGTTTCACAACATCTTTCTGATAGGAAGGAAACCAGAATTGTACTATTCCAACTGTACAGCAGTAACATGACCTCCCAACTCCTGTACTCAATATTCTGACCAATAAAGGAAAGCATACAAAACACCATCTTCACTATCCTGTCAACCTGCAACTCCACTTTCAAGGAGCTATGAACTTGCACTCCAAGGTCTCTTTGTTCAGCAACACCCCCTAGGACCTTACCATTAAGTGTATAAGTCCTGCTAAGATTTGCTTTCCCAAAATGCAGCACCTCACATTTATCTAAATTAAATTCCATTTGCCACTTCTCAGCCCATTGGCCCATCTGATCAAGATCCCATTGTAATCTGAGGTAACCTCCTTCGCTGTCCACTACACCTCCAATTTTGGTGTCATCAGCAAACTTGCTTACTATTCCACTTATGCTCACATCCAAAAAGTAGTGGACCTATTATCTATTTTCAAAGTGGAATTTACAATATATTACATGTATTGACTGCCTGCAGATTGTGCAGTCTTTCAGCAAAGTAGAATGTTTAGGGTGTAGGTTTGCTCACTGAGCTGTAGGTTTGATATCCAGACGTTTCATTACCTGGCTAGGGAACATCAGTGGTGACCTCCAAGTGAAGCGAAGCTGTTGTCTCCTACTTTCTACTTATGTTTGTCCTGGATGGGGTTCCTAAGATTTGTGGTGATATCAAAGTTACGAAGAGAGATACATAATTTATTTAACCAAATACAATGGCAGTGCAGAGAATTTCAGAAAAGTGCAATAAATATTTATTTTTTACCCCTTATTCAACTCATTCAAGAATTTCAAATTGAATCTGAGCTAACTTGAGAGCAAATGGCAACATTTGTTTGTTAATAGACTCACCATAGATAAAAGTGATCTTTCATAATTTAAGTCATAATGTTTAATCCCAAACGGAGCAATTAAGTGCAAAGTTACTTTCACCATTTAATAAAACACTGCAAATTTTATTTCAGATGAAAATACATTCATTTTATAATTTAGATAAGATCTTTACAAAGGAAATATACTAAACAAAATAGCTTTCCTGGGTATCAATATTGACAACAGTTATGCAGCTATTATTTGGCAATTGACCAACTAATTGAAATAATTTCAGAATAAATGAGCTACTTCATTATTATACATGGAGATATTGCATATCTTGGCTCTCACCCAAGTATTCTCGGAGCTCAAAGCTTTCAATGAGAGTTGAGCCAGGGGGTAAATTCAGGTAACTTTTATTGAGATCCAACTTTGTTACAGCTTCAAACCCCCTCAGCAAAAAGGCAGAGAAAAAGTAGCAGCTTTTTAAACAGCTCACGGTCAAAGCGCACACGCTACCCCATCACCCCCCAACCCACCTCACTTCTTTACTTTTGGTCACCACCAAGTTGTCTCTTTGTAATTGGATCCTTGGTACAGCCTTAACCCAGAGGAAGTGTTGCCTCACTCAGCAATTTCAACCCATACCCTGTATCGCACCATCTGCACTGGGATTCAAACCCGGGAGCCCCCGGAACTGGGTTGATAGTCCAGTTGATACTGCCACTCAGCCATCGCGCCTTCAATCCCCCTGCGATGGTAAATGAACTCGCTGGTGCCTCCGGAGATTGGTAGAGCTGGTGAAGCCCTTCCCGCACAGGGGGCAGCTGAAGGGCCTTTCTCCTGTGTGGATCCGCTGGTGGGTCAGCAGGTTGGAGGCCTGGGTAAATCTCTTCCCGCACTCGGGACACATGAAGGGCCTCTTCCCCCATGTGGACCCGCTGGTGTCTCAGCAGGGTGGAGGAATAGCTGAAGGGCGTCTCCCCAGTGTGGATCCACTGGTGGGTTAGCAGGGTGGAGGAAGTGCTGAAGCCCTTCCCGCAGACGGGACAGGGGAACGGGCTCTCCCCAGTGTGACTGCACCTCCAGGACATATGGGACACGGAAGCTTTTCCCACTTCCACCGTTTCTCCACTGGGCTGGATTCCTCGGGTTTCTCCATGGCTGAAGCTTCAGTTACACACAAATGCGTGTGGAGCCCCTCCCCACCGTGAATTCCTCTTTCCAGGCCGTATAACTGTTTCAGGCTCCACACACACTGCACTGTAACAGTAGGGTCTCTCATCCAGTCCCACTGATGCTGAAAATGTACTCAAACAGGAACCAAAACGCTTTGCTCCTTCTCACAGAATCATAGTTGAAAACCGTTGCGGTCCCGATGGATTGAGTGACTGTTAGACGTTGACGTCAAAGTGAGGACTGCAGACGCTGGAGAGTCAGTGTTGAAAAGTGTGGCGCTGAAAAAGCACAACAGGTCAGGCAGCATCAGAGGAGCAGGAAAGTCAATGTTTCGGGCATAAGCCCTTCCTCTGTTGATTTTGAAGCTTCAGTCTTCAGATCTTCAAATACACTGTTAAAAACAGATTACAAAAGTCATCACTATCAGTGCAGGGTAGAAATTCAGAACAAGCAATTCTACTTTGTGGAATATTCTTTTCTTTTGTTGTTCTACAAAATTGAAAGCACCATCCCACTCTCCCTTCCCCTCTGTTCTCACTCCGCTCTAACTAATTCCCCTGCAGGTGCTGATTCAGGATCTTACAGGGGCAGAAAAGCAAAAACATCAAGACTGACATCTCTCTGAATTTTGGATACCTCCACCTGAAAGTTAATATCTTTCACAACACTGGGATACTGCTGAGAGTGAGCAAGTCTGATTTTTGTGAAGCAAAATAAAAGTGTGTCAATTCAGGGTGAACCTGCAATGCAGCTTCTTGAGGAAGAACCAGACACAAAATGGTTAACGACCCCGGGAAGGTGGGAGCAAAATGAGACATCAAGGCATTAACACCAATACACTTCAGTCAAACTCTTCTGCTTCCCAGTCAGGGCAAAACATGCTCTGGAAGTCCAGTCTTCACAACCACACTTCTGCTTTCACTGAAGACAATTAGAGTCACACAGCACGGAAACAGACCCATTGGCCCAACCTGCCCAGATTTCCTAAATTAATCTAGTCACATTTGCCATCACTTGGCCCCTATATGGGCCGGATGCTGGCAGCTGGGACTAAATTGGGTTGGCTATCTTGTCAGCAAGGACGAGTTGGACCGAAGGGTTTGTTTCTGTGCTGTACATCTCTATGACTCCAGTTTACCATCACTTGGCCTTGACCCATCTGAACCCTTCAAATTCAGATGCCCATCCAGGAGCCTATTAACTTGTCATCACATCAGCACCCATCACTTCCTCTGGCAGCTCATGCCATCGCTCAAGCGACACCACATTGAAAGCGTCTGGTCTGGTGCACCAGATGACATCAGAATAATCTCAGATCGTTCCAGATTGCATCGATACTCAGTCAGTGGCTTTCCTGATCAGGATGTTGTATGTGATCAAGAAGGTCAGTGGGTAGGCAATCCCCAACCTCTTAGTTCAAGTATCTCTATGAGAATTCCCTTGCTGGAGGGTCCCTTGGAGACACTTCAACTGGACTTCATTGAGTTGTAGAAATGTCAGTGCTATAAATATGTTTTGCTTATTGTTGATGTCTTTTCTAAGTGGATTGAAGCCTACCCTCCTCCTAACGCTACTGCTGAGACTGTGGTGAAGATTTTGTTTAAGGAAATAATTCCCCGCTTCAGTATACCTGCGTGCATTAGCTCGGACAATGGACCACACTTTGTAGGTAATATTAACGGAGAACTCTGCCAGCTTTGTATTTGTCGGCAACTGCATGGTGCTTATCATCCTCAGGCGGCCGGCCTTGTTCAATGTTTTAACCAGACTCAAGACTAAACTTGTCAAATTAATGGTGAAGTCTGGCCTGTCCTGGTTATGCTAATCCCTGTGGCTTTATTCCAGATGCAATCCGTGTCTGCGGGCAAGACACGACTGTCTCCAGCTGAGAGTCTCTCTGGTCACCCTCTCCGTACCCCTTGGAACGATTCGGCTCCCTTCTCAGTCCACTTCCACCACGTGACCAAAGCAATCATTGGTTATGTTCTTGCTCTAACTAGTGTTATGCGTGCCTTTTACTCCCAGGAGCGTGCGGCCTACAGTGATGTTCCCTCCCTTTCAGCCTCATCACAGGTAGAGCCTGGTTCGTTGGTGCTTCTCAAGAACTGGACTCGCAAAGGTCTCCAACCTCGTTGGGATGGCCCCTTCTAGATTTTACTTCCCACCCCTACAGCGGTCAAAGTCGCTGGGCGCTCAGCTTGGGTCCAACTGCACCATTGTAAATTGATTGACCACACCAATCAAAAGAGGGGAAGAGGAGGAGAGAATACTGGAATCCCAACAAAAGGAGTGGAACCTGTCCAGTTTGGTTTTTGAATTTTGCTGTTGTTCTAATGTTAATCTTATTACAGATACTTGAAGTAAGAGGAGGGACATGTGGGGGATCGCTTATCTCCTCACCTTTCTGATCACGTACAACATCCTGATGGGGAAAGCCACTAAGTATGGATGCGACCAGGAATAATCAGATTATCCACCACCCATGCTGAGGAGATGTCGTCCAGTGCACCGGACCAGACGCCTTTGATGTATGGAACATGATGAACATAGAACATAGAACATAGAAGAATACAGCGCAGTACAGGCCCTTCAGCCCTCGATGTTGCGCCGATCAAAGCCCACCTAACCTACACTAACCCACTATCCTCCATATACCTATCCAATGCCCGCTTAAATACCCATAAAGAGGGAGAGTCCACTACTGCTACTGGCAGGGCATTCCATGAACTTACGACTCGCTGAGTGAAGAACCTACCCCTAACATCAGTCCTATATCTACCCCCCTTTATTTAAAGCTATGCCCCCTTGTAATAGCTGACTCCATACGTGGAAAAAGGTTCTCACTGTCAACCCTATCTAACCCCCTAATCATCTTGTACACCTCTATCAAATCACCCCTAAACCTTCTTTTCTCCAATGAAAACAACCCCAAGTGCCTCAGCCTTTCCTCATAGGATTTTCCTACCATACCAGGCAACATCCTGGTAAACTTCCTCTGCACCCGTTCCAGTGCCTCCACATCCTTCCTATAGTATGGCGACCAAAACTGCACACAATATTCCAGATGCGGCCGCACCAGAGTCTTATACAACTGCAGCATGACCTCAGGACTCCGGAACTCAATTCCTCTACCAATAAAAGCCAGTACGCCATATGCCTTCTTCACTGCACTATTTACCTGGGTGGCAACTTTCAGAGATCTGTGTACATGGACACCAAGATCCCTCTGCTCTTCCACACTACCAAGTAGTCTACCATTAGCCCAGTAATCCATCTTTTTATTACTCTTACCAAAGTGAATCACTTCACACTTAGCTACATTGAACTCCATTTGCCACCTTTCTGCCGAGCTCTGCAGCTTCTCTATATCCTGCTGTAACCTGCCATATCCTTCCTCACTGTCTACAACTCCTCCGACTTTCGTATCATCCGCAAACTTGCTCACCCAACCTTCTAACCCTTCCTCCAGGTCATTTATAAAAATGACAAACACCAATGGTCCCAAAACAGATCCTTGCGGAACACCGCTAGTGACGGCACTCCAAGATGAACCTTTGCCATCAACTACTACCCTCTGTCTTCTTCCAGAGAGCCAATTCCTAATCCAAACCTCCAACTCACCCTCAATGCCATATCTCTGTATTTTCTGCAGTAGCCTACCATGGGGGACCTTATCAAACGCCTTACTAAAATCCATATATACCACATCTACCGCTTTCCCCTCATCTACCTCCTTAGTCACCTTCTCAAAGAATTCAATAAGGTTTGTGAGGCACGACCTGCCCTTCACAAAACCATGCTGACTATCCTTGATCACATCATTCTTATCCAGATGTGCATAAATCCTATCCCTTACAATTCTCTCTAAGACTTTGCCCACAACAGAAGTGAGACTCACTGGCCTATAGTTACTAGGATTATCCCTACTCCCCTTCTTGAACAAGGGAACCACGTTTGCTAGCCTCCAGTCCTCTGGCACTACTCCTGTCGACAAAGAGGACACAAAAATCAAGGCCAATGGCTCTGCAATCTCCTCCCTTGCTTCCCAGAGAATCCTAGGATAAATGCCATCAGGCCCAGGGGACTTATCTATTTTCACCCTTGCCAGAATTTCCAACACCTCTTCTCTACATATCTCAAAGCCATCCATTCTACTTATTCGTGCCTCAGTATTCATATCGACAACAATGTCCTGTTCCTGAGTGAACACTGACGAAAAGTATTCATTCAGCGCCTCCCCAATCCATTCAGCCTCCACACGCAACTTCCCATTACTATCCTTGATTGGACCTATTCCTTCCCTAGTCATTCTTTTATTCCTAACATACCTATAGAAAGCCTTAGGGTTTTCCCTAATCCTACCAACTAAGGACCTTTCATGTCCCCTCCTTGCTGCTCTTAGCTCTCTCTTCAGGTCCTTCCGGGCTACCTTATAACTCTCAATTGCCCCTATTGAACCTTCACGCCTCATCTTTACAAAGGCCGCCCTCTTCCATTTAACAAGGGATTCCAACTCCTTATTAAACCACGGCTCCCTCACACGACCCTTTCCTCCCTGCCTAAGATTGATCATTGCAATGGACTCTTCCATCAGAAAGACCAGATGGTCCATCTGGACAGTAGAAATCAGTGGGAGTTACCATGTCGTTACCGAACATGTCTTTTTGATTTTACCTGCAGACGCAAGCCTGGTGAGGATAAAAATGATCAACCCTGTTAGTATGGTAAATATTTTAAGGGCGGCCAGGAACTCCATTCCTTTTTGCAGGACGGGCTGACTCGAGAAAAGGGAAGCCTGATCGGGGAAACTCCTCAATCCACAAACAACTTATTTATACAGGCCCACAGAATGCTCTTCACCCCAGAGGCAGTAGTATGTTACTTCTCTCTATCGGGAGATGACTTACTTGCCCCGTCCCCAGTCCCGATTCCAATCTTTTCATCAGAATTCCTACTGCCGACCCTGCGAAGAGAAATATCACTTTCCAATACCTCCAGTCTGTGTATACAAACAGCTGGTGTAACACTGGCTGGGGTACAGCAGGCCTTATGCGGCACATGGACCTGGAATGGAACCCTTCCCTTGCGCATTTATAGGCCTTTTCTCTTTTCAGAATCTGATACTGTCACCAAGACCATGTACAATCAAGCTAAGGGAGATCCCAATGGGAACAGCATTCTGAGGACCATTGTCTCCCATACAGTGCGAGTGCTCGAGTCACTTGGCCCATTTTTTACAGCGCTCAAGCAACTCCTCTTGCAAAACGTCGACCCTTTACTCTTGTAGACCTGACTAGACCCCCTGCTGTAACATTTCAGTAACCTATTTTGACAAACTCTCCCTAATATACACCAAACCAGACTATTATTTCTTCAGCTAAGGTAAAGCTACCAATTTCCTTTTCCTTGATGGCAAAGATGTCCCTTATAAGGTCACTATCTGAGCCCTTGTTCCCACAACAGTACCATGTCCTGGGCAGTGGACAAGTCGATGGAACCTCCATCAGAGGAGGATGCATCGATCGGTCTCAGCCAACCTTGCTCCAACTGGAAGGATCCCAAGGGACTGGGTGACAATACAGGACACCCGATAGGCTGGGGAATCCAGAGTACCCTGAGGTTGGAAGGATCAGAATTGGTATGCCTTAGATTATATACTTGCCCAGGAGGGTGAGGTCTGCACGATTGTCCAAGATAAATGCACTATGGGCATTCCCGATCTCACTGGCAATATTACTGAGATACAAGAAGAGATCCAGGTATTCCTTGACAGAATGACTGAAGGGACCAGTTGGACAAACTGCAGATCGGGCTAATGGTACAATTGGCTTATCAATTCAGCTATGTCTGTTTGTCGGTATTGGTATTCTTAGGTATTTAATTGCTAGGCTTATGAGGTCCCTTAGTGATATAGCTTTGCCCCAGAAGATGCTGCTTTTGCGATCTGATGGCTCACCCACACGGGTCAATGGCGATGATAAATATGACCAGATGAGCTGCGAAGATGGTGGTACCGCTCTGCAGGATGTTGATGGCTGGACCACCTTGAAGGGATTCGTTTGGACTAGCCTTCTCTTTCAGTGATCGCGGTGTAATCAAAGGGAGGAATGAGGGTGTGGGCATCTGGGTGATAAAGTCTAGAGCCTTAAAACTTCTCTTTAAACATTCAGACTAAAATGTAATGCTGAATTATTGAATACATTTACTGCACTAGAAAATAAACAGACAGGAAGGCTCAGAAAGAGGAGAGAACTTAAAGTTAGGGACACCTGGGCTCACCAAGTGATAACAGGATGCTGTGAGGCAATTACGAACGTTTGCCTCAGCATCGGTGAATCCGTGTGAACAGGACACCAAGTGATAACATTCACAGCCATTCCCTTGTGAGACTATTTTAGTGCTGAGGCTGTTGGATCCCGTAGAAAATTAACTCTTGGTGCTTATCTGCTATGGATTGAATTGAATTGCATTTTGGGACTTTATGATGAGAGATTTTTATTCCAGGCTTCTAAAAGAGTATGATCTCCAGGACAAACCAAGAGAGAGGCTTTACAGGTCTGAGTTCTCAAAGGATTCCCTGGGCCACCTCAAATCTCCACTTTAACATGGGAGGTAGGACAAAATGGCTTCTGCTTGGTTAACTCAGTCAGAACTCAGTCAGGCATATACTCATGACTCAGAACAAACAAGAAACCACAGACTGATGTAAATCTGGTGAAAAAAACAGTGTGGAAACGGGCCCTTCAGCCCAACCAGTCCACAATGACCCGCTGAAGAGTAGTCCACCCAGACCCATCTCCCTCTAACTAATGCACCTAACATTATGGGCAGTTTAGCATGGCCAATTCACCAAACCTGTACATCTTTGGATTGTGGGAGGAAACCCACACAGACATGGGGAGAATGTGCAAACTCCATACAGACAGCCACCCAAGGCTGGAATCGAACCTGGGGCTGTGAGGCAGCAGTGCTAACCACTGGGCCACTGATGAGTACACCTAGAGTGCCAGAAGAATCTGCCGACTTTTACAGAGTTTGGATAGAACTTATATACATTGTTTAGAGTCAGACATTGAGCATGATCACATAGTAACAACCAATCAGATCCCGCAAGGTCCTTGTGCATTTTTGACTTAGCCTAGGGTGGCACAGTGGCTCAGTGGTTAGTACTTCTGCCTCACAGCACCCGGGTCCCAGGTTCGATTCCAGCCTTGGGTGACCGTCTGTGTGGAGTTTGCACATTCTCCACGTGTCTACGTGGGTTTCCTCCCACAGTCCAAAGATGTGCATGTTAGGTGAATTGGCTGTGCTAAATTGCCCATAGTGTTAGGTGCATTAGTCAGAGGGAAAATGGTTCTGGGTGGGTTACTCTTTGGAGTGTCAGTGTGGACAGGTTGGGCTGAAGGGCCTGTTTCCACACTATTGGGAATCTAGTCTAATCTAATCCTTCTGGGCTGATCACAGTCTACTGACCCGGCCGTATCAAAGAATAAACTATTGCTTGTGTGATTGACAAAAGAGTCACTTCCAGGTGTGTTTATTGACCAATCCCAGAAATCTGAAGATCCGGATAGCAGTCCAGATAAGAACAACCAGATAGGAAATGGTTAATGTCCCCAGAATGTGGGGAGCAAAATAAGACATCAAGGCATTAACACCAACACTAGGGAGAACCTGAACATACAGATGTGACAAACATTAAGTGCAAGCCAGAATCACAGATGTACAGCACAGAAACAGTCCCTTCAGTCCAATTCATCCATGCTGACCAGATATCCTAAATCAATCTAGTCCCATTTGCCAGCACTTGGCCCACGTCCCTCTAAATGCTTCCCAACATATACCAATCCAGATACCTTTTAAAGGTTGTAATTGTACCAGCAGTCACCACTTCCTCTGGCAGCTCATTCTTTACACACACCACCCTCTGTATATAGGAGTTGCCCCTTAGGTTTCTTTTAAATCTCACCCTCACCATAAACCTATGAGCAATCCCAGATCAAAGATCTTGTCTATTTACCCTCGCCATGCCCCACATTATTTTATGCAAGGTTGTAGGGTCACCCCTGTAGGATATAGGTAAAGCAGTGTTACTTCTGCAACCATAATTGCTTCTGCAAGGTCAATGAACTAACGCCAGTGTATAATTGTTTCAGCCAAGAGTGGAGTTAACAAGAATGAAAGCTATGTGAAGGAAATATATAATTGCTTTTGTATTAGCTAAAATGTGCATACAAGAATGAAATGTGCCTGCAAACAATGGTAGATGTTACAGACAAACAGATAAGGTGCTGTGAAGGGAGGGGGTGTAGGTTAAGCTAGATAATGCTCGTACAAACAGTTATAAGCATCTGTTTCCTGCTTCTGCAAAACAAAAAAAAATCAAAGAGGTCAGAAGGCTCAGCGTCGGCGAAAAATGGGAGGAAATGTTGCTTTCGCAAGCAAGGAAGCAGCTGGCAGTGAAAGAGGATAGACGCTAACACTTTGTTCACGCACAAGGCCGGGTAAGGCAAGAAATAAACAAGAGTAATGGGCGCCACCAGGAAAGAATGGAGGGACAAACCGATCTTTTGAGGGTCAGCTTGGAACATCAGGGCGGGGGCAGGGGAAGGGGAGAATGTGAATGAGGGAAAGAAGCTGAATGTGCTGGAGCAAGGTGGAGGAAGAACAGAGGATGCAAAACCGGCTTGAAGCTGCAATGAGGAACATTGCATGTGCTGTATTTGTACCTGTTGCATTTACTTGTGGGAATCGGGTGCATTTTAAACATTAAAACAGAAAAGATATCCAGCCTTCTCCGTTCCCAATCTCTATTCTTCAGTCCCTCCTCACCCGGATAATTAAGACACATACCGGAGTTTGCGGAGTCTGCTCCCTCCCTGCATTCACTCCAGTTGCTACAAGTGACCAATTTCCCCTCCTCCCATCTCTGTCTCTCTCCCAGGATGAAGAGTCGTCTATAGGGCGAGAGATTCACTTTGAAACTGACAGGGCCACTTCCGCGTTGTGACGTGACAAAGGAACTAGGGGCGGGGCGAGGAAAAGTGACGGTTGTGGGGATGGGGCATGACCGACAAAGGGAAACCGCACTGCGCATGCGCTGCGCCTGCAGCAGACGAGGACGAGAACACACTTTTCAAAAACACCCCTCCCTTAAGAGAATCCCCACAGTGTGGAAGCAGGCCACTCGGCCTCACCGAACCTCCCAAGGGTCACCTACCCACACCCATTGCTCTACATTTAACCCTGAGTAATGCACCTAACCTGCACATTATGCCTAATTTAGCAGAGCCAATCCACCCTAACCTGCACTTTCCTGGGCACGATGGGTATTTCAGCATGGCCAATCCACTTTAGATTAGAGTGGTACTGGAAAAGCACAGCAGGTCAGGCAGCATCCGAGGAGCAGGAAAATCGACGTTTCGCACAAAAGCCCTTCATCAGGAATAGAGGCAGAGTGCCTGCAGGGTGGGGGTGGGGATTGAGAGAGATAAATTTCAGGTTGTCAGGTGTATGTTGATTTTAAAGAATATTAAGGGTCTTTTAAGAAATAGTTTTAAGCTAAGAAATTATTTGTAGCTGACCACAAAAAAAGGGCAGCGGGGCACTCTAAATAAGCTCATAGTTTGTAGGTCCGCTTTTTGGACTATCAAGATAGTAAAGGATGATCTCAGAAGTCAGACGGTTAGATAAGATAAGAGGAACTGGACAAAATAACAGGAAGGCTGTACTGAACAAGGACAGCCAAATAAGGCAGATTTAAAGAAAAACAAGTTAAGTAATTAATAAGTATGAAAGGCTTAGGCTTGGGTGCAGGGAATTACAAAATGAAGGAATAACGGGCGCAAATAATAACCAAATAAAGGGATAGAATGAAATAGACACTTATAATAGGTTTATTGGTCAGTGTAGGGGTGTCGAGAGAGCCCTCAGAAAAGTATAAAAAGCTCTGTATTTTACTGTCGGATATGTCTCTCTTCATACAGACACCCATCTTGCAACATGTTGGAATAAATGTGCTGCTTCAGAACTCTTTGACTCAGACTGAAAATTATTGATTAAGTGGGGTTCGTTTCTCACAGCACTATGGGTAATTTAGCATGGCCAATCCACCCTAACATTCACATCCCTGGGCACTATGGGTAATTCAACATGGCCAATCCACTTTTGATTAGAGTGATGCTGGAAAAGCATGCAGTTCAGGCAGCATCCGAGAAGCAGGAAAATCGACGTTTCGGGCAAAAGCCCTTCATGAGAAATAGAGCCTGCAGGGTGGAGAGATAAATGAAGGAGGGTGGGGGTGGGGAGAAAGTAGCATAGAGTACAATAGGTGAATGGGGGTGGGGATGGAGGGGATAGGTCAGGGAGGAGTGTGAGGGAAGGTAGCAAAGAGTATGGAGGTGGGAATGAAGGTGATAGGTCAGACAGGAGGGTGGAATGGCCTGTTCGGATCCGAACTCTGCTGGTTTAAAGGTGGTCCGGAGTCCGTGTGGGATGAGTTGGTTACGGAGGCAGGTACTGACGAAGCAAATGTGGCTGTGGTAGCGAGTCTGTTTCAGGACATGGTTGAAGAGCTTCAGGGCAGAGGAAATGACCTGGGAGTTGCAGTGGGAGAGGGACTGCCTGAGATTCTTATAGAGAGAGGAGGAAAACTTCTTCAAGGCAGGTATCCTTGCAAGAGGATTCATAGTAGGGTTAAAATCAATGAGGTAAAAACAAGGACTGCAGATGATGGAAACCAGATTCTAGAATCCCACAACTCCAGGCTGTAGTCCAACAGACTTCTTTGGAAACAGTAACTTTTGGAGTGCTACCTTTTCATCGGGTGGTTGTGGAGGATAAGATCCTAAGACACAATTTAGAGCAAAACATTCCAGCGTCCTGCCACTGAACTGGTATATTGAACAAACCTGGATTGTTAAGTCTTCCACCTTTTCAAATAGGTTGCAGGTCTCATTACAATGTAAATCCCAGAATTTCTTGTTGTCACCTTCTCAAGATAACAAGGTTTTATAGCAAAAGCTCACATCTCAACCCAGACAATGCATTAAAGGCGTGAGGTCAGAGTCTGCCTGTATCCCAATCTTGAGTCAGACTGGTTCTATTTCCAAAGTCAAATTTACAAACTATTACATGTATTGACTGCCTGCAGATTTTTGCTTTAAAAAATGCACATAGAATGTATTTGCAAATATACATCCCACCCCCACCACACACACACACACACACGCACACACATGCACACACACACGCACCAGTTGGGTGAATTCGTACTTGCAGAATTATGTCTTTGCTCAAAAACTGCATGAATCCATGCAAGATTCTGTAAATCAGTTTAACCATTGTGGCACAGACAGTCTCACACAGGGGAGCTCACACTTTCAATACATTATCTGGGCTGACGCGACAGTAATTGGTAAAGTTCACTTGAGGATTTAACTATTTTAAAAGGTTTTGTGATTTACATTTGAAAGAACTGAAACTATCATGGTCATTCGAACAGATGAGAGACTTAACAAACAATCCAGGTCTTCTTCAGTATATAATTTTAGTTACATCACACTATAAACTGTTGCTATAAATTCTGTGTCTTACAATTTTATATTCCACAATCCACTGATGAAGGAGCTGCACTCGGAAAGCTAGTGCTTCCACTTAAACTTGTTGGACAGAATTCCTCAAGTAGGGCACCATAAGAATCCTGGGAGACCCCTATTTCTTGTTTACTTCGTAATGAACAAACATTAAGCACGATCCCCTATTTATTTCTCATTTGGTTTCATTTTTCTTGTTTTATTCCCTGCGATGATGTGGGAGAATTGTTAGATTTGGGTCAGCCATTTTGTCACATATTAGAGCCTGGAAACCATTTTGAATCTCAGCTTAGTGCCTGCTTGCTAAAGCTTGTGTTTCCCAGGCTCAGCGGAGACGGTTGGCCTTGCAGCTGTACTGCTTCCTGATAAACAAATTCTTTCCTGACATGGGGCTTTATTTCCATCCCCCACAGTTGGCGAGTCAGGCAGGAGATACCCTGGTCCTCTCAGGTCATCGGTCGATATCCTTTGAGAGATGAGTGTCCAAAATAAAGAGGAAAGCTGGCCAGGGACAAAAATGCTGTTAGAAATGTTGATACAATTCTCCCTACTCAGCCATAAGATACTAGTGAGAGAACTCAACAGGGTCCTAGCGTCTGGAGGCGCAGGCAGGCAGAGAGAGAGGGGTGCAGGCAGGCAGAGAGAGAAAGAGAGAGAGAGAGAGAGAGATGCAGGCAGAGAGAGAGAGAGAAAGAGAGAGAGAGGGGCGCAGGCAGGCAGGGAGAGAGAGAGAAAGAGAGAGGGCGCAGTCAGGCAGAGAGAGTTGCGCAGGCAGGCAGAGAGAGATAGGGGCACAGGCAGGCAGAGAGAGAGAGAGAAAGAGAGGGGCACAGGCAGGCAGAGAGATATAGGGGCGCAGGCAGAGAGAGAGAGAGACAGAGAGCACTTGTGCTTTACAAAGTTAGTAATAATGAATTTGCTTGCCCCAGGGTTTTGAGAGGTGAAACCTTATTTGATAAGCCCTGGACCCACACTGAGGTCCGTGACATGCTTCAAGATGCCCCCGATCTGTTTGAGTGCACAACATTAGTTTTAATTGGTGAGTAGAAATCTGAAGTATAATTGCTCGCTTCAGGACGTCCAGACTTGAATGAATTTGGCATACAGGACACATTGGGCAACTATGAACTGAGACATGTAGAAAGTTGAAGAGTGTTACAGAGAGAAAGGCGCGCAGGCAGGCAGAGAGAGAGAGAGAGAGAGAGGCGCGCAGGCAGAGGGGGGCATAAACAGGCAGAGAGAGAGGGACGCAGGAAGGCAGAGAGAGGGGGAGTGGCGCAGGCAGGCAGAGAGAGAGAGGGGCGCAGGCAGGCAGAGAGAGAGAGAGAGGAGCGCAGGCAGGGGGGGCATAGACGGGCAGAGAGAGGGGGTGCACAGGCAGGCAGAGAGAGGCGCAGGCAGGCAGAGAGAGAGAGGTGCAGGCAGGCAGAGAGAGAGGGGCGCAGGCAGAGGGGGGCATAGACGGGCAGAGAGAGAGAGGGGGGGCGCAGGCAGGCAGAGAGAGAGAGGGGGGCGCAGGCAGGCAGAGAGAGAGGGGGGTGCAGGCAGGCAGAGAGAGAGAGAGGGACACAGGCAGGCAGAGAGAGAGAGAGGGACACAGGCAGGTAGAGAGAAAGAGAGGTGTGCAGGCAGGTAGAGAGAGAGAGGGGGCGCAGGCAGGCAGCGAGGGGGGCGGCAGGCAGAGAGAGGGGGAGTGCAGGCAGGCAGAGAGAGAGAGAGAGGGCACAGGCAGGCAGAGAGAGAGGGGGGCGCAGGCAGGCAGAGAGAGAGGGGGCGCAGGCAGGTAGGCAGAGAGAGAAAAAGAAAGAAGGGCATATGCAGACTGAGAGGGGTGGCGCAGGTAGGCAGAGAGAGAGAAAGAGAGAGGGCGCAGTCAGGCAGAGAGAGATGGGGCGCAGGCAGAGAGAGAGAGAGAAAGAGAAAAAGAGAGAGAGAGGTGCAGGCAGGCAGCGAGAGGGGGGTGCAGGCAGGCAGAGAGAGAGAGAGAGGCGCAGGCAGAGTGAGATAGAGGGGCGCAGGCAGGTAGGGGGAGAGTGAGAGGGGCGCAGGCAGGCAGAGAGAGAGAGAGAGAGAGGGGGTGCAGGCAGAGTGAGAGAGAGGTGCAGGCAGAGAGAGAGAGAGAGAGAGGGGCGCAGGCAGGCAGAGAGAGAGAGAGAGAGAGAGAGGGGGGCGCAGGCAGAGAGAGAGAGAGAGAGGGGCGCAGGCAGAGAGAGAGTGAGAGGGGCGCAGGCAAGCAGGGGGAGAGTGAGAGGGGCGTGGGCAGGCAGGGGGAGAGTGAGAGGGGTGCAGGCAGGCAGAGAGAGAGAGAGAGAGGGGGACGAAGGCAGGCAGAGAGAGAGAGAGAGAAGGGGCGCAGGCAGAGAGAGAGAAGGGGCGCAGGCAAGTTGAGAGAAAGGAGCACAGACAGGCAGGCAGGGAGAGAGAGAGGCGCAGGCAGGCAGAGAGACAGGGGTGCAGGCAGGTAGAAGGGGGAGAGAGAGAGAGAGACGCAGGCAGAGAGAGAGAAAGAGAGAGAGATGCAGGCAGAGAGAGAGGGACGCAGGCAGGCAGAGAGAGAGAGGGGCGCAGGCAGGCAGGGAGAGAGAGAGAAAGAGAGAGGGCGCAGTCAGGCAGAGAGAGTTGCGCAGGCAGGCAGAGAGAGATAGGGGCACAGGCAGGCAGAGAGAGAGAGAGAGAGAGAGAAAGAGAGAGGGGCACAGGCAGGCAGAGAGATATAGGGGTTCAGGCAGAGAGAGAGAGAGAGAGAAAGAGAGGCAGGCGCAGGCAGGCAGAGAGAGAGAGAGAGAGGGCGCTGACAGGCAGAGAGAGAGAGAGGGGCGCAGGCAGGCAGAGGGAGTAGAAAGAGAGGGGGGTGCAGGCAGGCAGACAGAGAGAGGGGGCACAGGAAGGCAGGCTGAGAGAGAGAGGGGGGCGTAGGCAAGCTGAGAGAGAGAGAGGAGCGCAGGCAGGCAGGGAGAGAGAGAGAAAGAGAGAGGGCGCAGTCAGGCAGAGAGAGTTGCGCAGGCAGGCAGAGAGAGATACGGGCACAGGCAGAGAGAGAGAGAGAGTGAGAGAGAGAGAAAAAGAGAGAGAGAGAGAAAGAGAGGCAGGCGCAGGCAGGCAGAGAAAGAGAGAGAGAGAGGGCGCTGACAGGCAGAGAGAGAGAGAGGGGCGCAGACAGGCAGGAAGGCAGAGAGAGGGAGAGGGGCGCAGGCAGGCAGAGGGAGTAGAAAGAGAGGGGGTGCAGGCAGGCAGAGAGAGAGAGAGGGGGCGCAGGAAGGCAGGCAGAGAGAGAGAGGGGGGTGTAGGCAAGCTGAGAGAGAGAGAGGAGCGCAGGCAGGCAGGGAAAGAGAGTGGTGCAGGCAGGCAGATAGAGAGAGAGAGGGGCTCAGGCAGGTTGAGAGAGAGGGGCACAAACAGGCAGGCAGGGAGAGAGAGGCGCAGGCAGGCAGAGAGAGAGGGGTGCAGGCAGGCAGAGAGAGAGAGAGAGGGGCTCAGGCAGGTTGAGAGAGAGGGGCACAGGAAGGCAGGCTGAGAGAGAGAGGGGGGCGTAGGCAAGCTGAGAGAGAGAGAGAGGCGCAGGCAGGCAGAGAGAGAGGGGTGCAGGCAGGCAGAGAGAGAGAGAGAGGGGCTCAGGCAGGTTGAGAGAGAGGGGCACAGACAGGCAGGCAGGGAGAGAGAGAGGGGTGCAGGCAGAGAGAGAGAGAGAGAGAGGTGCAGGCAGGCAGAGAGAGAGGGGTGCGGGCAGGCAGAAAGAGAGAGAGAGAGAGAGGGGGGCTCAGGCAGGCAGTGAGCGGGGGATGGCAGGCAAGCAGAGAGAGAGAGAGGGGTGCAGGCAGGCAGAGAGATAGAGAGAGAGGGGTGCAGGCAGAGAGAGAGAGAGAGAGAGACGCAGGCAGAGAGAGAGAGAGAGAGAGCGAGAGAGAGAGACGCAGGCAGAGAGAGAGAGAGAGACGCAGGCAGAGAGAGAGAGACACGCAGGCAGAGAGAGAGAGAGAGAGAGATAGAAAGAGAGAGAGAGATGCAGGCAGAGAGAGAGAGGAGCAGGCAGGCAGAGAGACAGGGGTGCAGGCAGGCAGAGGGAGAGGGGCTCAGGCAGGCAGTGAGCAGTGGATGGCAGGCAAGCAGAGAGAGAGAGAGAGAGAGAGAGAGAGAGGGGTGCAGGCAGGCAGCGAGCGAGGAGGAGGTGCAGGCAAGCAGAGAGAGAGAGAGAGAGGTGCAGGCAGGCAGCGAGCGAGGAGGGGGTGCAGGCAAGCAGAGAGAGAAAGAAGGAGGGGCTCAGGCAGGCAGAAAGAGAGAGAGAGGGGCACAGGCAGAGAGAGAGAGAGGGCGCTGGCAGGCAGGCAGGCAGAGAGAGGGAGAGGGGCGCAGGCAGGCAGAGGGAGGGAGAGGGGCGAAGGAAGGCAGGCTGAGAGAGAGAGAGAGGCGCAGGTAGGCAGAGAGAGAGAGGGGTGCAGGCAGGCAGGGAGAGAGAGTGGTGCAGGCAGGCAGAGAGAGAGGGGGACTCAGGCAGGCAGGCAGGGAGAGGGAGAGGGGCGCAGGAAGGCAGGCTGAGAGAGAGAGAGAGGCGCAGGTAGGCAGAGAGAGAGAGGGGCGCAGGCAGGCAGAGAGAGGGAGAGGGGTGCAGGCAGGCAGAGGGAGTAGAAAGAGAGGGGGGTGCAGGCAGGCAGAGAGAGAGAGGGGGCGCAGGAAGGCAGGCTGAGAGAGAGAGAGGCGCAGGTAGGCAGAGAGAGAGAGGGGTGCAGGCAGGCAGGGAGAGAGAGTGGTGCAGGCAGGCAGAGAGAGAGGGGGACTCAGGCAGGCAGAGAGAGAGAGAGAAGGGGCGCAGGCAGGTTGAGAGAGGGGGCACAGACAGGCAGGCAGGGAGAGAGAGAGAGGCGCAGGCAGGCAGAGAGAGAGGGGTGCAGGCAGGCAGAGAGAGAGAGAGGGGCTCAGGCAGGCAGTGAGCGGGGGATGGCAGGCAAGCAGAGAGAGAGAGAGAGAGAGAGAGAGGGGTGCAGGCAGGCAGAGAGAGAGAGAGAGGGGGGTGCAGGCAGAGAGAGAGAGACGCAGGGAGAGAGAGAGACGCAGGCAGAGAGAGAGAGACACAGGCAGAGAGAGAGAGAGAGAGAGAGAGAGGGGTGCAGGCAGAGAGAGAGAAAGAGAGAGGAGCAGGCAGGCAGAGAGAGGGGTGGAAGCAGACAGAGAGCGAGGGGGACACATGCAGGCAAGCAGAGAGAGAGAGGCGCAGGCAGGCAGAGAGAGAGGGAGGCAGGTAGAGAGAGAAGGGTGCAGGCAGGCAGACAGAGGGACGCAGGCAGGTAGAGAGAGAGGGAGGCAGGTAGAGAGAGAGGGACACAGGCAGGCAGACAGAGGGACGCAGGCCGGTAGATGGAGAGGGAGGCAGGTAGAGAGAGAGGGGTGCAGGCAGGCAGAGAGAGGGACGCAGGCAGGCTGAGAGAGAAAGGGGTGCAGGCAGGCAGAGAGAGAGAGAAGGAGGGACGCATGCAGGCAGAGAGAGAGAGGCGCAGGCAGGCAGGGAGAGAGAGAGAGGGGCGCAGGCAGGCAGAGAGAGAGAGAGAGGGGCGCAGGCAGAGAGAGAGAGAGAGAGAGATGCAGGCAGAGAGAGAGAGACGCAGGCAGAGAGAGAAAGAAAGAGAGAGAGAGAGAGATGCAGGCAGAGAGAGGAGCAGGCAGGCAGAGAGAGAGGGGCTCAGGCAGGCAGTGAGCGGTGGATGGCAGGCAAGCAGAGAGAGAGAGAGAGAGGGGTGCAGGCAGAGAGAGAGAGAGAGGGGTGCAGGCAGAGAGAGAGAGAGAGAGAGAGAGGGGTGCAGGCAGGCAGAGAGAGAGAGAGAGAGGGGTGCAGGCAGAGAGAGAGTGAGAGGGGCGCAGGCAAGCAGGGGGAGAGTGAGAGGGGCGTGGGCAGGCAGGGGGAGAGTGAGAGGGGTGCAGGCAGGCAGAGAGAGAGAGAGAGAGAGGGGGACGAAGGCAGGCAGAGAGAGAGAGAGAGAGGGGCGCAGGCAAGTTGAGAGAAAGGAGCACAGAGAGGCAGGCAGGGAGAGAGAGAGGCGCAGGCAGGCAGAGAGAGAGGGGTGCAGGCAGGCAGAAGGGGGAGAGAGAGAGAGAGACGCAGGCAGAGAGAGAGAAAGAGAGAGAGAGAGAGATGCAGGCAGAGAGAGAGGGACGCAGGCAGGCAGAGAGAGAGAGGGGCGCAGGCAGGCAGGGAGAGAGAGAGAAAGAGAGAGGGCGCAGTCAGGCAGAGAGAGTTGCGCAGGCAGGCAGAGAGAGATAGGGGCACAGGCAGGCAGAGAGAGAGAGAAAGAGAGAGGGGCACAGGCAGGCAGAGAGATATAGGGGCTCAGGCAGAGAGAGAGAGAGAGAGAGTGAGAGAGAGAGAAAAAGAGAGAGCGAGAGAGAGAGAAAGAGAGGCAGGCGCAGGCAGGCAGAGAAAGAGAGAGAGAGAGAGAGGGCGCTGACAGGCAGAGAGAGAGAGAGGGGCGCAGACAGGCAGGAAGGCAGAGAGAGGGAGAGGGGCGCAGGCAGGCAGAGGGAGTAGAAAGAGAGGGGGTGCAGGCAGGCAGAGAGAGAGAGGGGGCGCAGGAAGGCAGGCAGAGAGACAGAGGGGGTCGTAGGCAAGCTGAGAGAGAGAGAGGAGCGCAGGCAGGCAGGGAAAGAGAGTGGTGCAGGCAGGCAGATAGAGAGAGAGAGGGGCTCAGGCAGGTTGAGAGAGAGGGGCACAAACAGGCAGGCAGGGAGAGAGAGAGAGGCGCAGGCAGGCAGAGAGAGAGGGGTGCAGACAGGCAGAGAGAGAGAGAGAGGGGCTCAGGCAGGTTGAGAGAGAGGGGCACAGCCAGGCAGGCAGGGAGAGAGAGAGGGGTGCAGGCAGAGAGAGAGAGAGAGAGAGAGGTGCAGGCAGGCAGAGAGAGAGGGGTGCAGGCAGGCAGAGAGAGAGAGAGAGAGAGAGGGGGGCTCAGGCAGGCAGTGAGCGGGGGATGGCAGGCAAGCAGAGAGAGAGAGAGGGGTGCAGGCAGGCAGAGAGAGAGAGAGGGGTGCAGGCAGAGAGAGAGAGAGAGAGAGAGACGCAGGCAGAGAGAGAGAGAGAGAGAGAGAGAGAGAGAGACGCAGGCAGAGAGAGAGAGAGAGAGAGAGAGAGAGAGAGAGAGACGCAGGCAGAGAGAGAGAGAGAGACGCAGGCAGAGAGAGAGAGACACGCAGGCAGAGAGAGAGAGAGAAAGAAAGAGAGAGAGAGATGCAGGCAGAGAGAGAGAGAGGAGCAGGCAGGCAGAGAGACAGGGGTGCAGGCAGGCAGAGGGAGAGGGGCTCAGGCAGGCAGTGAGCGGTGGATGGCAGGCAAGCAGAGAGAGAGAGAGAGAGAGGGGTGCAGGCAGGCAGCGAGCGAGGAGGGGGTGCAGGCAAGCAGAGAGAGAAAGAAGGAGGGGCTCAGGCAGGCAGAAAGAGAGAGAGAGGGGCACAGGCAGAGAGAGAGAGAGAGGGCGCTGGCAGGCAGGCAGGCAGAGAGAGGGAGAGGGGCGCAGGCAGGCAGAGGGAGGGAGAGGGGCGCAGGAAGGCAGGCTGAGAGAGAGAGAGGCGCAGGTAGGCAGAGAGAGAGGGGGTGCAGGCAGACAGAGAGAGGGAGAGGGGTGCAGGCAGGCAGAGGGAGTAGAAAGAGAGGGGGGTGCAGGCAGGCAGAGAGAGGGAGAGGGGCGCAGGAAGGCAGGCTGAGAGAGAGAGAGAGGTGCAGGTAGGCAGAGAGAGAGAGGGGCGCAGGCAGGCAGAGAGAGAGGGGGTGCAGGCAGGCAGAGAGAGGGAGAGGGGTGCAGGCAGGCAGAGTGAGTAGAAAGAGAGGGGGGTGCAGGCAGGCAGAGAGAGAGAGGGGGCGCAGGAAGGCAGGCTGAGAGAGAGAGAGAGAGAGAGAGAGGCGCAGGTAGGCAGAGAGAGAGAGGGGTGCAGGCAGGCAGGGAGAGAGAGTGGTGCAGGCAGGCAGAGAGAGAGGGGGACTCAGGCAGGCAGAGAGAGAGAGAGAAGGGGCGCAGGCAGGTTGAGAGAGGGGGCACAGACAGGCAGGCAGGGAGAGAGAGAGAGGCGCAGGCAGGCAGAGAGAGAGGGGTGCAGGCAGGCAGAGAGAGAGAGAGGGGCTCAGGCAGGCAGTGAGCGGGGGATGGCAGGCAAGCAGAGAGAGAGAGAGAGGGGTGCAGGCAGGCAGAGAGAGAGAGAGAGGGGGGTGCAGGCAGAGAGAGAGAGACGCAGGGAGAGAGAGACGCAGGCAGAGAGAGAGAGACACAGGCAGAGAGAGAGAGAGAGAGAGAGAGAGACGCAGGCAGAGAGAGAGAGAGAGAGAGATGCAGGCAGAGAGAGAGAAAGAGAGAGGAGCAGGCAGGCAGAGAGAGGGGTGGAAGCAGACAGAGAGCGAGGGGGGCACATGCAGGCAAGCAGAGAGAGAGAGGCGCAGGCAGGCAGAGAGAGAGGGAGGCAGGTAGAGAGAGAAGGGTGCAGGCAGGCAGACAGAGGGACGCAGGCAGGTAGAGAGAGAGGGAGGCAGGTAGAGAGAGAGGGACACAGGCAGGCAGAGAGAGGGACGCAGGCCGGTAGATGGAGAGGGAGGCAGGTAGAGAGAGAGGGGTGCAGGCAGGCAGAGAGAGGGACGCAGGCAGGCAGAGAGAGAAAGGGGTGCAGGCAGGCAGAGAGAGAGAGAAGGAGGGGCGCATGCAGGCAGAGAGAGAGAGGCGCAGGCAGGCAGGGAGAGAGAGAGAGGGGCGCAGGCAGAGAGAGAGAGAGAGAGACGCAGGCAGAGAGAGAGAGAGAGAGAGAAAGAGAGAGAGAGAGAGAGAGAGAGATGCAGGCAGAGAGAGGAGCAGGCAGGCAGAGAGAGAGGGGCTCAGGCAGGCAGTGAGCGGTGGATGGCAGGCAAGCAGAGAGAGAGAGAGAGGGGTGCAGGCAGAGAGAGACAGAGAGAGAGGGGTGCAGGCAGGCAGAGAGAGAGAGAGAGAGAGAGGGGTGCAGGCAGAGAGAGAGAGAAAGAGAGAGGAGCAGGCAGGCAGAGAGAGGGGTGGAAGCAGACAGAGAGCGAGGGGGGCACATGTAGGCAAGCAGAGAGAGAGGGACGCAGGCAGGCAGAGAGAGAAAGGGGTGCAGGCAGGCAGGGAGAGAGAGAGAGGGGCGCAGGCAGGCAGAGAGAGAGGGGGACTCAGGCAGGCAGACAGAGAGACGGGCACAGGCAGGCAGAGAGAGAGAGGGATGCAGGCAGGCAGAGAGAGAGAGGGGGGATGCAGGCAGGCAGAGAGAGAGAGGGGGGATGCAGGCAGGCAGCGAGAGAGAGAGAGAGAGAGAGAGAGAGGGCGCAGGCAGGCAGAGAGAAAGAGAAAGAGAGAGGGCGCAGGCAGGCAGAGAGAGAGAAAGACACACATGCAGGGGGGCAGAGAGACAGACTGACAGGGAGAGACTGCCTCAGTGCCAACACCCTGCAGCTTGCAGAAAGGTTAACACTTTGTAATCTGGTTTGAATGCACATTCGCCTGGGTCTGACACTGAAATCACAGGGGAAGCCCCTGCTGAAGAACACAAACTATGGTCTCAAATAGGGTACTCCCTCCACACCCAAACCAAAATCTGGGTGACCCCTGCTGGACTGGTTTGTGTTCCTTCTTTGCTGCTGCCTATTTTAGTTGATTATGTGCATTATTGTACACACTTGGGCAGGGAGGGAATGGTTAATACTCTGTTACAAACTTGGTGGCACCTGGATTTTCAGAAAGCAGCTAGGAAAAGAGCTGAAGTGTGTTTAACTTGTAAATTTTAATTTGATCTTTCTGTCTTTCACTACACTCTTTCTTACCTTTCTTTCACTAACTCTGTTTGATTGGGCCTGATAACCTCTAGTAAACGGGAATTACACTTTAATGCTTTTCTGTATACACAGTAGGTCAACCACTCCAGCTGCTGAGTATGTGCCCATTATCCCCATCCATCCCGAACCCGTACCAAGCGAGACCTTATGGAGTTTGAGCAACTTGCAGCTTTCTTTCCCCCTGCCTTTGGAACTGCTTAACTGGAAATCAAAGTCACCCTGTAGACAATCTTGTGCTTGGCTCAGTTCACTGTTGTGGCCCTCCTCGCCAGTGATCTCCCAGATGCTGAGATTTCCCATTCCTGATGAAACCCCTGATGATGATTCCCAATTGCTGGAGTCTTCTGCCCCTGTCCTTACTGAACCCGAGGACTATATGTCTGATCTCCAACCACCACCCCTGGCTCTGGGTATAATTCCTCTTTTGCTGATGCCCATAATCTCTGATTTTTAATAAAAAAGGAGGCATTGTGGGAGAATTTGAACAAAATTCATAAAACTGCATGGAAGCCATTTTCTCACAAAGCAATGTTTGCAGAAAAATGTAGCCTGTTAACATAATGCTGTCTGAGCCCTGGCTAAGGAATTCTGTTTTGATAGCCTGACCTTGCAGCTGCGGGCTGTCTCTGCTCCTCAGGCCATTAGACTGTGCTGCTTCATAGAATGATGGATTGGTTCTCTCTGTCCCTTATCGGTAATTCGAGCCTAGCTGGACCTGCAGTATAAGATAACATTCAGATTTGTAGACATTAAGAAACGTAGGTCTGGACAATGTATGCGAAACTTACGACTGCCCCTCAGTTGTATAATTAATGGAAAGTGGGGCTTGTGATTTACCATAAGACTTGTAACATTCTGTATTACATTAGAATACATTAGACTTTGTTTTGAACTAAGAGGAACTCCCCATGGCAACAAATAAAGCTAGTTAATTGCTCAAGGTCTCCTCTCCTGACGACTTTGCTTTAAACGATTTGACACACGAGTTACTTTGCCCCAACAGTACTAATAGTTACATCGAAGGGAGAGAGAATTCCTCAAGTAGGGCACTCTCAGAATCCTGGGAGACCCCTATTTCTGGTTTACTTCCTAATGAACAAACATTAAGCGTTTATTTATTTCTGATTTTGTTTCATTTTTCTTGTTTGATTCCCTGCTGTGACTACACTCTTGTCTGGATGGGTGACAGGCTGAGATTGTGGGTTGGCTTTCGATTAACTGAATGTTTTCTTGTTCTGGAAGCTGTAAAACAGGCGTGAAAGCTTCTACAGAAGTCCAGAAAGGTTGAGGACAGACCGACATCTTACTCTGTGGGAACAGGGAGATCAGAGGACAGAGAAATCAGGCCCTGAAATCCGAGCAGACACCAGACTACCGTGTGATCTGTGCTTTGATTAGCAGTGCCAACCCTCTGTCTTTACCGAGCTTCCCATCTGACTCCCCCCTCAATATTCAGGATCCAATCCTTGCCATCCTGAAGCCATGTCTCTGTAAGGAGTCTCAGACCATAATTATTCATTTCAATATGTGCAGTTACTTCAATCACTTTTGTTACAATGCGGCACACATTCAGACTCACCATGTATTGTTTCAGGTTTTGTGATCTTTATAATCCAGTTTTGATTGCTGGTATATTTACTCTCCTTGTCCCTTTCTTTGTTCTCTGATGTTCATTTTCCACATCACTACATTACTCACCGGCCTTGATTTGGATTGGCCATCATGTCCAGGGACGTGCAGGTTAGGTGGGTGAGCCATGGGAAATGCAGGGTTATAGTTTCACAGTAATAGAAGCAGGGGTAGACCATTTTGCCCATCCAGCCTGCTCTGCCATTCATTAAGATCATGGCTGATCTATCCATTGTCTGAGCTCCTCCTCCCTGCATTGTCCCAATTACCCTTAATTCCCAGACTCAACAGAGATACTCGGCCTTGCAACTGTACTGCTACCTGATAATTTCCGAATTATTACCTAATTATTTACTTGCATGGGAATATTCTTCTCTTTGCAAGGACCTATTGTATACTTATCAGCTACTAACCAACATTGTCCAGACACTGCGTCGCTGGGCAAAGTGACTTAGTTTGCTCAAATTCCTGCAATTAACAGTTTACTAATTGTTAAATGACTGTAACCTATATAATCACACAACTCTCTGTTTCTCGTCGGAGTGACTTGTGACTATTAGGTCGACTTGGCTCTCCCCGTGAGCTCCCGAATAAACAGTCAATAACTCAAGGTTTGTGAGTCATGATTACGTATCCAATACTTATTGGACTACTACGAGCAAGTCACTCACAGCATAATCCACTTCCATCCCCAACATGGATCAAGAGGCCATCCTTTTTTGCCAGACAAGTGAATGTATCAAGCTCAGGAAACAAAGCCTGTCAAACATTAACAGGCACAGATCTAAACCAACCTTTTCCAGAGTCTGTCCCTTCACCTCGATTGACTTTCTTTTTCCCTCAGCTCCTACAAACTAACAGCTGAACCCAAGGATGAGAAAAGAGAGTGCGGTACTCCCAGATGTTAAACAGAGGAAGGAAGTTGCAGTCTGGACTGAAGCTCAATCTTCATTCAGAGAGAGAGAGGAGCAACAGCAGCTTCAGAAGCTCATGGTCGACGATATCTCATGCTCAGAAGATATTTGGTGGGGGAGGGGGGGGGTGTTCTGATTGGCAGGAGGACCAGGCCCCTTCCAGTCCTCCAGGGTTTCCATAAAATTGGTTTCCCCATCCATCAGAACGACGGGGTGCGGGGCCCCATTTCGATCTCACACATGCGCAACATGAACACTGTTCACGGTAAATAGAGCGATATCTGGTTCGCAAGGGATTGTGGGAAGTATAGCAGCCATTAAAAAGATGAAATCAAGGGTCCTTTATGCCGTTTTAACCGTCCTTTTTCATGTGTTGGTGACGAATGCGTCAATAGCTAATCTTTAATCGATTTTCGATTGATACACTGAGTGAAAGACCACAGATGTTTAACTCTCTTTTTCCAGTATAATGCTCTTTATCTGTCCTCAAATAAGGATCAAATCAAAGCCCGACATCTGTTCCTCCTGAACGTTGACTTTTTTTCAATTTGCAGGTTCCATCCCTCCGTTTCAACCATTTATTAAAAGTTACTCATGGTGAATGGGCATCGCTGGATAACCAGCATTTAGTTCCCCTTGAGAAGGTGATGGTGACCCGCCTTCTTCAACTGCTGTGATCCATAATGGTACGGTGACCCACAATGTCCTTAGGGAGTAAATTCCAGGATTTAGACCCAGGGACACTGAGGGAACAACAATATATTTTCAAGTTAAGATGGTGAGTGGCTTGGAGGGGTACTTGCAAGAGGTTGTGTTCCCAAGTATCTGTTGCTCTGATCCTTCTAGTTAGAAGTGGTTGTTGGTTTGGAAGGCATTTTCTAAGGATCTTTGGTGAATTTCTGTGTTGGGTCTTGTAGATCATACACACTACTGCTTCTGAACAGTGGGGCAGAGGAAGTGAATGTATGTGGAGATGGTGCCAAACAAGCAGGCGACTTTGTCCTGGATGGTATCAAGCTTTTTGAATGTTGTTGAAGCTGCACCCATCCAAGCTGGTGGGAGAGGATTCCATTACACTGCTGACTTTGTCTTGTAGAAGATGGACAGGGTTTGGGGAGTCACTGTATTCCTGACCTGTTGCCTTCTCTTGTTGCCATTGTGTCTGTGATTAGGCTAGTTGAGTTTCTGGGTAAAAACAATGACTGCAGATGCTGAAAACCAGATTCTGGATTAGTGGTGCTGGAAGAGCACAGCAGTTCAGGTAGCATCTGAGGAGCAGTAAAATCGATGTTTTGGGCAAAAGCCCTTCATCAGGAATACAGGCAGAGAGCCTGAAGGGTGGACAGATAAGTGCGAGGAGGATGCGGGTGGGGAGAAAGTAGCATAGAGTACAATAGGTGAGTGGGGGAGGGGATGAAGGTGATAGGTCGGGAGTGGATAGGTGGAAAAGAAGATAGACAGGTAGGACAAGTCATGGGGACAGTGCTGAGCTGGAAGTTTGGAACTGGGGTGAGGTGGGGGAAGGGGAAATGAGGAAACTGTCGAAGTCCACATTGATGCCCTGAGGTTGAAGTGTTCCGAGGCGGAAGATGAGGCATTCTTCCTCCAGGCGTCTGGTGGTGAAGGAGCGGTGGTGAAGGAGGCCCAGGACCTCCATGTCCTCAGCAGAGTGGGAGGGGGAGTTGAAATGTTGGGCCACAGAGCGGTGTGGTTGATTGGTGCGGGTGTCCTGGAGATGTTCCCTAAAGTGCTCTGCTAGGAGGTGTCCAGTCTCCCCAATGTAGAGGAGACCGCATCGGGAGCAATGGATACAATAAATGATATTGGTGGATGTGCAGGTAAAACTTTGATGAATGTGGAAGGCTCCTTTAGGGCCTTGGATGGAGGTGGGGGAGGAGGTGTGGGCACAGGTTTTGCAATTCCTGCGGTGGCAGGGGAAGGTGCCAGGATGGGAGTGTGGGTTGAAGGAGGGCGTGGACCTGACCAGGTAGTCATGGAGGGAACGGTCTTTGCGGAAGGTGGAAAGGGGTGGGGAGGGAAATATATCCCTGATGGTGGGGTCTGTTTGGAGGTGGCGGAAATGTCAGCGGATGATTTGGTTAATGCGAAGGTTGGTAGGGTGGAAGCTGATCACCAGGGGCATTCTGTCCTTGTTACAGTTGGAGGGGTGGGGTCTGAGGGCGGAGGTGCAGGATGTGGATGAGATGCGTTGGAGGGCATCTTTAACCACGTGGGAAGGGAAATTATGGTCTCTAAAGAAGGAGGCCATCTGGTGTGTTCTGTGGTAGATCTGGTCCTCCTGGGAGCAGATACGGCAGAGGCGGAGGAGTTGGGAATACAGGATGGCATTTTTGCAGGATGTAAGATGGGAAGAGGTGTAGTCCAGGTAGCTGTGGGAGTCGGTGGGTTTGTAAATAATGTTGGTATCAAGTCGGTCGTCAATAATGGAGATGGAGAGGTTTAGGAAGGGGAGGGAGTGTCAGAGATGGTCCAGGTAAATTTAAGGTCAGGGTGGACTGTGTTGGTGAAGTTGATAAATTGCTCAACCTCCTCACGAGAGCACGAGGTGGCGCCAATGCAGTCATCAATGTAGCGGAGGAAGAGGTGGGGAGTGGTGCCGGTGTAATTATGGAAAATCGACTGTTCTCCATGGCCACAAAGAGACAGGCATAGCTGGGGCCCATATGGGTGCCCATGGCTACCCCTTTGGTCTGGAGGAAGTGGGAGGATTCGAAGGAGAAATTGTTAAGGGTGAGGACCAGTTCAGCCGAACGAATGAGAGTGTCGGTGGAAGGGTACTGTTGGGGACATTTGGAGAAGAAGAAACGGAGGGCTTGGAGCCCCTGATCATAGCGGATGAAGGTGTAGAGGGATTGGATACCCATGGTGAAGATGAGGCATTGGGGGCCGGTGAAACAGAAGTCTTGGAGGAGGTGGAGGGTGTGGGTGGTGTCTCAAACATATGTGGGGAATTCCTGGAATGGGGGATAGGACAGTGTTGAGGTAGGTAGAAATGAGTTCAGTGGGGCAGGAGCATGCTGAGACGATGGGTCGGCCAGGGTGGTCAGGCTTGTGGATCTTGGGAAGGAGGTAGAACCAGGCAGTGCAGGGTTGCCAGACTATAAGGTTGGAAGCTGTGGGTGGGAGATTTCCTGAGGTGATGAGGTTCTGTGTCGTCTGGGAGATGATGGTTTGGTGATGGGGGTGGGGTCATGGTCGAGGGGGTGGTAGGAAGAGGTGTCCTCGAGTTGGCGTTTGGCTTCAGCGGTGTAGAGGTCAGTGCGCCACAATACCACTGCGCCCCCTTTATCTGCTGGCTTGATGGTGAGGTCAGGATTGGAGCAGAGGGATTGGAGGGCTGCGTGTTGTGAGGGTGAGAGGTTGGAGGAGGGGAGGGGGGTAGACAGGTTAAGGCGGTTAATGTCCCGGCGGCAGTTGGAAATGAAGAGGTCGAAAGCGGGTAATAGGCGTTTGCGAGGTGTCCAGGTAGATGCATGTGTGTTCGAGGTGGGCAAAGGGGTCCTCAGAAGGTGGAAGGGAGTCCTGATTGTGAAAATAAGCTCGGAGGCAGAGGCGGCGGAAGAAGTATTCGACATCACAGCATGTATTAAATTCATTGATGTGTGGACGGAGGGGGATGAAGGTGAGTCCTTTGCTGAGGACTGATCGTTCGTCCTCAGTGAGTTTGTGGTCAATGGACAGTGGGGTATTTAGTGACAGTAACACTGTTGAATATCATGGGGCAGTGGCAGATGATCTCTTTTGGGGATGAGTCATTGTTTGGCATTGGCATGGCATACATGTTACTTGTCACTCATCAGCCCATTGGATATTGTTAAGATCTTGTTGCATTTCAAACTGAACTGCTTCAGTTTATGAGGAGTTGTGAATCGTGCTGAACATTGTGCAATTATTGGCAAATATTTCCACCTCTGACCTTATGATGGAGGATGGTCATTGATGAAGATGGTTGAGCCTAAGACACTACCCTATGAATTCCTGAAGAGACGTTCTGGAACTGTGATGACTGACCTCCAACAACCACAGCCATCTCTCTATGTGCCAGGTATCCCTGAACAATTCAGATACACAACAATATTTCAAAACTAATTGAAGGAATACATATGAGACACCTCTCTTCTGGGAGTCTCCAGTGCAAGTTTTTCTGTTCCAGAAACAATTTGATAAGTGTTGACTTTCATTAACCTTGTTGATCTTGGCCACACGCAGTGCCCCCATCCATTCTCCCCACCACCCACAGCTCCCACTGTCCATTCCCCCCGCCAACAACAGCACCCCTTGACCATTCTCTCTCCATCCCCAGCTTCTTGTCCATTCTCCCTCTATACTTCAAACAACCTGTCCATTCTCTCTCATGCAACCCTCTGCACCCCTGTCATTTCATTCCTCACCCTGTTGCTGTCCTGTCCGTCTGCCCCCATCTATTCTCTTCCCACACCCTCTGTCCCATTTCTATTCTTCCAGGCCTCCACCACCTCCTCTCTATCCATTCTCTCTCTCTCCCTCCCTCAACCATCTGCCACTCCCCGTATCATTCTCTCTCCCCTGTTGTGGGGAAAAACACCAGGCTCGGAGTCAGAATTGAGGTTCAATGACAGAGTTTATTGCACAAGGAAATACCGGGGCTCCGGGGAGAGAAAGACCCCAACAGCACAGTGTCAGCTGCGAGTCTTCTCTCGACCCGGAGCACACGTCAAGAAACTTTTATACATCTTGTGATACAATCGGTCAGGAATGAGATTATTGTCTTTGTAATATGATTTGTTTATGGTAATCATTGTAGAATTGTTGATAGTTTCGATACAGTCTTTGTCAGTTCCAGCACAGCCTTTGTTAATTTCCGCACAGTCGTTGTCAGTTTCAGTGCAGACATTGTCCATTTCAATGTCTGCATGGAAATCCATTGTTGTAGTAATGGGCGCTAATTGCTCTTCCTGAGAAGGGGGATTCCTGCAGCCCTGGCTATTAGCATTTGGTATTGAGTCTGTATCAAGCTGTTAGCACTTCTATAAGAGGTGTTGGCTGGACCCAGACACTTCGGCGGGCAGTGTTCATTACTCATGTGTATTGTCTCCCCCACCCGCCTTAAACTAATCAACTGGGTTGTGAGTCCATTGTGCTGGTATTCTGGTGGCCCCAGGCAGTGTCTGTATCAGCTCTGCGGTTTCTCTCCGTATTGTGATCCAGCGGCCATCTCGTGTGTCAAGTTGGTCAACTGATGGCTCAGTGGCCATCTTGTGTATCCGTGTGCATAGTGTCACCCTGCCCTGTGCCATCTCCCACTTCTTCACCACGCCCACTTTCTTTCCCCCGCCCAGTCTATCAACCCCACTTATTCTCTCTCTCTGTACCCCCTAGTCTCTCTACCCCCACCCTCTGCCCCCGTCCATTTTCTCTCTCTCTGTCCCCCATCCACTCGGTCTCTTTTCTCCCCAGCCCCCACCACACCCGTCCTTTCTTGAGCCTCGAACCAGCTTTGACCGCTGTATCAAGCCCTTCAAAGGACAGAGAGAGAAAAAATAGATGGTGATGACTCTGCTTGGGAGTCGGGAGGGGTGAGAAATGGCTGATCTTCAAAATTGAGAATACCTAAAATGATATATTCAGAAACATTGTTAAAGTCAGAAAGCATGTTCAAGTTTTTAAAAGAGCTGCTGAAATCTTTCTGAAACTTTCACTGAAATAAGCACAGTCAGGCCACAGCTCAGGACAGGCTGGAAGGGGTGGATGGCCTAGTCCTAGTCTTGTGAAGTTGGTTCCAACTATCTAGAAATAGCGTCACAGAGCACAGAAACATACCCTTCGGTCTATACCAACCAGATATTCTAAATTAATCTAATGACCAATTTTCCAGTATTTCGCCCCTTATCCCTCTGAATCTGTCCTATTCATATCTCCATCCAGATGCATTTTAAATATTATCATTATACTAGCCTCCACCACTTCCTCTGGCAGCTCATTCCATACACGCACCACCCTCTGTGCAAACCTCAGAAATCTTTTCCCTCTCACCCGAAACCCATGTAATCCAGTTCTGGTCTCGCCCCCCAACCTGGGGAAAAGACATACAAAAGTTGAGTAGCCAGACAGAATGCAAAAGCAATACAATGTCGAATCACAGTGAAAAACAAATTGTGCCTATACCCCTTTTTTCCTATTGGCATTTGGACTCTTAAAATCTGACAGGAACACCAGCATCCCCAGTGAACATAGTACGCATGTTTTCCAGTGTCAGCACCACAGTGCGCATGCCCAGCATTGTCAGCAAAATTCAGGGCATGCTCATCGCTTTCCGCAAAAAATGGCGCGCGACCTTCCTTTGATGGTCCAATAGGGAACCCTGGAGGACTAGAACGAAATTGGTCCTCCTGCCAATCAGAGCCACTGCATTGTCTGAATGCTGAAGTTAGACCATGAGTTTCTGAAGCTGCTACTCCTGCACATCTCTTTCTGAATCAACATTGAACTTCACCCAGACTGCAAATTCCTTCCTTTGTGTAAGATCTGTGAGTACGGCACTCTCTTTTCTCGCCCCCTTTGCCATTTCTATTTCTTTCCGGAGTTCAATTGTTGACTTGCATCAACTGAAAGGAAAGGGAGTGATCCCAGGGAGGGGACGGACTATGGAAACGTGTTCCAGGTCTGTGTCTCAATTGGCAAAATAGACAGACAGGAGGCTGGAAGGGCACAGCAAACAAGGCAGCATCAGGAAGTGGAAAAGTCGATGTTTCGGGTGCAAGCCTTCTTCAGGACTAGGGGTGGGTGCTGGGGCAGGGGCAGGGGCTGGGGCTAAAGTGGGGATAGGTGAAGAGAGGGAGAGGGTATGGCCTGGTTAGTCAAATGGGGGAACAAATCAGGTTGGTGGCAGGAAGGAGTGGAAATGAGGGGCATGGATCTGAGAAGAGAGTCGGGGGTGTAAAGGCAGGTTATTTGAAATTGGAGAACTCAATGTTGAGTCCTGCAGGCTGTAGGCTGCCCGGGGGGGGGGGGGGGGGGGGGGGGGGGTGATGGGATGTTGTTCCCCCAATTTGCAGTTTGGTTCGTTGTGGTAATAGAGGAAGCCTAAGATGTTCTTGTTAGGAAGGGACTGGGAAGGGGAATTAAAACGGGAGGTCCGGACAACCTCTGCAGACCTGGCTGTGACGCTCGGTGAACTGTTTCCACAGTTTACGCTCGGTCTCCCCGATGTAGAGAAGACCACAATTTACAAACACGTGGCAAATGCAGTATCTCAATGTGAAGTTATAGCCATTGCTGTGAAACAAAAAGCAGAAAGGAGATGTATTGTTTAAATGGTGATATATTGGGATGTGGAGAAAGTCAGAACTACAGATGCTGGAGATTAGAGTCAAAGTTTGGGGCTGGAAAAAGGACCAGGAGACTCGACATTTTGGTTCCGAGCACTTCATCAGGAATGATGTGTGGATGTGCAAAGGGGCCTCAGCATCCTTCTACACCATTCACTGCCAGTTGAGTTCAGAAGTGGTGATATCTTCCTGCAGTTAGGGGGTCATTGAAAATATTCAAGGCTGAGTTCATGTGAATTTTGAACAACAAAGAAGTGGATGTTTCTGGGGGAAGGCAAGAAAATGGTTTTAAGACCAATACAGAACTGTTGTAAAGTTATACAGCATAGAAACAGACCCTTCAGTCCAACTAATCCATGCTGAATATATTCACAAACTAAACTAGTCCCACCTGCCTGTGTTTGGCCCATATCCCTCTGAACCTTTCCTATTCATGTACTTATCCAAATGCCTTTTAAACGTTGTTACTGTACCTGCATCCACCACCGTGTCTGGACATTCATTCCACACACAAACCACTCACAGTGTTTAAAACAAAAAGGTGCCCCTCCTGCCTTTTTAAAGTCTTTCTCCTCTCACCTTCAAATTTGCTGCCTAATCTTCATACCCCCACCTTAGGGAAAGGATACCCAGCGGTCACCTCATCTCTGTCCCTTGTGATTTTATAAACCTGTCAGGTCACCTCCAAACCTCCTGTGATCCAGTGAACAAGTCCCAACCTATTCATCTCGATGGTTGTGAATCTGCTGATAATCTGTTGAATGTTGGTGCTGGCTTGAAAGACCAAATGGCCTATTCCTGCTTCCAATTCTCTCACACTGTGTCCAGGACAGCAAGAGAACATAAGACATCGGAGCAGAAATTGGACCATTCAAGGTCTGCTCTGCCGTTCAATCATTGCTGATAGGTTCCTCAGCTACATTTGCCCACTTTGCCTCTGTAACCCTCCATTGTCTTGATACTCAAGAACGTCTCTATCTCAGTCTTAAATATCCTCAGTGACCTGGCCTCCACAGCCTTCTGTGGCAGTGAATTCCATAGATTCACCACTCTCTGGCTGAAGACGTTTCTCCTTACCTCCATTCTGAAAGGTCTTTCCTTTACTCTAAGGCTGTGCCCACTGATTCTAGTCTCTCCAACCAATGGAAACACCTTCCCAACTTCCACTCTGTCCAGGCTGTTCAGTATTCTTTGTTTCAATCAGAATGCCCCCGAGTGTGGGCCTGTTAATCAGCATGGCCCAGACCCTTTAGGATGAGGTACAGCAGGGATTACGTTGAGCAAACTGAGAATGTCTGGGGTGGAGATTTTCAACTTCAAGGGAATAAGAGAGGAAAGAGAGTTCACTATGAATGAGAATTGATCAGGTGGGCTGATGGGCCAAGGTGTGGCAGTTTAGTTTAGAGAAATGTGTGGTTTGCATTTTGGTCAAGCAATCCAGGCAGGACTGACACAGTTAAGGAGGATGTTGCAGAACAAAGAGACCTTGGAGTGCAGGTTCATAGTTCCTTGAATCACTGGTAGACAGGATAGTGAAGGAGGCATTTGGTAGGCTTTCCTTTATTGGTCAGAGCAGAGAGTACAGGAATTTGGAGGTCATGTTGGAGCTGTGTAGGACATTGGTTAGTCCACGTTTGGAAGACTACATTCATTGCTGGTCTCCCTGTTATAGGAAAGATGTTGTGAAACTTTGAAAGGGGTTGGAAAAGATTTAAAAGGCTTCTGTCAGAGTTGGAGGGTTCGAGTAACAGGGAGAAGCTGAAATGGCTGGGGATATTTTCCCTAGAGCATTGGAGGCTGAGGGGTGACCTTATAGACTTTCGTAAGGGGAATGGATAGGGTGAATACCCAAGTTACTTTCGCCAAAGTAGAAAAATCAAAGACTAGAAAGTATATGTTTGAGGTGAGGGGGAATTTTAAAAGGCATTTGGATGGGTACATGAAAAGGAAGGGTTTTGAGGGGTATGAGCCACATGCAGGCAAATTGGATTAGGTTGATTTAGGATATTTGTTTGGCTGGACAACTTGGACCAAAGGGTCTGTTTCCATGCTGCATGACTCTAATCTTCTTTGGTGAAAGCAGAAGTGTGATTGTGAAGGCTAGAGTTTCAGAACAGCTTTCAAAGATTTTTTGCCCTTAATGGGAGCAGAAGACGTTACAATGAAATTTTGCATTTGTGAGACAGCAACCGAGTGAGTGGGTACATCTGAGGTTTTGGTGGAAAGTGGAATATCATTGCAACTTTACCCTATCTAGTCATTTCTGCTGGCAACTGAAACCAGGCTCAAGATTAGGAGGAGTAAATTTAAGACAGAGAGGAGGAGGAACTGCTTTTCCTGGAGAGTAGTGAATCTTTGGAATTCTCTGTCCCAAGGAATTAAGGCTAGTTGGGACAATGAAGGGAGGGGAGGACCAGAGACAATGGATAGATCAGCTGTGATCTTAATTAATGGCGGAGCGGCTGGGCGGGCCAAATGGCCTACTCCTGCTTCTATTACTCTGAAACTGTGACCCTGCATTTCCCATGGCTAACCCACCTAACGTGCACGTCCCTGGACATTATGGCCAATCCAAATCAAGACTGGTGAGTAATGTAGTGATGTGGAAAATGAACATCAGAGAACAATTGAAAGGGACAAGGAGAGTAAATATACCAGCAATCAAAACTGGATTCTAAAGATCACAAAAATTGATCCTAAAAATGGTGTGTCTGAATGTGTGCTGCATTGTGACAAAAGTGAATGAATTGACTACACACATTGAAGAGAATAATTGCGATCTGACACTCCCTACAGAGACATGGCTTCAGGATGACAAGGATTGGATCCTGAATATTGAGGGTGTCCTCAAATGGGAAGCTAGGTAAAGGTGGAGGGTTGGCACTGCTAATCAAAGCACTGATCACAGGGTAGTCTGGTGTCAGCTCAGATTTCAGGTCCTGATTTCTCTGTCCTCTGTTCTCTTCTACACCTTCCGGAACAATAAAACATTCAGTCAATCAAGCCCCAACCCACAATCTCCCAGCCTGTCAACCATCCAGGCACAGTGTAGTCACAGCAGGGAATCAAACAAGAAAAATGAAACCAAATTTGAAATAAATAGGTGCTTGTGTTTAATGTTTGTTCATTAGGAAGTAAACCAGAAATGGGGATCACCCAGGATTCTTATACTGCCCTACTTGAGGAATTCTCTTTCCCCTTATATCTAACTATTAGTACCCAGCTATGATTTACAACAATGCTTACCCCAACAGAAGGCATATAGTCTCAAATAGACAGAGACATACAGGATGGAAATAGACATTTTCTCTCTCTCATGTGCGTGCACACACACACATTCACTCCCGTGGACTTGTTTGTGTATGTTTGCAGAATTATATTTGCAGAGCTGGGCTAAAGTGTCACTTTTTGTTATAAAACTTTAAGTTCTCTTGAGAAGGTGCCTTCCAGGTGGTTCTGGGATTTGCATGTTAATGATACCTGCAACCCATTCGAAAAGATGAAATTCTTCACAATCCAGGTTTGTTTAACAGGTCATTTCAGTGGCAGGACACTGTTGTGTTTTTCCATAAATTCTATGTCTTATGACCTTATTCTCCACAACCACCTAATGAAGGAGCAGCGCTCCAAATGCTAGTGCTTCCAAACAAACCTGTTGGTCTACAAACTGGTGTTGTGTGATTTTTAACTTTATCCATTTTAGGGGGTGATTTCCTATACTAAATTATCTATAGTGTGTAGGGATGTGCAGGTTAGGGTGGATTGGCAGTTCTAAATTACCCATAGTGCCCAGGGATGTGCAGGTTAGGGTGGATTGGCAGTTCTAAATTACCCATAGTGCCCAGGGATGTGCAGGTTAGGTGTATTAGTCAGGAGAATTAATATTGAGCAATGGTTGAGGGTGAGTTACCCTTTGGAGGGTGGGTGTGGACTCATTGGGCCGAGTGGCCTGCTTCCACACTTGGGATTCTCTGAAGGGAAGGAATTCCTGCAAACTGCAGGGCATCACAATGCGGAAGTGGCCCTGTCAGTTTCAGAGTGAAACTCCCTCCCTCTGGACAACTGTTCATCCTGGGAAGGAGAGGATGGGGGGGAATCTGTTCACTTGTAGCAGCTGGAGTGAATCCAGTGAGGGAGCAGACTCTGCAAACTCTTAATTACTTGGGCCAGGAGGGACGGAAGGATGGGGTGGGGCTGTTTTCCCCAGAGTCTGAAGGGTGACATTACAGACTTTTTATAGAATCCTGAGGGGTATGGATAGGGTCAATACTCAAGGTCTTTTCCTTTGGATGGGGGAAGTCCAGAATGAGAGGGTAATAGGTTTCGGGTGAGGGCGGTGGAGTGGGGGGAGGTATGGGGGATGTAAAAGAGATTTCAGGGGCAAATTTCTTTTTATGGAGAGGGTGGCGCAGCTATGGAATGAGCTGCCAGAGGAGGTGGTGGGGTCTAGTACAATTTCAACAGTTAAAAAGCATGTGGATAGGCGTATGAATACGAAGGGTTCAGTGGATCGGGGCCAAGTGACGGTACATGCTACTGGAGTCATAGAGATGTACAGCATGAAACAGACCTTTCAGTCCAACTTGTTCTTGCCGAACAGATAGCCAACCCAATTTAGTCCAGGTGCCAGTCCATATTGGGGCCAAGTCTTGGCAAATATGACTAGATTAATTTACGATACCTGGTCAGCTCAGACAAGTTGGGCCAAAAGGCCTGTTTCTGTGCTGTATGACTAATTGTCTTCGGTGAAAGCAGAAGTGTGGTTGTGAAGACTGGACTTTCAGAGCAGCTTTCAAAGATGTTTTGCTCTGACTGGGAGCAGAAGAGTTTCACTGAGGTGTGTCGGTGTTAATGCCTTGATGTCTCAATTTGCTCCCACCTTCCTGGGGACCTTAACCATTTTTGTTCCACAAATAGCTGCTTTGCAGGTTATCCCATGAATTGACACACTTGTATTTGCTTCCCAGAATCAGACCTGCTCACTGTCAACTGTATCCCAGTGTTGTGGAGTTATCCAAAATGCAGAGAGATGTCAGTCTTGACGTTTTTGCTTTTCTGCCCCTGTAAGAATCAGCACCTTCAGGGGAATTAGTTAGAGCGGAGTGAGAACAGGTGGGGTGGGGGGGGGAAGAGAGTGGGATTGTGCTTTCAATTTTGTGGAATAACAAAAGAAAAGAATATTCCACAGAAAGTAGAATTCCTCGTTCAGAATTTCTACCCTGCACTGACAGTGATGGCTTTTGTAATCTCTTTTTACAGAGTATTTGAAGATCTGATGACGGAAGTTTCAAAATGAACAGATGAAGGGCTTATGCCTGAAACTCTCTCCTGCTCCTCAGATGCTGCTTGACCTGCTGTACTTTTCCAGCGCCACACTTTTCGAATCTCACTCACCAGCGTCTGCAGTCCTCACTTTGACGTCAATGTCTGACAGTCACTCAGTCCATCGGGACCACAACAATTTTCAAGTATGATTCTATGAGAAGGAGCAAAGTTTTTTGGTTCCTGTCTCAGTACGTTTTCAGCATCAGTGGGACTGGATGAGAGACCCTACCATTGCAGTGCACTGAGTGTGTAGCCTGAAGCAGTTATACGGTCTGGGAAGAGGAATTCACGGTGGGGAGAGCCTCCGCACATGTTAGTGTGCAGCTGAAGCTTCGGCCATGGAGAAACCCGAGGAATCCCGCCCCGAGGAGAAACCATGGAAATGTGGCGACTGCGGAAAAGGCTTCCGTTTCCCATCTGCCCTGGAGATTCATCGGCTCAGCCACACTGGGGAGTGGCCGTTCCCCTGCCCTGTCTGCGGGAAGGGCTTCAGCGATTCCACTAACCTCCAGATCCACCAGCGTGTCCACACGGGGGAGAGGCCCTTCAGCTGCCCTGAGTGCGGGAAGGCCTTCAGCAATTCCTCCCACTTGGTGAGGCACCAGCGAGTCCACACGGGGGAGAGGCCGTTCACCTGCTCTCAGTGTGGGAAGGGCTTCATCTGCTCCTACCACATGCTGAGGCACCAGCGGGTCCACACGGGAGAGAGGCCGTTCACCTGCTCTCAGTGCGGGAAGGGCTTCACTTGCTCCTCCCACCTGCGGAGCCACCAGCGTGTCCACACCGGGGAGAGGCCCTTCAGCTGCACCGAGTGCGGGAAGGCCTTCAGGAATTACACTAGCCTGCTGAGGCACCGGCAGCTCCACACGGGGGAGAGGCCATTCCCATGCCACGAGTGCGGGAAGGCCTTCAGCAATTCCTCTGACCTGCTGAGGCACCGGCGGATCCACACAGGGGAGAGGCCCTTCAGCTGCACCGATTGCGGGAAGGCCTTCACCCGCTCCTCCCACCTGCGGAGCCACCAGCAGGTTCACGTGTCTTCGCAGGGGGATTGAAGGAATGACAGCCGAGTGCCATTATCAACTGGACTAACAACCCATTTCCGGGGATCCTGGGTTCGATTCCCACCATGACAGATGGTGCAATCAGAATTTGGTCATAAATCTGGAGTTCAGAATCTAACAATGAAACTATTTTTGGTGGGATGGGGGTGGAAGAAAACTTCCATCTGATTCACTCCGTTCTTTTTTTAGGGAAGGAAACTGTCATTGTGGGAGAAGATTCACTCAGTCGTCCCAGCTGCATCCTTTACCCGGTCTGGCCTACACGTGACTCCAGACCCACAGCAGTGTGGTTGACTCTACACTGCCCATCCAACTAACTTGGATACAGGATACGGGTTGAAATTGCTGAGTGAGGCAATACTTCCCCCGGGTTAAGGCTGTACCAAGGAAACAATTACAAAGGGACAACTTGGTGGTGACCAATAATGAAGAAAGTGAGGAGTTGCAGGGGATGTGTGCACTTTGACCTTGAGCTGTTTTTAAAAAAATGCTACTTTTTCTATGCCTTTCTGCTGGGAGATTCTGAAGCTGTAACAAAGTTGGGTCATAATAAAGATTACCTGAACTTCACACCGAGCTCAGACTCTCATTGAGAGCTTTGAACTGCAACAGGTTTTTGTTTTAAAACTGTTCATTTCTTACAAGTCAAAGTGAGAACTGCTGATGCTGGAGATCAGAATCAAGATGAGAGTGGTGCTGGTAAAGCACAGCAGGTCAGGCAGCGTCCGAGGAGCAGGAAAATCGACATTTCGGGCAAGGTTGATTTTCCAGGTCCTTGGATGCTGCCTGACCTGCTGTGCTCATTTCTGACAGCTTCCTGGACGATGTTTCCAATGTTGTGTATTGGTTCCAGCAGTCACTGAGTAGCCAGTATTGTTAGAAATTGTAAATGTTTCAGGAGTGCAGGTACTGCATCATCCCATTGTCATTATACAGTTTCCGGGCAGCACTGGGAGGTGTGGGCTGTGTCCACTGGAAACGATGTGGAGCTGCCGGTGTTAGACAATAGACAATAGACAATAGATGCAGGAGTAGGCCATTCTGCCCTTCGAGCCTGCACCGCCATTCAATATGATCATGGCTGATCATTCCTAATTAGTATCCTGTTCCAGCCTTATCTCCATACCCCTTGACTCCACTATCTTTAAGAGCTCTATCCAATTCTTTCTTAAAAGAATCCAGAGACTGGGCCTCCACTGCCCTCTGGGGCAGAGCATTCCACACAGCCACCACTCTCTGTGTGAAGTAGTTTCTCCTCATCTCTGTCCTAAATGGTCTACCCCGTATTTTTAAGTTGTGTCCTCTGGTTCGGCACTCCCCCATCAACGGAAATATGTTCCCTCCTGCCAGAGTGTCCAGTCCTTTCATAAGCCTATACGTTTCAATCAGATCCCCTCTCAGTCTTCTAAACTCAAGGGTATACAAGCCCAGTCGCTTCAGTCTTTCCGTGTAAGGCAATCCTGCCATTCCAGGAATTGACCTCGTGAACCTACGCTGCACTCCCTCAATAGCCAGAATGTCTTTCCTCAAATTTGGAGACCAGAACTGTACACAGTACTCCAGGTGTGGTCTCACCAGGGCCCTGTACAGCTGCAGAAGCACCTCTTTGCTTCTATACTCAATCCCTCTTGTTATGAAGGCCAGCATGCTATTAGCCTTCTTCACGACCTGCTGTACCTGCATGCTTGCCTTCATTGACTGGTGGACAAGAACACCCAGATCTCTCTGAACAGCCCCTTTACCTAATTTGATACCATTGAGGTAGTAATCTGCCTTCCTGTTCTTGCCACCAAAGTGGATAACCAGACATTTATCCACATTAAACTGCATCTGCCATGCATCTGCCCACTCACCTAACTTGTCCAGGTCACCCTGTAATCCCCTAACATCCTCATCACATTTCACCCTACCACCTAGCTTTGTGTCATCAGCAAATTTGCTAATGTTATTGCTGATACCATCTTCTATATCATTTACATATATTGTAAAAAGCTGCGGTCCCAGCACGGATCCCTGCGGTACCCCACTGGTCACTGCCTGCCATTTCGAAATGGAGCCGTTAATCACTACCCTTTGTTTCCTGTTAGCCAACCAATTCTCTATCCAATCTAGTACTTTGCCCCCAATCCCGTGCGCCCTAATTTTACTCACTAACCTCTTGTGTGGGACTTTATCAAAAGCTTTCTGAAAGTCCAGGTACACTACATCCACTGGATCTCCCTCGTCCATCTTCCGAGTTACATCCTCAAAAAATTCAAGAAGATTAGTCAAGCATGATTTCCCCTTCATAAATCCATGCTGACTCTGTCCTATCCTGTTACTATTATCCAGATGTGTCGTAATTTCATCCTTTATAATAGACTCCAGCATCTTTCCCACCACTGAGGTCAGACTAACTGGTCTATAATTTCCTGCTTTCTCCCGCCCACCCTTCTTAAAAAGTGGCACAACATTAGCCGCCCTCCAATCCTCAGGAACCAACCCCGATTCTATTGAACTCTGGAAAATAATCACCAGCGCATCCACGATTTCCCGAGCCACCTCCTTCAGTACCCTGGGATGCAGGCCATCAGGTCCCGGAGACTTATCAACCTTCAGACCTAACAGTCTCTCCAACACCAAATCCTGGCAAATAGAAATTCCCTTAAGTTCAGGTCCTTCAGCCACTGTTACCTCAGGGAGATTGCTTGTGTCTTCCCCAGTGAACACAGATCTGAAGTACCCATTTAATTCCTCTGCCATTTCTTCGTTCCCAGTAATATATTCCCCTGCTTCTGTCTTCAAGGGCCCAATTTTTGTCCTAACCATTTTTTTGCCTTGGACATACCTAAAAAAGCTTTTACTATCCTCCTTTATATTCTTGGCCAGTTTACCTTCGTACCTCATTTTTTCTCTGCGTATTTCCTTCTTACTAATCCTCTGTTGTTCTTTAAAAGCTTCCCAGTCCTCCGTTTTCCCGCTTATCTTCGCTAAGTTATACTTTTTCTCTTTTAACCTTATATGTTTCTTTACTTCCCTTGTCAGCCACGGCCGCCCATGTCTCCTCCTGGGATCTTTCTTCCTTTTAGGAATGAACTGATCCTGCATCTTCTGCATTATACACAGAAATATCTGCCATTGTTCCTCCACGGTCTTCCCTGTTAAGGTATTAAACCATTGAACTTTGGCCAGTTGCTCCCTCATAGCTCCATATTTCTCTTTATTCAACTGAAATATTGTCACTTCAGATTGTACCCACTCCCTCTCAAATTGCAGATTGAAGCTTATTGTATTATGGTCACTACTTCCCAATGGCTCCTTCACTTCGAGGTCACTGACCAATTCTGGTTCGTTACACAATACCAGATCCAGAATCGCCTTATCCGTGGTCGGCTCCAGCACCAGCTGCACTAAAAATCCATCTCTGAGGCACTCCACAAAGTCTCTTTCTTGAGGCCCGATACCATCCTGATTCTCCCAGTCTACCTGCATGTTAAAATCCCCCATAACAACTGTAGTAACATCTTTGCGACAAGCCAATTTCAGCTCCTGGACTGGGGTAGATAAAGTTAAAAATCACACAACACCAGGTTATAGTCCAACTGGTTTATTTGGAAGCACGAGCATTCGGAGCGCTGCTTGGGATGTTTGTGGAACAGGATCATCAGATAGAACCACCTGATGAAGGAGCAGCACTCCGAAAGCTAATGCTTGCAACTGAGCCTGTTGGAGTATCACCTGGTATTGTGTGAATTTTAACTTTGCACACCCCAGTCCAACACCGGCAACGCCAAACCGGGTACATAGTTCTTTGAAAGTTGCATAATTGGGAGACAGGGTGGTGAAAGTGACGTTCAGCACACTTGCCTTCATTGTTCGCACCGTTCAGTGTAGGAGTTGGGACATCATGTTGTGGTTGTACAGGTTGACGACCACAGGTTGACAGGTTACTTTATTTCGATTTATAAAATCATGGGTGGTGCAGGAAAGGTAAATATCACAGGGGGGAAAATGGTGAATCTGCCCTTTTTTACTTAAATTCTAAAATGTCCAAATACCATCAGTGACATGAGCATCGCCAGAGAGCATAATGCGCATGCTCCTCGCTGCACGCAACACACGCTTCACGACTTCCTTTTGGTGGGCCACTCAGAAGCCCTGGAGGACCAGAAGCGGACTGTCCTCCTGCCAATCAGAGCCTTCCTGTTGTCTGAATGCAGAAGTTGGAACACTAGCTTCGGAAGCTGCTGCTGCTCTCCCTGGATGAAGATCGAGTTTGCTCCAGGCTGCAACCTCCTTACTCCGTCGGTACGCCACTCTCTTTATCAACTCCTTTTTCATTTTTTTTCATGCTGGGCTTCAATTTTTGACTTGCAGCAACCGAACGGAAAAGGAAATTAATCCACGGAGTAGACAGAATCAGGAAAAGGTTTTCATAAACAGAAAGTGGTTCATGTATGGAATGAATGTCCAGAGGAAGTCGTCGATGCACGTATAGATGCAACCTTTAAAAGATAAGTACATGAATAGGGAAGGTGCGGAGGGATATGGGGCAAACACCAGCAAGTGGCACTAGTTTAGGTTGAGAACATAGCACGGAATACTTCGACTGAAGGGTCAGTTTCTGTGCTGTCTGACTATAACTGGTCTGTTGTGGTCTGAAAATCATTTTCTTGCTTTCCACTTTAAACGTTGTTACTATACTTGCATCCAACACACAAACCACTCAAACAAAGCCACCTCATGTACACAACATAAAAATCTACACTTTGATGTTCAAAAATCAGATGAACTCAGCCTTGCATATATTCAATGACCCCCTAACTGCAGGAGGACATCCCCACTTCTAATATATCACTTGCCTTGCTGATTGCTTGCTGCACCTGTCTGATAACTGGCAGTGACTGGTGTAGAAGGACCGGAGGCCCCTTTGTCCATCCACACATCATTCATGAAGAAGGGCTCATGCCTGAATTCATTGCACTGTGGGGATGAAGCCATACCCTATCCAATCATTTCTGCTAGTGAATGAGACAAGGCCTCAAGGTGAGGGGGAGTAGGTTTAGGACAGTGATGAGGAAGAACTGCTTTTCCCAGAGAGTAGTCAATCTACGGAATTCTACCCACCTAACCCACACATCCCTGGACACTGTGGGCAATTTAGCATGGCCAATCCAAATCAAGGCCGGTGAGTAATGTAATGATGTGGAAAATGAACATCAGAGAACAATAGAAAGGGACAAGGAGAGTAAATATACCAGCAATCAAAACTAGATTCTAAAGATCACAAAAATTAAAACTAAAAATTGTGTGTCTGAATGTGTGCTGCATTGTAACAAAATTGACTGCACACATTGAAGAGATTATGATCCGAGACTCCTTACAGTGGCATGGCTTCAGAATGACAAGGATTAGATCCTGAACATAGAGACATTAGTTAAATAGGAAGCAAGGTAAAGTTAAAGGTAGAGGGTTGGCACTGCTAATCAAAGCACTGATCACAGGGTGGTCGAGTGTCAGCTTGGGTTTCAGGCCCTGATTTCTCTGTCCTCTGTTGATCGCCCTGTTCCCACAGACTAAGATGTTGATCTGTTCTCAGCCCTTAAAGAAGTAAACCAGAAACAGGGGTCTCCCAGGAATCTTACAGTGCCCTACTTGAGGAATTCTGTCACCCTTACATCTATTAGTACCCAGCTATGATTTACAATAACATTTACACCAACAGAAATAAAGCATCTTTTATCAAATAGGCATAGAGCACAGAAATAGACTTTTTCTCCATCTCATGCACACATGAGATAGATCATCCACGGGGGTGAGTTTGTATTTGCAGCATGACGTTTGCAAATACATTCTACTTTGCTCAAAGACTGCACAATCTGCAGGCAGTCAATACATGTAATATTTTGAAAATTCCACTTTTACAATAGATAATGGGCCCACTACTTTTTGTCATTTATATAAATGATTTGGATGTGAGCATAAGTGGTATAGTTAGGAAGTTTGCTGATGACACCAAAATTGGAGATGTAGTGGACAGCGAAGGAGGTTACCTCAGATTACAATGGGATCTTGATCAGATGGGCCAATGGGCTGAGAAGTGGCAAATGGAGTTTAATTTAGATAAATGTGAGGTGCTGCATTTTGGGAAAGCAAATCTTAGCAGGACTTATACACTTAATGGTAAGGTCGCAGGGAGTGTTGCTGAACAAAGAGATCTTGGAGTGCAGGTTCATAGCTCCTTGAAAATGCAGTCACAGGTCAATAGGAAGCATTTGGAAAAGCTTTCCTTTATTGGTCAGAGTATTGAGTACAGGAGTTAGGAGGTCAGGTTGCGGTTTACTGGACATTGGTTTGGTCGGTGTGGAGTTTTTGGGCCGAGTGGCCTGCTTCCATACTGTGGGGATTCTCTGAAGAGGAACGGACTTTTGCAAACTGTGCAAGGCAAAGCAGGCATGTTGCGAGGGCTTGCTGCTGGCCTTGCCCCGCCTCTTGCTCCTTCCCCCTCTTGCCCACCCCTTGTTGGCGTCACAATGGCCCTGTGAATTTCGGAGTGAAGGTTGATCCCTCTGGGCAACTCTTCATCCTGGGAGGGAGAGAGAGGGGGAAGGGTGGGGCGATGTCTGTTCACTTGATGCAACTGGAGTGAATTCAGGGAGGGAGCAGACTCTGAAAACTCAGATATGTGTCTTAATTACTCGGCTGAGGAGGGATGGAAGGATAAAGGAGGTGGAGTAGATCTCTTTTCTGTTCTTACTTTGTCTTTTCTTTTCTACCCTGGTCTGAAAGTGTTGACTTTTGTAATCTCTTTTTACAGAGTATTTGAAGATCTGAAGACAGAAGTTTCAAGATTAACAGATGAAGGGCTGAGGACTGAAATGTCGACTCTCCTGCTCCTCGGATGCTGCCTGACCTGCTGTGTTTTTTCAGCGTTGCACATTTCAACACTGACTCTCCAATGTCTGCAGTCCTCACTTTGACGTCTGACTGTCACTCAATCCATTGGGACAGCAAGGATTTTGGGCTATGATTCTGTGAAAAGTAGCAAAGCTTTTTGGTTCTAGTCTGACTGTTTTCAGCATCAGTGGGACTAAATGAAGACCCTACTGTTGCAGTGCACTGTGTGTGGAGCCTGAAACAGTTATACGGCCTGGACAGAGGAATTCACGGCGTGGAGGGGCTCTATACGTGTTCGTGTGCAGCAGAAGCTTCAGCCATGGAAAAACCAGAGGAATCCCACCCCGTGGAGAAAAGATGGAAGTATGTCGACTGCGGGAAATGGTGAGAAACTTAATAAAGCCAAAGCACAAAGGGATCTGGGAGTGCTAGTCGAGGATTCTCGAAAGGTAAACATGCAGGTTGAGTCTGTGATTAAGAAAGCGAATGCAATGCTGTCTCTTATCTCAAGAGGGTTGGAATATAAAAGCAGAGATGTACTACTAAGACTTTATAAAGCTCTGGTTAGGCCCCATTTGGAGTACTGTGTCCAGTTTTGGTCCCCACACCTCAGGAAGGACATTCTGGCACTGGAACGTGTCCAGCGGAGATTCACACGGATGATCCCTGGAATGACAGGTCTAGCATATGAGGAACGGCTGAGGATACTGGGATTGTATTCGTTGGAGTTTAGAAGATTAAGGGGAGATCTAATAGAGACGTACAAAATAATACACGGCTTTGAAAAGTTGGATGCTAGAAAATTGTTTCTGTTAGGCGAGGAGACTAGGACCCGTGGACACAGCCTTAGAATTAGAGGGGGTCATTTCAGAACGGAAATGCGGAGACATTTCTTCAGCCAGAGAGTGGTAGGCCTGTGGAATTCATTGCCACGGAGTGCAGTGGAAACCAGGACGCTAAATGTCTTCAAGGCCGAGATTGATAGGTTCTTGTTGTCTAGAGGAATTAAGGGCTACGGGGAGAACGCTGGCAAGTGGAGCTGAAATGCGCATCAGCCATGATTGAATGGCGGAGTGGACTTGATGGGCCGAATGGCCTTACTTCCTCCTATGTCTTATGGTCTTATGGGAAAGGCTTCCGTGTCCCATCTGCCCTGGAGACTCATTGGCGCAGTCACACCAGGGAGAGGCCATTCTCCTACCTCAGGTGCAGGAAGACCTTCAGCACTTCATCCCCTCTGCTGGCCCCACCAGCAGGTCCACACGGGGGAAGAGGCCCTTCAGCTGCCCAGAGTGCGGGAAGGGCTTTACCCAGTCCTCCCACCTGCGGAAGCACCAGCGAGTTCACTTGCCACTGCAGGGGGATTGAAGGAGCGACGGCTCAGTGCCATAATCAACTGGACTGTCAACCCAGTTTAGGGGACTCCCGGGTTTGAATCCCACTGTGGCAGATGGCGGAATTGGAATATGGTCAGAAATCTGGAGTTCGGAATCTATCGTTGAAACCATTTTCAGGGGATGGAGGGAGGTGTGGTGGTGGGAGAAAACCCCTATCCGATTCACTAACATCCTTTTTAGTGAAGGAAACTGCCATTGGGGGAAAAAGAATCACTCAGTCATCCCAACTGCATCCTTTACCCAGTCTGGCCTACGTGTGACTCCAGACACGCAGCAGTGTGGTTGACTCTACACTGCCCCAGAACAGGCAAATGCACGGAGAGAAGCTTACTTGGAGACATGATATGGGTTCAAATTGCTGAGTGAGGCAGTATTTCCTATGGGTTATGGTTGTACCAAGGATCCAATTCCAAAGGATTCCTGCTGCGCTTTTCCAGCAACACATTTTCAGCTCTGATCTCCAGCATCTGCAGTCCTCACTTTCTCCTCCAATTACAAAGGGACAACTCTGTACTGACCAATAGTTAAGGAAGTGAGATGGCAGGTGGGATGGGGCAGGAGTGTATGCGCTTTGATCTTGAGCTGTTTAAAAACAAAATCAACTACTCTTTCTCTGCCTTTTTGCTGGTGGGGATCTGAAGCTGTAACAAACTTGGGTCACAATAAAGGTTACTTGAACATACTGCCAGGCTCAGGCTCTCATCGAAAGCTTTGCGCTCCAAGCGGTTTTTGTTTTAAAGCTGCTCATTTCTTGCAGCCTCCTGCATTGAGTTTCCAATGTCGTGTATCAGATGAAGCAGTGAATTACTAGCTAATATTGTTAGAAATTGTAAATTTTTCAGGAGTGCAGGCACTGCATCGTTTTATCGGCAGATTATTGGAGGACGGCGAGGTGTGGGATGTGTTCACTAGAAACGAGGTGGTGGAGGTGCTGGTGTTGGACTAAGTTGGACAAAGTTTAAAAATCACAACACTGGGTTATAATTCAACAGGTTAATTTGGAATCACTACTTCATCGGGTAGATGTGGTGCAGGATCAGAAGACACAGTTTACACTAAAAGGTCACAGTGTCATGCAACTGATTTGATATATTTATCAAATGTACATTGCTGTTAAGTCTTTCATCTTTTAGAATGGGTTGCAGGTTTTAGTTCATTAATGCGTACATCCCAGAGCTACTATTAAGTCATATTCTAGAGATCATTTAAGGTTTTTTTTTGAAACTGGTGACATCTCAGCCCAGACAATGCATGAAAGGTGTGTCAGTATCACAATCTTAAATCAGACTGGTTCTTTTTCCAAACTAGGAATTTATAAAATATTACATGGATTGACTACCTGCATGTTGTGCGCTTCTTCTGCAAAATTGAATATATCTGCAAATTCAAATTCACCCCATCGTTATATGTGTGTGTGTATGAGAGAGAGTGCATGTGTGATGGAGGAGAAGCCTGAGAGAGGGTAAGTGTGTTGGTGGGGGTGGGGGGGGGGGGGGGGGGGCGTGGAGAGGGGGTGTGTGTATGAAAGGGGTATAGATAAAAGTGAGGGGTTGCATTTTCCTAAAATAAGGAAGGGTAGGGCTTGTACAGAGGGATATGGGGGTGGGGGGGGTTCAGGTACATACTTCATTGAAAGTTGCAGCACTGGTTGGAAGGGTGCTTCAGAAGGCATTCAGCACACTTACCATTTGTTCACACCCCATTGAATAAAGGAGCTAGGACATCACGTTGAAGTTGTACAGGATGTTGGTGAGGCCACTTGTAGAGTATTGAGAACGCTTCTGGTGGCCCTGTAATAGGAAGAATACTATTACAGAGGGTTCAGTAAAGATTTACCAGGATATTACCAAGACTGGAGGGTTTGAGTTATAAGGAGAGGCTGAGACTCTTTTCACTGGAGCACAGGAGGTTGAGGGGTGACCTCATTTGAGATTTATAAAATGAGGGTTATAGGGAAGATGAACATCAAAAATAACGAGGAGCGTGCGCGGTTATGCCAAGTGACGAAGGGAGAAATCGTGGCAATTGGACACTTTAAATCCGTCAGGAACAGCATCTCCATACAGCATAGTGCGCATGTCAGGTGAGGTGCCAGAAGACTGGAGGTTGGCTAACGTAGTGCCACTGTTTAAGAAGGGTGGTAAGGACAAGCCAGGGAACTATAGACCAGTGAGCCTGATGTCGATGGTGGGCACATTGTTGGAGGGAATCCTGAGGGACAGGATGGACATGTATTTGAAACGGTAAGGACTGATTAGGGATAGTTAATGTGGCTTTGTGCGTGGGAAATCATGTCTCACAAACTTGATTGAGTTTTTTGAGGAAGGCAGAGCAGTAGATGTGATCTATACGGACTTCAGTAAGGCGTTCAACAAGGTTCCACATGGGAGACTAATTAGCAAGGTTAGATCTCACGGAATACAGGGAGAACTAGCCATTTGGATACAGAACTGGCTGAAAAGGTAGAAGACAGAGGGTGGTGGTGGAGGATTGTTTTTCAGACTGGAGGATCTCCACTGTGACCAGTGGAGTGCCAGAAGGATCGGTGCTGGGTCCTCTACTTTTTGTCATTTACATAAATGATTTGGATGCGAGTATAAGAGGTACAGTTAGTAGGTTTGCAAATGACACCAAAATTGGAGGTGTAGTGGACAGCGAAGGGGGTTACCTCAGATTACAACAGGATCTTGACCAGATGGGCCAATGAGCAGAGAAGTGGCAAATGCAGTTTAATTAAAAAAAATAGGAGGTGCTGTGTTTTGGGAAAGCAAATCTTAGCAGGATCTTATACACATAATGATAAGGTCCTAGGGAGTGTTGCTGAACAAAGACACCTTGGAGTGCAGGTTCATAGCTCCTTGGAAGTGGAGTCACAGGTAGATAAGATAGTGAAGGCGGCATTTGGTATGCTTTCTTTTATTGGTCAGAATATTGAGTACAGGAGTTGGGAGGTCATGTGGCAGCTGTACAGGTCATTGGTTAGGCCACTGTTGGAATATTGCGTGCAATTCTGGTCTCCTTTCTATTGGAAACCTGTTGTGAAACTTGAAAGCATTCAGAAAAATTTACAAGGATGTTGCCAGGGTTAGAGGATTTGCAGTAGAGGGAGAGGCTGAACAGGCTGGGCTGTTTTCCCTGGAGTGTCAGAGGCTGAGGGGTGACATTATAGAGGTTTACAAAATTATGAGGGGCATGGATAAGATAAATAGACAAAGTCTTTTCCCTTGGGTTGGGAGTCCAGAACGAGAGGGCATAGATATAGGATGAGAGGGGAAAGACATAAAATAGACCTATGGGGCAAGGTTTTCACACAGAGGTGGTACGTGTATGGAACGAGCTGCCAGATGAAGTGGTGAAGGCTGGTACAATTGCAACATTTAAGAGGCATTTGGATGGGTATATGAATAGGAAAGGTTTGGAGGGATATGGGCCCGGTGTTGAGGGGTGGGACTAGATTGGGTTGGGATATCTGGTCAGCATGGAAAAGTTGGACCGAAGGGTCGGTTTCCATGCCATACATCTCTATTACTCTATGCTGGTTCAGCAAAAGCCGAACATGCTCTTCGCTGTCTGCAGAAACAGCGTGAACCCTTCTTCAAATGGACCAATAAGAAGTCAGACAAGGAGCCTGATCCTCCTGCCAATCAGAGCCCTCACTATTTTCTGAATGCAGAAGGTGGACCATGAGCTTCTGAAGCTGCTGCTGCTCCTCCTCCTCCTCCTCCTCTCCGAATGAAGATCAAGCTTGACCTCAGACTGCAACTTCCTTCCTCTATCCACCATCTGAGAGTACAGCACTCTCTTTTCTCACCCTCTTTTCCGTTTCATTTTTTTCATTCTAGGGTTAAATTGTTGACTTGCAGCAAATGAAAAGAAAGCAAGTGAATCCAGGGAGGGGACAGAGTCGGGAAACGTTGGTCCAGGTCTGTGTCTCAATTGGCAAACGCAGTCCCACAGTGTGAAGTTATAGTCTCGGTTATGAAAAAGTAACTGCCGAAAGGAGGTGTGTTGTTTAAATGGTGATATATTGGGATGTGGAGAAAGTGAGGACTGCAGATCCTGGAGATCAGAGTTGAAAAGTGTGGCACTGGAAAAACACAGGAGGTCAGACAGCATCCAAGGAGCAGGAGAATCGACGTTTCAGGCATGAGCCCTGTATCAGGAATGATGTGTGGATGTAAAAAGTGGCCTCAGCATCCTTCCACACCAGTCACCGCCAGTTGTCAGACAGATACAGCAAGTAATCAGCAAGGCAAGAGGTGTATTAGTGAGAGGAATTGAGTTCAGAAGTCACCCTGCAGTTAGGGGATCATTGAATATATTCAAGGCTGAGTTCATCTGATTTTAGAACAACAAAGAAGTGGATGTTTCTGGGGGAAGGCAAGTAAAATGATTTTAAGACCAGTACAGAACAGTTATTGAGTCATACAGCACAGAAACAGACCCTTCAACCCAACTAGCCCATGCTGACTATATTCACAAACTAAACTAGTCCCACCTGCCTGTGTTTGGCCCATATTCCTCTGAACCTTTCCTATTCATGTACTTATCCAAATGTCTTTTAAACGTTGTTACTCAACCTGCATCCACCATTTCCTCTGGACATTCATTCCACACACAAACCACTCAAAAAAAAGGTGTTCCTCATGTGTTTTTAAATCTTTCTCCTCTCACCTTACAGCACAGGAACAGGCCCTTCAGCCCTCCAAGGCTATGCTGATCGAGATACTCTAAGTAAACCTGCTGCCTATTTTCTAAGGATCTGTATCCCTCTGCTCCCTGCCCATTCATGTATCTGTCTAGATACATCTTAAATGACGCTATCGATCCCACCCCTACTGCCTCCGCTGGCGATGCATTCGAGGCGCCCACCACCCTCTGTGTGAAGAATTTTCCACGTATATCTCCCTCAAACCTTTCCCCTCTTACTTTGAACTCGTGACCCCTAGTAATTAAGTCTTCCCCTCTGGGGGAAAAAAATTCTTCCTATCCACCCCTATTTACAACCCTCATGGTTTTATAGGCCTCAATCAAGTACCCCCTCCCCCCCAAACCTCCTCCTCTTCCCAACTCTCCAATCTATATTCTGCTGTATCGTCTGACAGTCCCCTTCACTATCTGATCGTCCATCAATCTGAGTGTCATCTGCAAACTTGTTAATGAGGCACCCGACACCTTCACCTTTCAACCTCCTGTGCTCCAGTGAAAAAAGTCCCAGCCTACCCTTCAATAGGTGTGAATTCTGTCTGGGTCCCAATGTCAAGTCAGCCTGACATTTTTGATAGAAAAGCTCTGCATTTAAATTACGTTCTTGAGAAAGTTACTTGAAACAGGTTCTGGGATTAACATACCAAAGAACAGAACCCAATTCTAAAAGTTGGAAGATTTAATTTAAATTGTTTAATGTATCACATCTCCATAACACTGGACTCCTTTAGTCTAATCATGATCTTATTCTCCACAACCACCTGATTAAGGAGCAGCACTCGGCAGCACTGCTGTCTCACAGTGAAGAGACCCAGATTCAATTCCCGCCTCGGGCAACTGTCAATGTGTGTTTTGCACATTCTCCCCGTGTCTGTGTGGGTTTCCTCCGAGTGCTCCGGTTTCCTCCCACTGTCCAAAGATGTGCAGGTTAGGTGAACTGACCATGCTAAATTGCCCGTAGTGTTAGGTGCAAGGGTAAATGTAGGGGAATGGGTCTGGGTGGATTGCTGGGAGGGTCGGTGTGGACTTGTTGGGCTGAAGGTCCTGTTCCACACTAAGTAATAAAATCTAAAATAAATCTAATCACTCTGAAAGCTAGTGCTTCCAAACAAACCACGTTATGGCAGCAGCGGGAGGTGTGGGCTATATTCACTAAAAACAATGAAGCAGTTAGGTAACACACTATAACATGACCTCCCAACTCCTGAACTCAATGCTCTGAGCAATCAAGGAAAGCAAACTAAACGCCTTCTTCACTATTGTGTCCACCTGAGACTCCACTTTCAAGGAACTATGAACCTGCACTCCAAGGTCTCTCTATTCTGCAACACTTCCCTTAACTGTGTCAGTCCTGCATGAATTGCTTGACCAAAATGTAAACCTCTGATTTCTCTAAATTAAACTCCAATTGACTCTCTTTGGCTCATCAGTCGATCCCATAAATTCTAATTTATAGTGAACTATTTCCTCTCTTATTCCCTGGAAGCTGAAAACCTCCATCCCACACTCTCTCCCTCTGTTTTCACTTTACTGAAAGCGGAAGAACGGGATTGAGAAACTGAGCAGCCACGATTGAATGGAATGAGCAAACCTGATGGGCTGAATGGCCTAATTTCTGCTCCTACGTCTTGTGTGGTCTGTTGCTGTCCTGGACACTGAGAATTGGGACTAGCATTGAACAGATCATGACTGGATATGGATCTACCTTCATCTGGGCAGATATGCTGGGACTTTTTCACTGGACCATAGGAAGTGGAGAGGTAACCTTATCGAGGTTTATAAAATCACAAGGGGAGAGATGAGGAGAACAGTGGGTGTCCTTCCCCTAGGGTGGGGGTTTCAAGATTAGGGAACAAATTTTTGACGGTGAGAGAGGAGAAAGAGATTTTCAAAAAAAAGGTCGATGGGCACAATTTTTTTAGACAGAGTGGTTCACGTGTGGACTGAATGTCTAGAAGAAGTGGTGGATGCAGGTACAGTAACAACGTTTAAAAGACATTTGGATAAGTTCATGAATAGGAAAGGTTTGGAGGGATATGGGCCAAACACTGGCAGGTGGGACTGGTTTAGTTTGAGAACACAGTCAGTATGGACTAGTTGGACTGAAGGGTCTGTTTCTGTGCTTGTGCTGTATGGCTCTGTAACTCGGTCCTATACTAGTCTTATAACCATTTTCTTGCCTTCCCCATAAACATCCATAAAAGGCCAAGTGGACTTCCCAGTCTCAACCCATTTTAAAGCCCTTTCCCACTCCCTTTCTGACATAACCATCTTTGGCTTCCTCCATTACCACAACAAACCAAACCACAAATTGGAGAAACAAAACCTCATCTTCCGTCCGAGCAGTCCACAGCCCGGAGAACTCAACACTGAGTTGTTCAGTTTCAAATAACCCCCCTTTCCATCACAAACTCCCTTCCCAGGCCCTCCCCCTCCTTTCTAACTCCTCCCTGACACCAACTAGATTCCTTCCTCCCATTCACCAACCAGGTCGTACCCTCTACCTGTCCCCACTTCATCACCCTGCACCCAGCACACCCTTGTTCCACAGCTCTCCCTATACCCACCCCCAGTCCTGAACAAGGGGTGCACCAGATACCTCGACTTCTCCACCTCCTGATACTGTCTGGCTTGCTGCGTTCTTCCAATCTCCTGCCTATCTATTTTGCCAATTGAGACAAAGGCCTAGACTAACTTTTCCAAGTCTGTCCCATCGCTGGATTCACTCCTATTCCTTTCAGTTGCTCCAAGTCAACAATTGTTCCCTAGAATGAAACGTAAATGGAAAAGGGGGTGAGAAAAGAGTGCCGTACTCACAGATGTTGGACAGAGGAAGGAAGTTGCAGTCTGAGGTGAAGCTCAATCTTCATTGAGAGAGAGGAGGAGCAGGAGCTTCAGAACCTCATGGCCCAACGTCCGCATTCACCAATAGGGGAGCTCTGAATGGCAGGAGGACAAGTCTCCTTCTGGTCCTCCAGTGCTCCTTATTTGTCCAACAAAAGTAGGTTTTGCCCCTTTTCTGCCGACAATGAGGAACATGCCCAATGTTTTGGTGACACTGGTGCCCTGCTTGTTGACATTGAGGAGTTTACACAATATGCTCTGTGGCGATCCTGGTGTTATTGACAGATCTTAAATGTCTATCGGAGAACAAAAAGGGTAGAGCCATAATTATTTTCCCCATGTGGCTTGATATTTTATTGCTTTTGCATTTGTGTGGCTGCTCAATGTTTTTATGTCTTTTTCGCAGTGTTGGGGTGAGATTCACAACTAGAGGGCATAGGTTTAGGGTAAGAGCAGAAAGATATAAAAGGTACCTAAGGGGCAACATTTCCATGCAGAGGGTGGTGCATGTATGGAATGAGCTGCCAGAGGAAGTAGTGGAAGCCGGTATAATTACAGCATTTAAAAGGCATCTGGATGGGTATATGAATAGGAAAGGTTTAGAGGGATATGAGCCAAGTACTGACAAATGCGACAAGATTAATTTAGGATATCTGGTTGGCATGGACATGTTGGACCGAATGGGCCTGTTTCCGTGCTGTACATCTCTATGACTCTAAATAATAAAAAGTATATTTTACCAAATAACAAACTATACCCAGTTAAAAATCACACAACACCAGTTTATAGTCCAACAGGTTTAATTGGAAGCACACTAGCTTTCAGAGCGACACTCCTTCATCAGGTGATTAAACCTGTTGGACTATAAACTGGTGTTGTGTGATTTTTAACTTTGTACACCCCAGTCCAACACTGGCATCTCCAAATCATAACTATATCCATATTAACAAGGTTTAGTACACCACACACTTGACCAACCATTCTCAACAGGTCCTGCCCCTTCAATGACTGAGGAACATATACATGCTGGTGCATAATCTCCTTCAATAGAACTTACCCACTACCCTCAGCAATTGCACAAGTAACAGCAAAGAGTAAACAGCACAAGGATTAAACAAACAGTGAGGGGGTAAACAGCACAAGCCACAGTAAAATCAGATGTAAAGTGAGTGTAAAATGTGACTATGACAGGTCAGGCCCCACATTCCTTCCCCTCCGTCCCCCCCCCCCAACCTGCCTCACCTTTCACCTCCCGGGCCCAGTACCTTCCAGGTGGCCCCAGAGTTGACACAGGGGCCGCCCCACGACCAGTAGAACTCCACCACCCAGGCGGCCGACGGGTTCCCAAACAGGCCCTTAACCCCATCCGCCTCCAGAATGGTCACCGGCTCCTACCTGCTGTACAGCCGGGCGGTGTGGCCGTGACACAGCAGCTGCACCAGGAAGGCGGCGGTGCCCAGTGACGGGTGTCTGCCCCGGGCCGCACGGCGCCATTCTCCTAACGGCCGCCCCTTCCCCGCTCGAGCGACTTCTCCTCCCAACCGCCTTCACCCCCGCGTGACGTCAGCTCAGGGGGATGGGCGGGGCCGGGGAGCCTCACCGTCACCAAGTAACAGGCACCTCGCGCTACAACTGCTCATTCACAAAAACAAACTCTCCTGTCTCGCTCTGCAGCTGCAGGGGGGACACTGCCACGTTTCGAGGAGCCCTGTCTACATTGGGAAAGCTCACGGCTCAACTTAAACAGATATCCCGACATATAACGGAACGGCGTCATATCTAAAGGGGGCAATCTGCATTTTAAACGGACGTGGACATTTTAACGGGTATTTCTGCAAATAAAGAGGTTTAAATGGACGAGATTACATTTCAAAGGGATGTGGGCACGTTCAAAGGGTATCTTAATATGTAAATTGACGCAGTTATATCTAAGTGAATCTACCATTGGTTGGTCCACATGGGGGAGATGTCGTTCAGTTGCCCGAAGTGCTGGAAGGCCTTCAGCAATTCCTCAGCCTTGCTGAGGTACCAGTCCGTTCACACCGGGGAGAAGACGTTCTCCTGCCCGAGTGTGGGAAGTGCTTTACCCGCTCCTCCACATTGCTGAAGTACCAGCTGGTCCACACGGGTGGGGGAGGGGGAGGCCATTCTGCTGCCCTGAGTGCGGGAAGGCCTTCAGCAATTCCTCCACCCTGCTGAAGCACCAGTGTGTCCACACTGGGGAGAGACCCTTCAGCTGGCCCGAGTGTGGGAAGAGGTTCATGTTTTCCTGCAACTTGCGGAAGCACCAGCGGGGGCACCATCGCTCCCAGCAATCAGATCCCACCGGTAACGCTGCCTTCAGTCACCCCAAAGGACTGAACCTCCTGCCAGTTCTGACAGTGGGTGCAGTGGGAGAGTAGGTGGGCTGTTATTGTTTTCTGCTGGACTGCAATTGCCCCCCCCCCACACCCCACAAACCCAACCCCATGGTAGCTCAGGGTTAGCACTGCTGCCTCATGGCACCAGGAACTCAGGAATAATTCCACCCTTGGGGGTCTGTGTGCAATTTATGAAGGGTAGGAAAATGGATCTGAGTTGGTTAGTCTTCGGAAGATCAGTGCAGATGTGTTGGGCTGGAGGACCTGTTTCCACATTGTAGGAGTTCTACGATCCTATGAGCTTTGCTTTCAGTGGACACTGCTGCTCATTGAGCCAGGGACTGCACATTGCCAATGAAATGATCCAGAGAAACCTAAGACTGCAAGACCATCAGAGCAGATGTTAGGCCAATTGGCCAGACGAGTCTACTCTGCCATTAGTTAGAGACAAAAGTAGTGCAGATGAGATTAGCTACAGTGTGGAAACAGGCCATTCATCCCAACAAGTCCACATCGACCCTCCGAAGAGTAACCCATCCAGACCCATTTCCCTCTGACTAATGTACCTAACTCTATGGGCAATTAAGCATAGCCCATCCACATGACCTGCACATCTTTGGTTTATGGAAGAAAACTGGATCATCCAGAGAAAACCCACGCAGACACTGGGAGAATGTGCAAACTCCTCACAGACAACCACCCAAGGCTGGAATCAAACCTGGTTCTCTGGCACTGTGAGGCTGCAGGTGTAACCACTGAGCCACTACATGTTGCAACCCGAGGTAGGCAAGCAGGAGGTTGGGAGCCAGCAAGCCAGGCAGCACCAGTGTGTGGAGTAGTCAGCGTTTTGGGTATTAACCCTTCTTCAGGACTGAAACGTTGACTTCTCTGTGAGAAACGATTTACAGAAATGTTGCTGGGGGTTGGAGGATTTGAGCTACAGGGATAGGCTGAATAGGATGGGGCTGTTTTCACTGGAGCATCGGAGGCAGTGGAGTGATCTAATTGAGGTTACAAAATCATGAGGGGCATGGACAGGGTAATAGACAAGGTCTTTTCCCTGGGCTGGGGTAGTCCAGAACTCGAGGGCATAGGTTTAGGGTAAGAGGCGAAATATATAAAAAGGGACAACTTCTTCATGCAGAGGGTGGTACATATATGAAATGAGCTGCCAGAGTATATGGGTCAGGTGTTGTCAAATGGGACGAGATTAATTTAGGATATCAGGTCAGCATGGACAAGTTGGACCGAAGGGTGTGTTTCCATGCCAACATAACTTGCCAACATCTGTACTCAATTCCCTAACTGATGAAGGCCAGTGTTCTGAAACCTCTCTTCACTGCCTTGTGTACCGATGTTGTCAGAGATATGGGACCTACTTTAAACTGATACATAATCCAGCTGCTGAGAGCCCAGAAACAGAGTAATGCTGCGTGAGTGTGCTGGGCTTTAGATTTTGACACCACCTCCCCACACTTCTGGAGACCTCAGGTCTGTAGCTTGCCTTCTTATCCTTGAGGGTTTTCCACCTGTTTGAAACAGCCTGTCCTGCAATTAACCCCTTTACGCCAAGGCGTTCCTTCTACAGGCAGAATTAATTGTCCTTCTGTCACACAGTTATTAAACACCATAATCTCATCTGTCCAAAGGAACAGCTCATTGTTTTGCCTCCTCCTGCCCAGCGATAGTTAATGTATGTTATTTGTTAACTCCCTTGTAGCAGTTTCTCATTGGCCCTTTCGTTTCTTGGTCCAGAAAGAGTTATTGCTGACTCATGAAGTTATCAAAGTTCTGGAGTTTACAGGATCACACCACATTCCTCTCTGCCTCCCCCAGGAATAACGATTGCTCCTGAGATACTCACAGTTCCTGACGTTCCTTGATATCCCCAAATACAATCCATATGTCAGGAAATCACTGGTGCTGCCCTGACATAGATAGTCACTGTTGGAACAGAAGATTATGGGGAGAAAATGCAGAAATCCGAAATGCAAAGAGACTTGGGAGTTCAAGTCCAGGATTTTCTCAAAGTAAACTTACAGGTTGAGTTGCACTTTCCCCTGCAAGTGCCGAATGTGTGACACCAGCCCATTTACCTATTCCCTCCTCGCTATCCAAGGGCCCAAACTTACCTTCCAGTTGAAGTGGCACTTTACCTGCACTACCCACAACCCAGTCTACTGCATTTGCTGCTCACAATGTGGCCTCATCTACATTGGGGAAAACGAACCGTAAACTGGGTGACTGCTGCACAGAACATCCACGTTCTGCCTGCAAAAAAAGACCCTGAGCTTCCAGTTGCCTGCCAATTCCACACCCCACCCTGTTCCCTGTCCAACATCTCTGTCTCAGGTTTGCTGTTGTGTTCCAGCGAAGCTCAGCACCGGCAGAACGAAGAGCACCGAATATTACACTTGGGGACCATACATCCCTCCGGTCCCAATATCGAATTCAATAATTCTAAGGCCTGAACTCCATGGTATCCTCGTCCCTGCCGCACACGCCAAGCCCTGTTATCACATAGTCTGTCATTCCACACTACTTAACCACGAACAGTGTCCATTAACAGTTATTCACCCCCCCCCCCCACCCCGCCTCACGCAGATCGTTATCAACTCCTTTTTCTGTCCAACAGTTCTTCCTTCGCTTTGGGCTCTGTCCTGATCTCCGCCTTCCTCCCACAATATCTCCTAAACATAAACCGACATTTTCCCAATCACCATCTGTTCTGTGGAAGGGTCACCGGCAACTCCTGTTTTTTGTTCCTGATATACAGCATCCGCAGTTCTTTCAGCTTTTTATTGAGAGAGAGTTGGAAATTGTTTCGAGAGACAGAAGGAGAAGGGGGGGAAACAGAACAGACATGAACGTAAAATCATTGTAGTGCGATCACTTCCCTTAAGCATGAATAGAGCGCCCGTGGGCCATCCGTGAGCTTGTGGCGCAACGGTAGCGCGTCTGACTCCAGATCAGAAGGTTGCGTGTTCGAATCACGTCAGGCTCACTACGATCAACGTCTAACATTTCAGATGAAGAAAGGAGTACGTTGTATCGAAAGTTACTTGCGGAAACTTTCGATCACGTGTGAATCTTTGCTGTCAGTTTGATTTGTGAACACTGTCGGGGAGATGGTGTGCCCATTGTTTGGGTCAATGCTCAGCTCCCCGCAATGTGCGAAGTCGAACACAAACTGTTCATCACGGGATTAAAACACACAGCCGCTTCGTTCAGTTGGTGACCGCGGGGTGTGAATAACATTATACCGATTTTTTTACAACATAATCTAGAGATTTCCATCCAGGTTTTAGTCACATCAAACTGCCACGCAATGATGTTATGGCCTCAGTAAACTATAATAACGTGAAGATCGCTGGGATGATTTTCTACATCCGACTGCAATATAAACACAGATCATTGTTTCCAGTTTTGGTGGAACAAAAGACATCATATTGATGGAAAATTACAGTTAGTGCAAACACAGCTAGCCATCGATAAATATTAATCCTGTTCACTTCAATGGCCAAATTTCAATTCAGGAACCAAGTGCACTCGGCTGCTTGTAACATAGACAACATGACAAAATGGCTCATAGGAGGAGAAATGGGACATTGAGGAGAAGTGAAATGTTTGCTTTTGGTCACCTCCACAATTGTTAGAAAAACAGGTTGAAAGGATTCTTAAAAGGTGTCTGAAGGAGTGGTGTGGCATAATACTTCAGACAGCGCAAAGGGGAAGACCACTTTCTAGTGGAAGAAAAAGACATTCCTTATTTCTGAAAGAACTGGGAAACAGAAGAGGGGATGAAATCTGACTTGGGAGCTATTTCCTACTTGTTGAGGATGTTGCTTCATCACAGTCTTGGTTGAGAGCATAAGCTCTTCATCAGGAATAAAGGGTGACCCAAGGGGGCTGAGAGATAAATGGGAAGGAAGTGGGGCTGGAGGGAAGGCAGCTGGGAGTGCAATAGGTAGATGGAGGTAGGGATTGATGGTGATAGGTCAGAGATGAGGGTGAAGCAAATAGGTGAGAAGCAAGGTGGACAGGTATGACAGGTCAAGAGGTTGGTGTCAAATTGGAAGGTTGGATCTGGGACAAGGTGGGGGAGAGGAAATAAGGAAACTGATGAAATCTGCATTGATACCATGTGGTTGGAGGGTCCTAAAGCAGAAGTTGAGGTGTTTTCCTACAAGTGTCGAGTAGCAAGAATTTGGCAGTGGAGGAGGCCCAGGACTTGCATGTCCTTGGTGGAATGGGAGGGGGAGTTAAAGTGTTCCACCACAGGGCGGTGTGTCAGTTAGATTTAGAGTCCCAGAGTTGTTCACTGAAATGTTCCGCTCGTTGGCGTCCACTTTCCCCAATGTGGATGAGACCATATTGCGAGCAATGGACATCATCTTACAAATAGATTGCATAAATCTTAGCCTGCCAGAGTTATTTTCTTTAATTAAATTAAAGAAAATTTTTATTCAATTGGATGACTGCATGAAACGGTTTGTTGGTCAGATTTGAATCATCACACGCAAATGAGACAATGCCATGAATATCAGTGAACTGCTCTTTTTGTTAAAAACCACAAATTCTTGATTTATTTTCACAACTTCCTGGTATTCACACCTGCACATTCAATGTCAAACTCTGACATCAGAACTTAAATTACAGTATTAATTTTGACTTACAATATTCGAACAAACAAATTAATAGCACACAGTGAATCGCAAGTCTGATTAATCTGAAATGAAATTTGACCAAAAAAATATAAAATCAAGATGGGAGATAAGAAATGGGGGAAGGGCAGAAGGCAAGAAATGCAGCATCATAGAAAGTGCTCCTCCAGAGAGTGCATTTTACCAACTACCACTGCTAAATATTAGCACTCTGATATGATCCTCCGGTTTTAATATAAACCATTGCCCCATTCAGTAGGTGCCATTTAAATGAATTAAAAATACAAGCCTTGAGCAAATCCAGCTTCCAGCCTTACCCCCCCCCCCCCCCCCCCCCCCCCCGCTTCTTGGAGCTTGGACCTTCCTCCAGTTCCGGGGGGTTGTTGAACTCCTAGGCTCCAGCGGCCGCTCCTCCACTGAAGAAGCTTTGGGAACCAGATGCAAAGGCAAGATACAGAACAGAGAACCTTTGTATATGAAAGCAGCTTACAGAGACATTGAGCAATAGCATGACATGGTATGTACCCATCGACCTCTGGGTTATCTGCCCAGCACACTCATGCAGCACTACTCTACTTCTGTGCTCCCAGCAGCTGGATCGTGGATCAGTTTAAAGTAGGCCCTATATCTCTGATTACATCGGTACACAAGGCAGTGAAGAAAGGTTTCAGCACACTGAACTTCATCAGTTAGGGAACTGAGTATAGATGTTGGCAAGTTATGTTGTAGTTATACAGGACGTTGATGAGGCCGCACCTGGAATATTGTGATCAGTTTTGGTCCCCTTGGTGTTCTGACTTCTGACTTCTTCAACTCTGGGTTTGTGTTGAACTTGATGGGATACTTTGTCCAACTCAGCATGTTTAAACAGTATCTCTCAGAGGGATTCATCTGAAACTTTTCAGGAGGTGAGCTCAACAAGATTGAACTATTCAAAGTTACTTGGACTCTATTTTAAACTTACATCAGGACCAGTAGTCAGAGACACGTACAGCATGGAAACAGACCCTTCGGTCCAACTTGTCCATGCTGACCTGATATCCTAAATTAATCTAGTCCCATTTGACAGCACCTGACCCATATACTCTGGCAGCTCATTTCATATATGTACCACCCTCTGCATGAAGAAGTTGTCCCTTTAATATGTTTCGCCTCTTACCCTAAACTTATGCCCTCTAGTTCTGGACTCCCCCACCCCAAGGAAAGGACATTGTCTATTACACTGTCCATGCCCCTCATGATTTTATAACCGCTATTAGGTCACTTCTCTGCCTCCGATGCTCCAGTGAAAACAGCCCCAGCCTATTCAGCCTCTCCCTGTAACTCAAACCCTCCAACCCCCAGCAACATTCCCGTAAATTGTTTCTCATGGAGAAGTCAACGTTTCAGTCCTGAAGAATGGTTAATACCCAAAACGCTGACTACTCCACATCCTGGTGCTGCCTGGCTTGCTGTATTCTCCCAACCTCCTGCTTACCAACTTCGGGTTGCAATATGTAGTGGCTCAGCCTCACAGCGCCAGGGACCCAGGTTTGATTCCAGCCTTGGGTGGCTGTCTGTGAGGAATTTGCACTTTCCCCCAATGTCTGCGTGGGTTTTCTCTGGGTGGTCCTGTTTTCTTACATAAACCAAAGATGTGCAGGTCATGTGGATTGGCCATGCTTAATTGCCCATAGAGTTAGGTACATTAGTCAGAGGGAAATGGGTCTGGATGGGTTACTCTTCGGGGGGTCGGTGTGGACTTGTTTGGACGAATGGCCTGTTTCCACACTGTAGCTAATCTCATCCAATACTTTTGTTACTAAAGGATGGCAGAGAAGGCCGAATGGTCTAAGTTCTGCTCCGATGGTCTTGCGGTCTTAGGTTTCTCTGAATCATTTCATTGGCAATGTGCAGTCCCTGCCTCAATGAGCAGCAGTGTCCACTGAAAGCAAAGCTCATAGGATCGTAGCACTCCTACAATGTGGAAAAACAGGTCCTTCAGCCGAACACATCTGCACTGGTCTTCCGAAGACTAACCCACTCAGATCCATTTTCCTACCCTCCATAACTTGCACACAGTTCCCCAAGGGTGGAAGTATTCCTGGGTTCCTGGTGCCATGAGGCAGCAGTGCTAACCCTGAGCCACCATGGAGTTGTGGTTGTGGGGGGTGGGGGAGGCAATTGTAGTCCAGCAGAAAACAAAAACAGCCCACCTACTCTCCCACTGCACCCACTGTCAGAACTGGCAGGAGGTTCAGTCCTGGGGGGTGACTGAAGGCAGCGTCACTGGTGGGATCTGATTGCTGGGAGCGCTGGTGCCCCCGCTGGTGCTTCCGCAAGTTGCAGGAAAACATGAACCTCTTTCCACACTCGGGCCAGATGGAGGGCATCTCCCCGGTGTGGGCACATTGGTGCTTCAGTAGGGCAGAGGAATTGCTGACGGCCTTCCCGCACTTAGGGCAGCTGAATGGCCTCGCCCCCATCCACCACTGACACCCCCAACACCCCCGTGTGGTCCAGCTGGTGATTCAGCAGTGTGGAGGAGCAGGTGAAGACCTTCCCACATTCGGGGCAGGAGAACGGCTTCTCCCCGGTGTGGATGGACTGGTTCCTCAACAGGGCATCGGAATTGCTGAAGGCCTTCCTGCACATCGGGCAACTGAACGACCTCTCCAACATGTGGACACACCTATAGGCCAGCAGGTTGGAGGAAAGAGCAATGCCCTTCCTGCAATCGGGGCAGATGAACGGCCTCTCAGTGTGGACCCACTGGTGTCTCAGCAGGTGGGAAGAACTGCTGAAGGCCATCTCGCACTTGGGGCCGGAGAACAGCCTTCCCCGGTGTGGACCAACTGGTGCGTCAGCAAGGCAGAGGAATCACTGAAGGCATTCCCACACTCAGGGCAGCAGAAGGGCCCTCTTCCCCGCTGTGGGCCCATTGGTGCTTCAGAACCCTTTCAAATTTCACAATATCCTTCTGATAGGAGGGAGACCAGAATTGCACACAATATTCCAAACGTGGTCTAACCAATGTCCTGAACAGCCAAAACATAACTTCCCAACTCCAATACTCAGTCAGAGGATTGGGAAAGCTTTCAAAACCCTTCAAAAAACAAGCAGGAAAGAATGGAGTGTCAAACCGAATTTTTGAGAGTCAGTTTGGAAGCATCAATGAGAAATCGGCGGAATGGGTTTATTGGGGACGCGTTCTCCTTAAATTTACTATATACGTATTTCTCTTGTGCTCTTCATAGTTTCTCTGTGCTGCAGTGTGTAGTGGCTCGTTGAAATAATGTCCTGATGCAGCTTCGTTTGTGGGTGTTGGGATGATTGCTTCTGTGGTTAAGTATTTGGTTTGTGTGTGTTGTTTTTCTGTAGATGCTAGTTTGAAGTTCCGCATTGACTGTTCGCTCTACTGTGACATCTAGGAATGGCAGTTTATTGTTGTTCTCCTCTTTTTCAAACCAGGAAACCCCCTCCCCCCACTCAGGCCATAGTCTCACGACTTGGAACACCAATATACAGACTAGTCAAAGGCCTCCACTGAAGACGAAAACACCTAGTCGAAGATTCACTCCACTCCATTTACTCCATCCAACAATTCCTGAACACCAAAGACACTAAGATAGAAGAGGGTGGAATAATGCTGTCCTTTGACATAACAGCCCTGTTCACATCCATTAACATCAACGTGACCAAAGAAAACTGAAGACACTACTCGAAGAACCAAAGACACAAACACAGCAACAACTTCATCAGCAAAGATAACACTGTCAACCTCGTGGAAGTGTGCCTTATCACCCACTTCATATTCAGTAACAAGCCCGACAAACAAATCAACGAAACACCCATGAAACACTTCTGTCATCAAAAAATGAAACAAGTTAGAGGAAACCTACAACACCATCAACAATCTCCTTACTGGCATAAAATTCACAAAAGAGAAGAACAACAACAAAGTGCCATTTCTGGATGTCACAGTAGAGCGAACAGTCAATGGTAAAATCAAAACAGCATCTACAGGAAAACACCACACGCGAACCAAATACTTAGCTGCAGAAGTAATCATCCCTACACATGCAAACAAATCTGAATGAGGACACTATTTCAACGAACCACGACACACTGCAGCACCCAGTGACGACGAAGACCAATAAGTAACTGTACACCGCAGTTAAGGAGAAGGGGTAGCCAAAACACGCACTGGAAATTGCTTCTCTGAACGGGAATTGAACCCGGGCCGCAGCGGTGAAAGCGCCGAATCCTAACCACTGGACCACCAGGAACATATGGACAAAGTTTGACAGCTGTACTGAAAATTGCTTCCCTGCCCGGAAATCGAACCCGGGTCACGGGAGTGAGAAGGCTAACACCAATGTCATTTCTTGTATCCATTGCTCCCGATATGATCTCCTCTATGTTGGGGAGACTGGAGCCCCGTCACAGAGTCAAGTCACAGCGCTTGAGGGAACATCTCCAGGACACCCGCAACAATCAACCCCATCGCCCTGTGGCCCAACATTTCAACCTCCCCTCCCACTCTCACAGGGACATGCAGGACCTGGGCATCCTCCATCGTCGCTCCCTCCCCACCCGATGCCTGGAGGAAGAACGCCCCAACTTCAGCCTCGGATACATTCAACCCCAGGACATCAATGTGGACTGCATCAGTTTCCTCATTTCCCCTCCCCCCACCTTACCTCAATTCCAACCTTCCAGCTGAGCGCTGTCCTCAGGACCTGTCTTACCTGCCAATCTCCCTTCCCACCTATCCGCTCCACCCTCCTCTCTGACCTGTCACCTCCATCCCCACCCCCATTCACCTATTGTACTCTTTGCTACCTTCGGCCCAGCACCCCCCAATTTATCTCGCCACCCCTGGAAGCGTCCTGCCTCTTTTCCTGATTAAGAGCTTTTGCCCGAAACGTCGATTTTCCTGATCTTCGGAAGCTGTCTACCTGCTGTAATTTTCCAGCACCACTCTGATCTAAACTCTGGTTTCCAGCATCTGCAGTCCTCACCTTTGCCTACCCAATAATTCCAGTGAGCCGATTTCACATCAACAAACTTACACAAGCAGACACAACGTCTGCAGAAACCCTAGCCACATTACTTTACATCAAAGACATCTGGGAAATGATGTCGGGACAACTCAAACCTCTCAGCATCATGGTAGCCCACAAACCGCCCAACACACTTAAACAGCGGCTAATGAACCTGAAATACCCTTTACAAACAACCAGAAAACGAATGTTATTTACAAAATACCATACAAAGAAATATATACATGAACTCTGCCGCACAGTTCTCTGTGGCAATAAATGCTGGGATGAGATAAGGAAGATTTTTTGAGCCAAAACGAATCGGCACTGACTGGACAGTCATTTAAAATCAACGCTGTCTGTCCAGGATGGAAGACCCGAAGGGATGAACAGTTTTCTTATTTCCTGAAGATTTACAAAGCTGAGACTGGGTTTTGGTGTTTGTTCCGTTTCCACTCCCAGGAGCCACAGTGGTTGCCAATAGCCAGGCGGTGAGTTGGGGAAAGTGAAATGTGCCGGTGAGCAGCGTGAGGGGCTATTTCAGCTTCCCCTCCTCTGACAGCGCTGTGACTTGACTCTGATGTTCTCAGCGACACTTACTGACGTGACACAGTGAAAGGATTCTCATTCCCGCAGATCAGGAATTCAAACCGTATGCCGGCTTCAGGACAATGAGAAAGATTATTTGGGGTGTGTGAAGAAGCTGTGAGCTGCATTTCAAACAGGTAGGTGGAGTCAGATGCGTCATCCATTGCGCCCCGGCCCTGTGCGTCACTGACGCCGCCATGCTGCAGAGTTCTGACGTTAACACGGACATGCGCAGCAATGGGAACATTCACAAGGTGAACAACCAAAGATAATCACCGTCACTGATTCCCTTCCATAGTCCCAACTTTGTGAAGCAGTATCTTTCACTGGCAAATAAAACACCTTTGTCCTCAGGTGCCTGCTTAACTTCGATCACGACTTCACGCCCCTCACTGTTCTAGTCTCATTTCCAAACTCTTGGCTCATCGCCTCAAAAGCAGCTCTGTGGGTATCTGCTTGTTCCACCCTGACAGGCAGTGGGTTGCAGATTCCCGACCAGTCCCAATGTGATTGAAATATTTCAACCCGTCCACTGATTGCATTTAAAAACAAACCGTGGAGCAATCTCCCTTTTCTTTTGATGTCGTTTCTCAACTGTAGTCGGCAGGGATCACACCTGCGTGGGGGAACCGCAATGGGTTTCATGTCCATCGCATTCACCACTTGGCCCATCAACACAGAACCACACTGACAGCTTCATTTCCCAGGTCTGTCTGCCTGTGGAGCTGCGAAAGAGTAAATCATTGCAGAGTTTGTTTGAATCCAATCACTTCACAGGTTTCGAAAGGGTTAAATATCTGCAAATGGCGAGTCTGGGTGTTTCATCCCGAAAGATGAAATGGAAGTTCAGTCAAAAACAGAAATTGCAGGAGCAACTCAGCAGGTCAGGCAGCATCTGTGGAAAGAGAATCAGAGACAATATTTCAGAACTCGTTTTTTTCCTCATCCAGGTACAGCCAAACCTGCTGAGTTTTTCCAGCAGTTTCGCTTTCTGTCTCGGATTCTCAGCATCCGCAGTCCTTTACGTTAGAAATTCAATAAATTCAGAAACCCCTTTGTGCTGCCTCAGTGGAGAAGATTTCCGTTTGGGAAACATTTTCCTGAAACCATTAAAAACGTGCACGTTCGCAGCGAAGAAAGCGGTAGGAGCGAGAACAAGAAACACTCTCTCCCTGGGTGGTCTCGAACCACCAACCTTTCGCTTAACAGCCGAACGCGCTGACCAATTGCACCACAGAGACAAACCCGAGCGCCAGGCCCACAGTGTCTTTGCGAAACCTACTATTCAATTCATAATTCAACCCGCCCCGCCCAAAATTACCATTGTCTTCTATCAGTTTTACTTTTCCATAATAAAGCCTTGGACATTCATTATGGAGACATGGGGACAGCCTGATCCCACCATCTGCAGGCACATCCATGTCACGAGGAACGAGCTCTCCTACACCGGGGCCATCGCCCTTCGAGCCTTTCAGTGTTTTGCCTCTTCCCGAATTTTCTCATTGGCCCCGAGCCGAGAATGGGTTTGAATTCCTGATGTGCAGAGAATTTTTTCAATGTCTCGGGTCAGTTCATCTCCCGAGAATATCAGAGTCAATCAGCCTCTTAAACAAAGGGACGGTGTCTGGACTGTCTCTGCTCAGTCCGTCAGTTCATCTTTCATTCTCCTCTAATTCCACTTCCCAAAGAGTTTCTAAAGATTCACAAAGCTGGAGACTGGGATTTGTGTTTTACTTCCTGAACATTTTTCCACCTGCTAACTGACAATATTTTGCCAAAACCTCTTCCCCATTGTAACACATGCATCATGTTCAGGGATGAGCAATTTCCATTTTGTGGAGACATTCCCAAGTTTGGGAATGCTCTCTTTGGAGCAAAGATGGTTAACTGGAGATTTCCAGGGGTTTTTGTCAATGATGGGAGAAGACGTGGTGTTTTCGCTGCTCGTTGGATGCTGCCTGAACTGCTGTGCTCTTCCAGCACCACTAATCCAGTATTTGGTTTTCAGCATCTGCAGTCATTGTTTTTACCTTGTTGATTTTACCCCAACTGCGAATCCTCTTGCAAGGATGCCTGCTTTGATGAAGTTTTCCTCCTCTCTCTACAAGAATCTCAGGGAGTCCCTCTCCCACTGCAACTCCCAGGTCATTTCCTCTGCCCTGAAGCTCTTCAACCATGTTGTGAAACAAACTCGGTACCAGAGCCACATTTGCCTAGTTTCAAACTTCCAGCTCAGTTACTGTCTCCTTGACGTGTCCGACCTGCCTATCTTCTTTTCCACCTATCCACTCCACCCTCTCCTCCTTGACCTGTCACCTTCATCTCCTCCCCCACTCACCCATTGTACTCTATGCTACTCTCTCCCCACCCCCACCCTCCTCTAGCTTATCTCTCCATGCTTCAGGCTCACTGCCTTTATTCCTGATGAAGGGCTTTTGCCCGAAACGTCGATTTCGCTGCTCGTTGGATGCTGCCTGAACTGCTGTGCTCTTCCAGCACCACTAATCCAGTATTTGGTTTTCAGCATCTGCAGTCATCGTTTTTACCTTAATGATCAGAAGAACCTATTGCCACTGACTAGCGTCAGTTACCAGAGGACAGGGATTGCAGTTCTTTAATGGAAAGCAGCATTTGTGTAGACCAAACACAGCGAATACTGCAGAAAGCCGAGGAGCATCTGTGGAAAGGTAAACAGAGCCGACGTTTTGAGTGTGCTACGGTTTTTGTTCAGAACTCAGTGTTTTGCCTCTTCCCGAAGTTGGTCCAGGTCTGTGTCTCAATTGGCAAACACATGGCAAGTGCAATGCTGCAATGTGAAGTTATAGCCTTTGCTGTTTAAAAAAAAAGCAGTGCATTGTTGAAATGGTGACATATTGGAATGTGGAGAAAGTGAGGACTGGAGGTGAAAGTCGAAAAATGTGGCACTGGAAAAGCACAACAGGTCAGGCAGCATCTGAGGAGCAGGACAGGGAACGTTTCGGGCACAAGCCCTTCATCAGGAATGATGTATGGATGTACTAAGGGGTCTCAGAGTCCCTCCACACCAGTCAATGCCAGTTGTCGGGCAGATGCAGCAGGCAATGAGCGAGGCAAGTGATATATTACGAAGAGGAATTGAGTTCAGAAGTGGGGTCATTGAACATATTCAAGGCTAAGTTCATCTGAGTTTTGAACAACAAAGAAGTGGATGCTTATCGGGGGAGGTAAGAAAATGGTTTTAAGACCAGTAAAGGTCAGTCACAGAGTCTGACAGCATTGAACAGACTCTTCATCCAACTAGTCCGTGCTGAGTATGTTCTCAAACTAAACTCGGCCCACCTACCAGTGTTTGGCCCATAAACCTTCGAAACTTTCGTATTCATGTACTTATCCAAATGTCTTTTAAACGTTGTAACTGTACATGTATAAAATCATGAGGGGCATGGATAGGATTAATAGACAAAGTCTTTTCCTGGGGTGGGTGAGTCCAGACCGAGAGAGCATGGGTTTCGTGTTAGAGGGGAAAGATACAACAGAGACCTCAGGGGCAACTTTATCACGCAGAGGATGGTACATTTATTGAATGATCTGCCAGAGGAAGTGGTGAAGGCTAGTACGATTGCAACTTTTAAAATGCATTTGGGTAGGTGTTCCCACAGAGTTAAATGTTGTCTGTTCTCAGCTCTGCTCGATTTCTGTTGAAGCTTTGACCCCCTTTTACACCTTCTGGAGCAATAAAATATTCTAAGCCTCCTGGGAATGACACCTTATCTATACCCCTTCTGATTTTAAAAATCTCTATTAGGTTAACTGTCAACTTCCTCGGCTCTATTGGAAAAATGTCCCAGATTCTTCTTAACTCAAACCCTCCATTCCCTGCAACACGCTGGTAAAGTCGGGAATAGGGAATTGCATCAAATCACATAAATGTACTGTCTGAAACAATCTAGCTGTGTTCTGGCCTGAGATATTGAGAGTCCCTGGTGTAAGTAATTACGAATGCAATAATTTTGGTCACAGAATTGAACAATCATTTTGCAACAAAGGGGTCTACTTTGATAAGGAGGTTTGGTCATTTCTAGGGTAAGTGAACAGTTTGGAGATCAGGGAGATGAAGTTCCAGACACTTGGGAAGGGCAAGAAATGAATTTGATAAATAAGACAAAGAACTGTGGATGCTGGAAATCTGAAACAAAAACTGAGAACACGGGAAAAACTCAGCAGAACTGGAAGCGTCTGTGGAGAGAAAGCAGAGTTAAAGTTTCGAGTCCAACAACTCCTCTTCGGGATTCTGAAATAGTTTGTGAGAACCCCTTAAGTCATCTGCCCAGCTTTAAGGCCATAATACACAGGAGCAGGATGAGGCCATTTGACCCATCGAGTCTGCTCCACCAGTCGATCATGGCTGATATGTTTCTCAATCCCATTCTGCTGCCCTCTCCTCATAACACTTGACCCCTTACTAATCAAGAAACTATCTCTGTCTTAAATGCCCTCAATGACTTGGCATCCTCAACCCTTCTCCGAGTGGAAACATCATCTCCACATCCACACTATCCAGTCATAGAGTAGCACAGCGCTGCCTGACCCACTGTGATCTCCAGCATTTGTTGTTTTCAGGAAGGATTCCAGCATCCACAACAACGCGCTTCTAAATTTTGTACCCAGTTGTTTAGCTGTCCCTGGACCCCGCGAGATTTAATCTTACTCAACAATCCACTGTGTGGTACAGTTAACAAAGTTCCCAGTCCCTAACTCTTTCTGCACACATGGGCCGCACGATGGATCAGTGGTTCGCACTGCTACCTTACAGCGCCAGGGATCCGTTTTCGATTCCAGCCTTGGGGCGACTGTCTGTGTGGAGTTTGCACATTCTCCCTGCCGTGTCTGCTGGGTTTCACCCGGGTGCTCTGGTTTCCTCCCAAAATCTAATGATGTGCAATTTCGGGAGAAGTGGCCATACTAAATGGGTCCATAGTGTGCAGTAAGTGTAGTGGAATGGGATAGGGGAATGTGTCCGCATGGGTTACGCTTTGGATGGTCGGTGTGGACTTGTTGGGCTGAATGGCGTGTTTCCACATTGCAGGAATTCTGCGTGGCATTCCCCCAACTCCATGGTCTCAGCACTCTTGGCATTTCCCATGGAGAGTGTGGGGGAGGGAAACAATGTTTTACACGGGAGTAAAGTTCAGTGCGTGTGAAGCTAAAAGTAAACGCATTGCTTCAGCTGTTTTCCCCGGTATACCAGAGGTTGAGGGGTGATCTTACAGATGTTTATAGAATCATGAGAGGCATGGATAGGATAAATAGACAAGGTCATTTCCCTGGGATGGGAGAAGTCCAGAACAGGAGGTTAATATGTTTGAGGTGAGGGAGGCAAGTGTAAGGAATGATCTGCCGGAGGAAGTGGTGGATGTAGGTCCAATAATAACATTTAAAAGGCATCTGGATGGGTATATGAATAGGAAGAGTTCAGAGGGATATGGGCCAAGTGCTGATAAATGAGACGAGATTAATTTACGCTATCTGGTCGGCACAGATGAGTTGGACAGAAGGACCTGTTTCTGTGCTGTGTATCTCTGTGACTCTGGCTTGCCTGTAATGTTTGCCCTGCCTGTGTGTTCAGTTTCTGTCTGGTGTTGGTGACAATGCCTTGATATCTCATTTCCTCCATCGCCCAACTTCCACCTCCCCAGATGTTAACCATTTCGTGTCTGGTTGTTTCTCAAGAAGCTGCATTGAAGGTTCATCCTGAATTGACACTTTTTTTTGCTTCCCAAAATCAGACTTACTCACTCCTACATATCGTGAAAGATACTAACTCTCAGGTGGAGGTATCCAAAATTCAGAGGTGTCTGTCTTGATGTTTTCACTTTTCGGTCTCTGTAAGATCCTGAATCAGTACCGTCGGGAGAATTAGTTTGAGCGGAGTGAGAATAGAGGGGTGAGAAGGGGTGGGATGGTGCTTTCAATTTTGTCGAAAAAGAAAAGAATGTTCTGCAGAAAGTAGAATTGCTTGTTCGGAATTTCTAACCTGGACTGACAGTAATGACTTTTGTAATCTCTTTTTACAGATTATTTGAAGATCTGAAGATGGAAGTTTCAATATCCATCGATGAAGAGCTTTGCCTGAAACATTGACTCTGCTGCTCCTCAGATGCTGCCTGATCTGCTGTGGTTTGACTCTGACTCTCCAGCATTTGCAGTCCTCAATTTCACGTCAATGTCTGGCAGTCACTGAATCCATCGGGACGATAACAATTTTCGACTATGATTCTGTGAGAAGGAACCAAGCTTTTTGGTTCCTCTTTCAGTACGTTTTCAGCATCAGTGAGACTGGAAGAGAGACCTGACTGTTGCAGCACTCTGATTGTGGAGCCAGTAAAAGTTATACGGACTGGGAAGAGGAATTCACGGCAGGGAGGTGCTGTACACGCGTTTGTGTGCAGCTGAAGCTTCGGTCATGGAGAAACCCAAGGAATCCCGTCCCGTGGAGAAACCATGAATATGTGGGAACTGTGGGAAAGGCTTCCGTTTCCCATCTGACCTGGAGACTCATGGGCGCAGTAACACCGGGGTGAGACTGTTCTCCTGCCCTGAGTGCGGGAAGACCTTCAGCAATTCCTCTGTACTGCAGAGGCACCAGGGGGTCCACACAGGCGAGAGGCCATTCTCCTGCCCCGAATGCGGGAAGGCCTTCAGTTATTCCTCCTTCCGACTGACCCACCACCGGGTCCACATATTAGAGAAGCCCTTCAGCTGCTCTAAGTACGGGAAGGCCTACAACGATACCTCTGCCCTGCTGAACCACCAGCGGGTCCACACCGGGGAGAGCCCGTTTCCTGCCTCAAGTGTGGGAAGGGCTTTACCCAGCCATCCCACCTTCGGGTCCATACGGGGGAGAGGCCCTTCCCCTGCCCAGAGTGGGGGAAGGCCTTCAGCAATTCCTTCCACCTGCTGAGGCACAGGTGGGGCCATACCGGGGAGAGGCCGTTCACCTGCCCCGAGTGGAAGCGGAGGTTCTCATCATTCTGCACCTTGCAGAAGCCCCAGCGGACACACCAGTGCTCCCCACAATCTGATTCTGCTGGTGAAACTGCAGTGGGTCACTGCGAGGACTGAAACCCTGCACATTCTGACAGTGCTTATAATGGGAGAGTCAGTCGGATTTTTTTGTTTTATGCTGTCGTGCTCCACCACCCCTGCAACTTTGCTTCCAGTGGGAGCTGCTGCTCATTGAGACCAGGCGCTGTTCTCTTCAGTTTTTTTTGTCCAGTTAAACAATTATTGACTCTGACTAGGAACGAGCTCCAGTCTGTAAGAAATAGCTGAATACTCCAGGGTGTCCATTCGCATTCATCTGTGACTTAGAAATTAAATTTATGGTTATGTGCCTGTGAAGAACTCATCATTGAAGGATTGCCCAACGGCTTGGCAAGCCATTGTTGGAAACTGTTTGCTTGAATTAATAATTTTAAAAATTCTCTTCCTTAATTTACCCTTCAAGTTTCTGCCTCTGAGATGGTGGAGGACTTGATCAAAGGGATTAAATCATTGCTATTAACTGGATTATCTTGTTTAACTTTGCCTGAGTAAATTTGTGGTATTCGTAATTGTTTGTTTTTGTTTAAATTATAATTCTGGTGTGCAAGATCTGTTCATCAAGTGTGGTTCTCTTGATGGAACTGCTGTGGGTAACTCCCAGTACTGAGCCCCTGTGATTTCTGACAGTGTGTGTGAAGTGGGAGAGTCAGTGGGCTTTTTTGTTTTATGCCCTTGCCCCACCTAGCCCTGCCGCCAACTGATTCCATTGGGCGTTGCTGCTTGTTGAGCCCAGGAGCTGTTCTCTCGAGATTCTACTGTCCAGTTAAAGAATTGTTGGCTCTTTCTGGGAATGAGTCCCAGCCTGTAAAAAAATGGCTGAATACTTTGGGGTGTCTATTCACATTCAGCAGTGACTTTTAAATTAGATTTACAGTTACGTGTCTGTGAAACAGTCATAGTCCAACGATTGCACAAAGGTTTGGCAATACATTGTTGGAAACTGTTTGCTTGAATTGGTAAGTTAAAAAATTTTTTTTCTTAATTTTCCACTTAAGTTTCAGTCTCTGAGATGGTGGGGTACTTGATCAAAGGGTTTGAATCATTGCTATTAATTAGATTATCTTCTTTAACTTTGCCCTAGAAAATTTGCCATATTTATACTTGTTGGTTTTTGTTTAAATTATAATGTTGATGTGCAACATCTGTTCTTCATCAAGTCTGGTTCAGAACAGTTGAGAAATTGAGGGATATTGCATGTTTTAATTTCACTGTGTTGTGAATCTAGTGGCAGTGACAGTCATTTGTATTGGGTTGATTACCCTTAGTTGTAGTGTCTTCCACCCCAACTATTCACTATGGTAGTGAGTTCCGCAGTCTCACCACACTCTGAGGTTTTTCATGAAATCCTTAGTAGAGAATTGTAAGGGGAAATGTTGACGAGGGCAGAATATAGGGTCTTAACTGCAAAAGCCAGGAAGACATTCGACAAAGTAAAATCATGACTATGTAGGGACAAATAAGGAACTTTGACAGCAATGAAGAGGTCACACGTCAGAGGTCAAGATAATGGTCGTGACAAAAAGAAAAAGTACTCTGCAGATATTCGATATTGTAATTAAGCAAGTTTCTAGATGCTGCACTTGGTTGAATACGATAAGGTAAAAGATGAAATAACCAAAACCACGAATGTAATTTGATGTCGGTCACCAGAAAACAAGTGTATTCTGTTGATTGATATAGGCCAATTGCATGCAAGTAGGCCATTCAGGCCATCGAGTCAACATTGACTGACCATCCTACCCAGACCCAGTTCGTTACCCAATCCCTGTAACCCTGCATCTCCCCTGGTCAGTCTACCCTCAACTGCACGTCCTTTGGACTGTGAAGGAGGCCAGAGCACCAGAGGAAACCCACGCAGACACAAGGGGAGAATGTGCAAACACCACACAGACAGTCGGCCCGAAGGTGGGATCAAATCCAGGTCACTGATGCCGTGAGGCAGCAGTGCTAACCACCGCGCCACCACCACATGCTGGTCTTTAAAGAAGTGAATTTCAAAGACTCGAGAACACTTGTGAGAAAAACAAAACTTTCCTATCTTAAATGAGAGACTAGTCTCTGGCTAGAATTGAGTTGACATTACATTTACATTAAGTCCTCTCCAGATGTTATACAGCTCCATCGGATCATCTGTTTCTGCTAAACTCAAACTGATACAAGCCCAGCCTGACATCCCCTTGTCCCCGCTTATAAGTTGAGTAAATGAGCGACCCTCGACCTCACTGGCATGACAAAGGATGCCCTCAATCCAAGTTGATCTTAACTGTCTAACCTCTTGACCCCCACGCCACAATGTGGTCAGCTGCAACTCAGCCCTGAACGAGAGCAGAGGAACTGAATACACAGCAGTGAGGTGGACATTGCATTCCCAGAGAATATTGTTCAAGTGTGAATTTTGTTCAGCTCACATTCGGATCACTGCAGGGACTATGTCTCCTGTCATTTAAATGTCTTTGATCCCAATAACAGTCTAGTTTTGTTGTACATTTTGTGTGTTTTATCTGTGTTTCACCACATGATTTTCTGTTGCTGTCATTCCCATTAGGATGTGTGAATTCAGTACCAGATAATACTTCAGTTCTGAATTTTCCTTGAGGATTGTGTAGGACGTACTAAGTGTCAGTCAGAATGGAAGAAGGTCTACTGTTTATTTAACCCTTTGCTGTCCTTCTCCTGGGACTGTATGAATGGGGAAGTGTAGAGGAAGTTTTACTCTGTATCTAACCCAATGCAGTTTCTGTCTTGGCAGTGTTTGTTGGGGACAGTGTTGAGGTAGCTTCACTTGAAATTTAAGAGTAGAGGAAGCTTTATTCTGATTGTCATCCCATGCTGTCCTTGTCCTGGGAGGTTTAGATGGCATCTATAATTGAAGTGAATGCAGACTTGGCTGTGGGAGTGGAGGGTACTTCTACCTGAGCACACCCATCTTTGAGATTGCTGTGCTGATCAAGACAATCTCAGACACCTTCATTCACTTTTCCAACCAACCACAGGGTGGTTAAGGATGGATATAAATGCTAGCATTGCCAGGGATGCCCACACCCCATGCATGAATAAATACTTTATGTTTAAATGTTACATTCACGTTCCAAACCCTCTAATGTATGATTACTTACATGGAAAATTCCTGTCTGCTAGAATTTCATTTTAAAACATAGGATTGTGTCAACCATGTAGAAATATAACAAGAACAACAAATGGAGAAGTTAACAGGTAATGAGCAGGACCAGAATGCTGAGTCAGCCTGACCCCGAAGGCTGAGAGAGTTCTCCCAGATGTTGAAGTTACACCAGTGCCTTTTACTCTTGCAGCATCCCCAACGGTTTGTCCCTGATGTAAGATCATTCAATGACCCGAAGTATGAACTGTTTTTATCTCCATATCTGGTGCCAGACTTGCTGAGTAATTCCAACCCTTCTGCTCTTCCCTTTTATGGGATTTGAGCTTCCCTAAGTCAATGTAATGAAGAACTGCAGATGCTGGAGATCTGAAAAACAAAAGTGCATCAAATGCTGGAGAAACTCAATAGGACTGGCAGCACATGTGGATAGAGAAGCAGAGTTAGCATTTCAAGTGCTGTGACCCTTCTTCACAACTGTTCTGGACTCAGGCCAGGATATTGTCTTTGTTTCTTTCTCTCTCTCTCCACCGGTGTTGCCAGACTGGCTGAGTTTCTCCAGCAATTTCTGTTATGACACTTTTATAAGGTTGATGTTTGTTATCCATCCCGAAGTGCAAGGTATCTTGCTTGTGCCAATTCAGAGGGCAGTTTAAGAGTCAACCACATTGCTGTGGGTCTGGAGTCACATGTAAGACTGACCATGCAAGGATGGCAGTTTCCCTCCTGAAAGGACATTGGTGAACATGGGATTTATGACAATTGTCGTCAGTGCCATCGATACCATACTGAGACTAACTTTGTGTTCCCCATTTATGATTTGAATTATTCACATCTCACCTCTTGCTGTGTTCATCCTGTGACATTATGACTACACTGTTGTTTCCCATTCTTTGCTATTTTGTGTTTGCTGTGCACGTCTTTTTCCTCTGATGTTTGGGAAATTGAACCTGTTTAAAAGATTGCCCTAAACCTGGACCTTTGACCTAATCTTTGGTCACCTGTCCTAATCTGTGCTCCGGTCTTGTGATTTTTAAAGGAATTCTCATTATGTTCATTTGAAGCACTGTGACATAGTTCACTGTACCACAGGTATTATTTGATTGCTGCTTGTGTCCCTATCTTAATATCTGAAAGTACAGGGTCATATTTTAAATGTAGAAGACAAAAATGAGGATGATTTCTTTTCTTTCTGAGGGTTGTGTGTCTTCTTCAAAAGGCAGTGGATTCAAGATCATTAAGGCAGAGGTAGATAGGTTCTTGATAACCAAGTGGATGAAAGATTGTCGGGGATGTGTTGGAATGTAGAGTTGAGGTTGAATTCAGATCAGCCATGATTTTATTGAATGTTGCAGCAAGCTCAAAGTGCCGATTGGCCTACTCCCGCCCCTTATATGTTTGTATCAAGCAGTCTGTGTCTCCCCTCTTATAGCTATGAACTGGGTCATTCCTTTCCAATATTGCCCCTTGTAGACAGTTAATTTCACACCAGATGGCCCCCTATTGGGAGCAGGCACATTGTAGCAATTGCAGTATTCCTTGTGTTAATTTTGTTGCTTCTTACTCAGTGTTGCTGAGAAACTTCTAAATAAAAACCAAAACACTTGTATTATTATCGCACCAATGGAAGTGTAGGTTTGGATGTATCATTGTTGAATTAGCCATTCCCATCTTTTCCAGAATTCTGTGTTTAAAGCCCTCGAGTCTGGTTTCCACCCCTGAAACAGTTCTTATCAAGGTCATATTTGACATCCTTTGAAACGGTGATAGCGATAAACATTCCCTCGTCGACCTGCGGACAGCCTTGATCAGAGTTAATGACAGTACTGACCCTCTCCAGCATCACTCTATCCTCTGGGAGGGTCTGGTTTTAGCGTCTTCCATTCTGATTTGTTTTAACGTAGCTGCTGGTGTTGGCATCTATACTGATAATATCCAACTGTGCCTGAACACCACTTCTCTCCCGACTCCTCTATCATTCATAATTTACAAATAATTTCATCTGAATGCCTGCCCAATTTCCAGCATTGGATAACCGTAGACATTCCCTTAGTTAAATATTGTGAAGTGTGAAGCCATTGTTTTAGTCCCCAAGTTCGACCTGAGCCCCCGTCCCCCCCCCACCCCCGTCCCCACCCCAGTAACTCTGTTGACAGCCTTCATGTCACTTTAAAACTCGGATCGATAGATTCGTGAAGAGTTGGGGGATGAACAGTTGCAGGAAAAGGGCAGGAAAGTGAATGTGGGGAATGCCAGATCACCCAGAATCCTACTGAATGGAGAAGCAGGCTCAAGGGGCTGAATGGCATATTCCTGTTCCTATTTCTTATGGTTCCCGAGCCCTTCCCTCTGATACAGGACACTGACTTCAGTGTGTGCCATTACTGAGAGTGCTGATGTTCCCTTGTGTAATATCAACAACTTAGCAGCTGCTAAAACCTCTTGCTCCTTTATTACCTCCAAACACAATATGCCAATGTGTTCAGGGGAGGCGATGGCCGACTTTATTGTCACCAGACTATTCACCCAGGTAATGTTCCGGGGACTTGGATTCACAACCTGCCACGGCAGACGGTGGAATCTGAATTCAATATAAATCTGGAATTAAGAGTCTAATGATGAAATCGTTGTGGTTTGTTGTAAAAACTTATCTGGTTTCCTGCTGTCGGAAACTGGTCTGATCTACATGTGATTCAGATCAACTGTCAGATGGTTGAATCTTCACTGCCCTTTCAATCAAAACCTCCACGATAACCTCCCTACTTTTATACTCCATTTAAAGGCCACTCTCCCTTCTGCCTTCCCTATTAGTCACTGTGCTCCCAGAAGCAGGATTGTGGATCAGTTTAAAGTAGGTCCTATATCTCTGATTACATCGGTACAAAAGGCAGTGAAGAAAGGTTTCAGCACACTAACCTTCATCAGTTAGGGAATTGAGTATAGATGTTGGCAAGTTATGTTGTAGTTATACAGGACGTTGATGAGGCTGCACCTGGAATATTGTGATCAGTTTTGGTCCCCTTGGTGTTCTGACTTCTGACTTCTTCAACTCTGGGTTTGTGTTGAACTTGATGGGATACTTTGTCCAACTCAGCATGTTTAAACAGTATCGCTCAGAGGGATTCATCTGAAACATTTCAGGAGATGAGCTCAACAAGATTGAACTATTCAAAGTGACTTGGACTCTATTTAAAACTTACATCAGGACCAGTAGTCAGAGACACATACAGCATGGAAACAGACCCTTCGGTCCAACTTGTCCATGCTGACCTGATATCCTATATTAATCTAGTCCCATTTGACAGCACCTGACCCATATACTCTGGCACCTTATTTCATATATGTACCACCCTCTGAATGAAGAAGTTGTCCCTTTAATATATTTCGCCTCTCACCCTAAACCTATGCCCTCTAGTTCTGGACTCCCCCAGCCCAGGGAAAAGACCTTGTCTATAACCCTGTCCATGCCCCTCATGATTTTGTAACCTCTATTAGGTCACTCCTCTGCCTCCGATGCTCCAGTGAAAACAGTCCCAGCCTATTCAGCCTCTCCCTGTAGCTCAAACCCTCCAACCCCCAGTAACATTCCTGTAAATCGTTTCTCATGGAGAAGTCAACGTTTCAGTTCTGAAGAAGGGTTAATACCCAAAACGCTGACTTCTCCACATCCTGGTGCTGCCTGGCTTGCTGTATTCTCCCAGCCTCCTGCTTGCCTACTTCGGGTTGCAATATGTAGTGGCTCAGTGTTTACCACTGCAGCGTCACAGCGCCAGGGACCCAGGATTGATTCCAGCCTTGGCTGACTGTCTGTTAGGAGTTTGCACATTGTCGCAGTGTCTGCGTGGGTTTTCACTGGGCGATCCTGTTTTCTTCCATAGTCCAAAGATGTTCAGGTCATGTGGATTGGTCATGCTTAATTGCCCATAGGGTTAGGTATATTAGTCAGAGGGAAATGGGTCTGGATGGGTTACTCTTCGGAGGGTCGATGTGGACTTGTTGGGACAAATGGCCTGGTTCCACACTGTAGCTAGTCTCATCTGCACTACTTTGTCACTAATGAATGGCAGAGTCGACTCGACGGGCCGAATGGCCGAACTTCTGCTCCGATGGTCTTGCGGTCTTAGGTTTCTCTGGATCATTTCATTTGGCAATGTGCAGTCCCTGGCTCAATGAGCAGCAGCTTCCAATGAAAACAAAGCTCATATGATGGTTGAACTCCTCCAGAGTGGAAACAGGTCCTTCAGCCCAACACATCTGCACTGATTCTCCGAATGGCAACCTACTCAGATCCATTTTCCTTACCTACATAAATTGCACACAGACCTCCAAGGGTAGAAGTATTCCTGGGTTCCTGGTGCCATGAGGCAGCAGTGCTAACCCTGAGCCACCATGAGGTTGTGGTTTCGGGGGGTGGGGGAGGCAATTGCAGTCCAGCAGAAAACAAAAACAGCCCACCTACTCTCCCACTGCACCCACTGTCAGAACTGGCAGGAGGTTCAGTCCTTGGGGGTGACTAAAGGCAGCGTCACCGGTGGGATCTGATTGCTGGGAGCGCTGGTGCCCCCGCTGGTGCTTCTGCAAGTTGCAAGAAAACATGAACCTCTTCCCACACTCGGGCCAGCTGAAGCGCCTCTTCCGGTGTGGACACACTGGTGCTTCAGCAGGGCGGAGGAATTGCTGAAGGACTTCCCGCACTCAGGGCAGCCGAAAGGCCTCCCCCCTCCGCCCCTTCCATCCCCCCATGTGGACCAGCTGGTGATTCAGCAGTGTGGAGGAGCAGGAGAACGGCTTCTCCCCGGTGTGGACGGACTGGTGCATCAGCAGGGCTGAGGAATTGATGAAGGCCTTCCTGCACTTAGGCAACTGAACGATCTCTCCCCCATGTGGACCCACCAATGGGCCAGTAGGTCGGAGGAAAGAGCAATGCCCTTCCTGCACTCGGGGCAGATGAACGGCCTCTCAGTGTGGACCCACTGGTGTCTCAGCAGGTGGGAAGAACTGCTGAGGGCCATCTCGCACTTGGGGCCGGAGAACAGCCTTCCCTGGTGTGGACCAACTGGTGCGTCCGCAGGGCAGAGGAATCACTGAAGGCCTTCCCACACTCAGGGCAGCAGAAGGGCCTCTTCATCTCTATGGACCCATTCGTAGTTCAGAACCCTCTCAAATTTCACAATATCCTTCTGCAAGCAGGGAGACCAGAATTGCACACAATATTCCAAAAGTGGTCTAAAAACTGTCCTGTACAGCCACAACACAACTTCCCAACTCCAATACTCAGTCAGAGGATTGCGAAAGCTTTCAAAACCCAAACAAAACAAACAGGAAAGAATGGAGGTATAAACCGAATTTTTGCGAGTCAGCTTGAAAGCATCAATGAGAAATCGGCGGAGGGGGTTTATTGGGGACCCGTTCTCCTTAAATACACTACATCCGTATTTCTCTTGTGCTCTTCGTAGTTTCTCTGTGCTGCAGTGTGTAGTGGCTCGTTGAAATAATGTCCTGATGCAGCTTCGTTTGTGGGTGTTGGGATGATTGCCTCTGTGGTTTAGTATTTGGTTTGTGTGTGTTGTTCTCCTATAGATGCTAGTTTGAAGTTCCCCATTGACTGTTCGCTCTACTGTGACATCTAGGAATGGCACCTTGTTGTTCTCCTCACCTTCAAACCAGGAGCACCACCACCACCACCCCCACCCCCTCTGACCATAGTCTCACGACTTGGAACACCAATATGCAGACTTGTCAAAGGCCTCCACTGAGGACTAAAACAGCAAGTCGAAGATTCACTCCACTCCATTTACTCCTACCAAGAATTCCTGAACACCAAAGACACGAAGATAGAAGAGGATGGAATAATGTTGCCCTTTGACAGAACAGCCCTGTTCACATCCATTAACATCAACGTGGCCAAAGAAAACTGAAGACACTACTCGAAGAACCAAAGACACAAACACAGCACCAACTTCATCAGCAAAGATAACACTGTCAAGCTCGTGGAGCTGTGCTTTACCACCAACTTCATATTCAATAACAAGCCCTACAAACAAATCAACGAAATACCCATGATACCACCAGCAGCATCAGGATTCCGAGCAGAAGCAATAATGCAGAGACTCGAACAAATAGCCCTTCCAACGATCCACCCCAAACTTTGAGTCCGCTACCGCGATGACACATTTGTCATCAAAAAATGAAACGAATTAGAAGAAACCTACAACACCATCAACAATATCCTTACTGGCATAAAATTCACAAAAGAGGAGAACAACAACAAAGTGCCGTTTCGAGATGTCACAGGAGAGCGAACAGTCAATGGTAAATTCAAAACAGCGTCCACCGGAAAACAATGCACACGAACCAAGAACTTAACTGCAGAAGCAATCATCCCTACACATACAAACAAATCTGAATCAGGACACTATTTCAACGAGCCACTACACACTGCAGCACCCAGAAACTACGAAGAACAAAAAAAAACTGTAGTGAGCATTTAAGAAAAACGGGTAGCCTATAGACCCCCTGAAAATAGCTTCCCAGACTGGGAATCAAACCCAGACCGCAGCGGTGAGAGCACCGAATCCTAACCACTAGATGCAGCCCTGCCTTGATAGATCTACTGAAAATTTCTTCCCTGCCCGGAAATCGAATCCGGGCCATGGTCGGTCGAAGGCTTTCACCTGTGTATCCAACAATGTCATTTCTTGTATCCATTGCACCTGATGCAGTCTCCTCTACATTGGGGAGACTGGAGACTCCTCGCAGAGTCAAGTCACAGCGCTTGAGGGAACATCTCCAGGACACCCGCACCAATCAACCCCATTGCCCTATGGCCCAACATTTCAAACCCCCTCCCACTCTGCCGAGGACATGCAGGTCCTGAGCCTCCTCCATCGCCGCTCCCTCCCCACCCGATGCCTGGAGGATGAACGCCTCATCTTCCGCTTGGGGTCAATTCAACCCCAGGCCATCAATGTGGACTTCATCAGTTTCCTCATTTCCCCTCCCTCCGCCTTGCCTCAGTTCCAACCTTCCAGCTGAGCGCTGTCCTCATGACCTGTCCTACCTGCCAATCTCCCTCCCCACCTATCCGCTCCACCCTGCTCTCTGATCTGTCACCTCCATCCCCACCCCCATTCACCTATTGTACATTTTGCTACCTTCGGCCCAGCACACCCCACCCCCAATTTATCGCTCCACCCTGGGGGAGGAGGAGGGGGTCCTGCCTCTATTCCTGATGAAGGGCTTTTGCCCGAAACGTCGATTTTCCTGCTCCTCGGAAGCTGTCTGACCTGTTGTGCTTTTCCAGCACCACTCTGATCTAAACTCTGGTTTCCAGCATCTGCAGTCCTCACTTTTGCCTACCCAATAAACCCAGTGTGCCAATTTCACATCAACAAACTGACACAAGTAGACACAACGTCTGCAGAAACCCTAGCCGCATTTCTTTACATTGAAGACATCTGGGAAATGATGTCCAGACAACTCAAACCTCTCAGCAGCATGGTCGCCCACAAATTTACCAACACATTTAAACAGCGGCTAATGAACCTGAAATACCCGATACAAACAACCAGAAAAGTTTGTTATTTATAAAATACCTTACAAGGAAATATATACATGAACTCTGCCACACAGGTCTCTGTGGAAAGAAATGCTGGGATGAGATAAGGAAGATTTTTTTCAGCCAAAACGAATCGGTACTGACTGCACAGCCATTTAAAATCAACGCTCTGTGTTGGGAAAGTGAAATGTGCCCGTGAGCAGTGTGTAGGGTCTTTCAGCTTCCCCTCCTCTGACAGCGCTGTGACTTGACTCTGATGTTCTCAGGGACATTTACTGATACGAGACAGTGAAAAGATTCTCTTTCCTGCAGATTAGGAATTGTACCCATACGCCGGTTTCAGGACAATGAGAAAGATTAATTGGGAGGTGTGAAGAAGCTGTGAGCTGCATTTGAAACAAGTAGGTGGAGTCAGATACGTCATCCATTGCCCCATGGTCCTGAGAGTACCTAACGCCACCATGCTCTGACGTTAACACGGACATGCGCAGCAATGGGTTCATTCAGAAAGTGAACAACCAAAGATAATCACCGTCACTGATTCCCTTCCACAGGCCCAACTTTGTGAAGCAGTACCTTTCACTGGCAAAGGAAACACCCATGTCTTCAGGTGCCTGCTTTATTTCGAACTCTATTTCAAGCCCCTCACTCTTCCAGTCTCATTTCCAAACACTTTGCTCATAGTCTCCAAAGAAGCTCTGAGGGTATCTGCTTGTTCCACCCGAACAGGCAGTGGGTTGCAGATTCCCACCAGTCCCAATTTGAGTGAAATATTTTTCCCCCTCCACTGATTTGAATCTTAAAGAAGAAGCGGGGGAGCAAACTCTCTTTCTTTTCGACGACATTTCTCATTTTGTACTCGGCAGGGTTCACACCTGCGTGGGGAAACCGCAATGGATTTCAAGTCCATCGCATTAACCACTCGGCCCACGATTCAGAACCACACTGACAGCTTGACTTCCCAGGTCTGTCTGCCTGTGGAGCTGAGAAAGAGTGAATCATCGCAGAGTTTGTTTGATTCCAATCACTTGACAGTGATTCGAAAGGGTTAAATATCGGCACATGGTGTTTGCAGATATTTAGGTGTTTCTCCCGAAAAGATGAAATGAACTTTCAGTGAGAAATTGCAGGAGGAACTCAGCAGGGCAGGCAACATCTGTGGAAAGAGTATCAGAGGCAACATTTCAAAATTTGGTTTTCTCCGACAGGTACTGTCAAACCTGTTGATTTTCTGTTTGGGTCTCGTCTTCTCAGCATACGCAGTCCCTTAGGTTAGACATGAAGTCAATTCGAAACCCGTTTGGGAGAAGATTTCCGTTTGGGGAACATTCTCCTGACCCCATTAAAAGCGCACAGCATCGAAGCCAAAGGAGAACAGCGAACACCCCGCCCCTGGGTGGGCTCAAACCACCAACCTTTTGGTCAACAGCCGAACGCGCTGACCAATTGCGCCACAGAGACAGGCGCAGATGCGGGCGGCACCATCGCTTAGTGATTTTATAATTCAGCCTCCCCGCCTAGAATTACAATTGTCGTCTATCAGTTTAACTTTTCCATAATCAAGCCTGGGAGATGCATTCTGGAGATACCGGGGGCTGTCTACAGACACATCCATGTCACGAGGAACTAGCTTTCTTACTCCGGGGCCGTCGCCCTTCCAGCCTTTCAGTGTTTTGCCTGTTCCCGAGTTCTCTCATTGGCTCGGAGGCGAGGAGGGGTTTGAATTCCTGATGTGCAGGAACGACAATTCTTTCAATGTTTCAGATCAGTTCGTGTGCCGAGAACATCAGAATCAACCTCCCGGCCTCTTCAACAAGGGGACCATGTCTGGACTGTCGGACAGGTCATCTTTCATTCTCCTCCAAATCCGCTTCCCAAAGTGTTTCTAAAGGTTCACAAAGCTGGAGACTGGGATTTCTGTTTTGCTTCATGAACATTTGAACATTTTTCCATTTCCTAACTGACAATATTTTGCCAAAATCTCTTCCCAATTGTACGCCTTGTCTCATGTCCAGGGATGAGGAATTTCCATTTTGGGGAGACATTCCCAATGTTGAGAATGTTCGCTTTGGAGCAAACAAGGATAACTGGAGATTTCCTGGGGCTGTTGGTAATGATGGGAGAAGAAGCGTTGGGAATGGGCAGATTAATGATCAGAAGAACCAATTGCCACTGACCAGAGTCAGTTACCAGAGGACAGGGATTGAAGTTCTTGAATGAAAAGCAGCACTTGTGCCTAATAAACACAGAGAATACTGCAGAAAGCCAACAGGTCGAGCAGCATCTGTGGAAAGGTAAACAGAGCTGACGTTGTGAGTCTGATACGTTGTTTGTTCAGAACCCGAGTTTCCTGCATGGCAATCAATTCCCAGACATGAGAAAACGGGTCTTTATTGAGACGGGTTTTGTGAAGATTGAGCGATAATGCAACCAACAGGAAGTTATTTAAAATCGCCAGCGAAGAAAGCATAGCCAGCAGGTTAGCACCCTGGGCGGGGAGCCCCAAATGATCTCTACGCCAACACCTTAAGTGTTCGGCCACAACTACACGCCCAAAGTAGAGGTCTAAACTTTCTCATGGAATAGTTCTAACAGGAAAGGTGAGTATTGGGCTTGTCCTGTCCGTGCCATAGCCCCAACGTTTCCTGTTCCCCTGGATTTGATCAGGACAGAGGAGGCTGATGGGAGATCGAATTGAACTACACACATTGATGAGAGATAGAGCGGTTGGGAAGGATCCATTCCCATGCGTAGAGAGATTAATAATCAGGGCCGAAAATAAGGAGCCACTTCAAGAAATTTGGGGTTCATTCAGCAAAGCTAATGTAGAACTGTTCACAGAAAATTGTGATGAAAGTCTCTCGAGTTATTTTGATGAGAAGTGTTGATGATGCTAATACAATCGATAGGATGAACGTAGATTGGTAAATGTATTTGGTGACAGTTCTGTTCTAGCCCTGTGAGCGAAACCTGGATCTGAAGGAGTACAAAGGGACATTAACAACATCGATCTGAAATTGGACACGTGACAAGGAACAGAGCCATCAGTAACAGTTTGCTTTTGAACTGGAGAGGGTTTCTCGTGAAATTAGCTTGAGGCTTGAGGTATGCAAGGTCAAGATAATTTAGGTAAAACATGGAAACACTATCCTCATTAGCAGACAGTGAAAGGATTACAAGACACAAATTAAACATTTTCGACAAGTGATACAGGGGACTGGGAAGATAAGTATTAGAAACTGGCAACAACAAAGTTCTGCAGCACAACACTGACATTCAAAGACCGAAAACATCCAGGTCCTGATTAATCAGATGGCATTGTGGTGCTTTTCTGCAAAACATCTACTTGCAATGTCCTACAAAAGAGTGACAAAACCCATCGCTGTCAGCCTAGGATAGAAAATCCGAAGGGATGAACGTTTGCTGATTTTCTGAAGATTCACAGAGCTTAGACGGGGTTTTGGTGATTGTTTCTTTTCCACTCCCAGGAGCCGCAGTGGTTGAGGCATTGAGTTGGGGAGAATAAAATGTGCCCGTAAACAGCGTGTGGGGCTATTTCAGCTTCCCCTCATCTGACTGCGCTGTGAGTTGACTCAGATGTTCTCAGGGACATTTACTGACGCGAGACAGTGTAAGGATTCTCATTCCCGCAGATCGGGAATTCAAACCGTATGCCGGCTTCAGGACAATGAGAAAGATTAATTGGGGTGTGTGAACAAGCTGTGAGCTGCATTTCAAACAGGTAGGTGGAGTTTGGTGCGCCAGTCCCTGTTCGCATCCAACGCCACCATGCTGCAGAGTTCTGACGCCAACACGGACATGCGCAGCAATGGGAACATTCACAAGGTGAACAACCAAAGATAATCACCGTCACTGATTCCCTTCCACAGGCCCAACTTTGTGAAGCAGTATCTTTCACTGGCAAAGGAAACGCCTTTGTCCACAGGTACCTGCTTCATTTCGATCACGATTTCAAGCCCCTCACTCTTCTAGTCTCATTTCCAAATACTTTGCTCATAGCGTCCAAAGAAGCTCTGAGGGGATCTGCTTGTTCCACCCGAACAGGCAGTGGGTTGCAGATTCCCACCAGTCCCAATTTGAGTGAAATGTTTTTCCCCCTCCACTGATTTGAATCTTAAAGAAGAAGCCGGAGAGCAAACTCCCTTTCTTTTCGACGACACTTCTCATTTTGTACTCGGCAGGGTTCACACCTGCGTTGGGAAGCCGCAATGGATTTCAAGTCCATCGCATTAACCACTCAGCCCACGAATACAGAACCACACTGACTGCTTCCTTCCCCTTGTCTGTCTGCCTGTGGAGCTGAGAAAGAGTGCATCATCGCAGAGTTTGTTTGACTCCAATCACGTCACAGTGATTCGAAAGGGTTATATATCTGCATACGGCGACTCCAGTTGTTTCATCCCAAAAGATGAAATGAACTTTCAGTAAAAAACAAAACTAGAAATTGCAGGAGAAACTGAGAAGGTCAGGCAACGTCTGTGGAAAGAGAATCAGCGACAACATTTCATAATTTTGTTTTCTCTGACAGGTACTGTCAAACCTACCGAGTTTCTCTTTTGGTCTCGGCTTCTCAGCAGACGCAGTCCCTTACGTGAGACATTCATTCAATTCAGAAACCCCTTTGTGGAGAAGATTTCCGTTTGGGGAACATTTTCCTGACCCCATTAAAAGCGCACAGCTTCAGGGTCCGGGCATGTGTGAGCTTGTGGCGCAACGGTAGCGCGTCTGACTCGAGATCCGAAAGTTGCATGTTTGAATCTCAAATGGCTCCATAACGTCGTCTCCTTACGTTTCAAATCACGACAGGAGTCCGTTGGCTCCGTGTATCGTTTGGCCAAGTCTTGCCGTTTGCGTATAATGAATCTGCCTTTTTGTGATTTACTGACCCCAACCACTCCCTTTACAAAAGCGTTCTTCGTAATGCCACTTTTGTTTCTTTTCCTCATGTCTTTTAAACTCTGCCGAATCGTTGCCGATCCTTTCAGACGTGGGAACATTTTGACGACATTACTTTCTCTGTCTAGACTTTGCATGACTTGAAAAGCTTCAATCGGGCCAGATTTCAAACTTCTGTACTCCGAAGAGAGCTCTCCCAAATTTCCAATCGACCCTCATCGCTGACATCCCTCAAACACTGCACCACTCACGTCAACCTCTTCAACGCAATCTCCAATCATTTCACTTCGCTGCTTTCTGTCCCATTGGTTCTCCAGGGAGCCCAACCTCGTTTTACGAAGGTGCTTTTTGAGGAAATTAAACAGCACTTTCGCACAAGTCATGAAACGCGGGCTCCTCCGCGATTTGAACCCTGGATCTCTCGAACGCCTGCGTCAATGAATACCCAAAGCAAAAATCACACCCCGACACCAACGAGCCACACGGCTAGCGCGCTGGCGCCCCTGCCCCCACCCTACCTCTTGAACCAGCTGAGTCTTGCTCAGAGGAAAGTCCAGTTGACATTGAACAGGCTGGGGCTGTTTTCTCTGGAACGTCGGAGGTTGAAGGGTGACTTTATGGAGGTTTATAAAATTATGAGGGGCATGGATAGGATAAATAGGCAAAGCCTTTTCCCTGGGGTCGGGGAGTCAAGAACTAGAGGGCATAGGTTTAGGGTGAGAGGAGAAAGATATAAAAGAGATCTAAGGGGCAACTTTTTCACGCAGAGGGTGGTGCGTGTATGGAATGAGCTGCCAGAGAAAGTGGCGGAGACTGGTACAATTGCAACATTTCAGAAGCGTTTGGATGGATATATGAATAGGAAGGGTTTGGAGGTATATGGGCCGGGTGCTGGCAGCTGGGACTAGATTGGGGTGGGATATCTGGTCGGCATGGACGGGTTGGACCGAAGGGTCTGTTTCCATGCTGTACATCTCTATGACTGTATGAACAGCTGCTTCTCATTCTGTCTCTCTGCTGCCGTTTGCCCGTCCCCAGGAACCGGGCCCTCTCTACTGCCAGAAGATTAACCCGTTTTCTGTCTAAACTTTTCTCTGACACCGGAGTGACCAGTGACAAGTATTGCCCTCCTCAACATAGGGTACAGAGAACAGGAGAAGACCCCGCAGACCTCCACGGGTGTGGCATCTCAACTCTGCATACTGGGCCTTTGTATCAATATTTACGTCGAAGTTTTTTGGGAAGCAGATGATACGGCGAGGTGCACAACAGTGCGCCGTTATACCGGAAAGCTGCTAAACTCGACATTGAGTGAATAGGGAAGATGGTTTCCCTTCTGGGTTATGCTCCCATCGCGTACCGGCAGACATATCGGCGACGAACAAATATTAACTCTGTCTAAATTGCCACATTCTGTTTTTACGAACCGTGATTTCACTCAGAAGCACAATTTACCTGCTCCCTCCTGGATATCCTTCCAGGTGAAGCAACTCTTTACCTGTACATTTGCTGCTACCTCGTCGACTGCATTCGCTCGTCCTCGTGACTTTAAATCTCTGCCGAATCACTATAGATCATTTCAGGCATGGGAGCATTGTCACAGCATTATTTCCTGTTTCTCGGCCTCTACTGACTTGGAAAACTTCGGTTCTCCGAGGAGAGCTGGCCCAATATTTCAATTTACCTTTATTGCTGACATTCCGCAAACACCGCACCACTCACGTCAACCTGTTCAACGCGATCTCCAACCATTTCACTTCCCTGTTTTCTGCCTCATTCGTATTCGTGGCAGCCCAACCTCGTTTCACGAAGGTGGTTTTTGAGAAAATTAATGGGTTATTTTTGCCCAAATCAAGTTAAGTGACGCAGCCTTGTCTGGGATGTGAATCCAGGACCGCACACAAGTCTGCACTGTTAAAGACTCTACCTGGGATCATGCCCCTAGACCAACAAGCCAAACAGCGATTCATTCCTCATCCACCACACACCTCTTGAGCCAGCTGAGACTTGCTTAGTGTGAAATACATTTGACATTGTTCTAAGAATTGCAAGTGACAAAGAGTTTCCAGAACAGCTGCTTCTCATTCTGTCTCCCTGCTGCTGTTTGTCCCGTCCCCAGGAATCGGACTCCCTCCACTGTTTCGAAACTTTTCTCTGACACCAGAATAGCCAGTGACAAGCATTGCCCTCCTCAACATAGGATACAGAGAACAGGAGACCACTCAGAGGTTGTCACCTTAACTGTACACATTGGGCCAGTATATCATTGTGAAATATTTATGTCGAAGCTTTTTTGGGAAGCGGAGGCAAGGTGCAGAACAGAGCGCCATTATACGGGAAAGCTGCTAAAGACGACGTTGAATGAATAGGAGAGAATGGTCTCTCCTTTGGGTTCTGGTTCCAACACGCACGCGTTGTGCCATTCTCTTGCATTGCTCGGCAGTTTTTCCACAGAAGTATTCAGCTTTTCATCTGGCGTGTGGCAGGCACGTTTGAGAATGAGGTCAGAAGATCTTCACTGCTGTCGTGTCATATGCTGTTGTGCAGACATATCGTCGATGTGCAAAAATAAACTCAGTCTAAATACCCACATTCTGTTTTTCGAACTGTGATTTCGCTCAGAATCACTAATTTTCAAAACTCGCGATATTCAAACTTTAACAAAGTGCTCATAGAAATGATTAGTGAACACCTGGAAGAAATTCTTCCAAACTTACCTGGGGAATTTCGCTTTGAGGGGTCTTGAACTTTGTGGAAGGAAGGGAAATTTGCCTCGAGGCTGTTTAATGTGGAGATGTGTTCTCCATGTAAACTGATCGTAGTTGACCATCCCAGTGCTTCCCGATGCAGGGCTGCCTGACCCCCAGGGAGGTTTACTTGAAGCAACTGGAGAGAATCCAGAGAGGGAGCAGATTCTGCAAAGGTGCTCAAATACTTTCTATCTCTCTTTTAGGTCTTTTCCTTGTGTATTCCCTCAGTTTAGCACGTATGCAGTTTGCACCCTGGAAAATGATTGCTTTTTTCCTCATGTTCACAATTAAATGTGTAGTTTCGCTTGGAACTGATCCGCATTGACAGGATTGGCATATTGATATATATATATGTACACGTATTTAGTTTAAGATTAGATTATATTTGAATGAAGTTTTCCTCTAAACACACCTAAGCCTATCTGGCTGCATGAGGGATTTCAGGTTTCTGTGTGCTGGGTATTATGTGATCAGCAGGCATCTGGCAAACTACAGGAACTGTCACCTATGTTATGTTCGTTTAAGTATACTGACAATGACCACTTATTTTGTGACTTTTTTTTGCAGGAAGACGTGCCGAAAGAAATCTGAAAACAAATGATACATCAACTTCTGACAGAGCCGCTTGATTCATTGGGACTTGAATATCAGCAGCCATTCCAATCAAGAAGACATGGTTGCTTTTGTTTGCTTGAGAGATTTTGGACACTGGTGCGGCAGGAAGAATACTGAGACACCGAGTGAGGGAGATTCAGTGCGCTGACTGTGAAAAGTGCTTTACACCATTTACTCAGCTTGGGGGTATCAAAGTCTCATCCCTGACAGTGGGGATAGACTATGTCCCCGTTCTGATTGTAATTTCAAACCCAGACCAACACAAGGAAAGCTCCCCCAATGGGAAACTGTGGAAATGTGGGGACTGAGGGAAAGGATTCCCTTCCCCATCCGTGTTGGAAACCCACAGACGTAATCACAGCGGGGAGAGGCCATTCACCTGCTCGGTGTGCAGGAAGGGCTTCATTCGGATCAGCCAACTGGAGACGCACGAGTGGGTCCACAAGTGAGAGAAGCCATTCACGTGCCCCATGTACGGAAGGGGGTTCACTCAGTCAGCTGCACTGCTGACCCACCAGTGGGTCCACACCCACTGATACATTGAAGAAACCTGTTAAGTCTTTCATCTTTTAAAATGGGTTCCAGATTTCGGTTCATTAATCTGTAAATCCCAGAACTTCTTTTTAGTAATATTCTCCAGGTACAATAATGTTTTATAAAGGGAGGTGACACCTGAGTTCAGATAACGCATGAAAGCTGTGAGTTTAGAGTCGTTCTGTATCACAGTCTTGAGTCAGACTTTTTCTATTTCCAAACATATAATCCTGCAAATGCAATTCACCCCAAAGACTTCTATGTGTGAGTGCATTCATGAGACAGAGCGTCTGAGTGTGTCTGTGTGTGTTTGCATGCTGGGTAAAGTGTGCGTGTAATGGTGTATAATTGTGTGAGAAGGTGTGTGCATGGATGAGAGTGTGAGGGATGTATCCATGTGTGTCTGAGAGAGACCCCTGTCTATCAGAGAGGGTCTGCACGACCGTGTGAGGACTTGTGTGTGTGTGTGTGTGTGTGTGCGTGTGTGTATGAGAGAGAAGAGAGAGAGAGAGAGAGACAGATTCAGAGAGAGAGATAGGGTTTGTGTGTATTGTGGAGCTGGTTCTCCTGTAGTGAGACATGAATCCAAGGTTTCAGCTGAGGTCATTCTCGTGTGTTCCAAACTTGTTATTAGCCTCTGCTCGGCCACTAGAAATGATTAAGCAGTTAAGCAGTTTCACAACACACACTAGAGAGGGCAAGGTGAAGGGCTGATGTCTGAAACGTTGACTCCCCTGCTCCTTGGATGCTGCCTGACCTGCTGTGCTTTTTCAACACAACACTCTCGACTCTGATCTCCGGCATCTGCATTTCTCACTTTCTCCTCATGGGCGAGGTGGGACTTGTCTTTTATTCACTCATTCACTCTTACAGCCTGTCCTTGGTTGTGGCCCAACTATGCATCCTGAAGAAGGGCTTATGCCCGAAACGTCGATTCTCCTGTTGCTTGGATGCTTCCTGACCTGCTGCGCCTTTCCAGCAACACAATTTCAGCTCTGATCTCCAGTATTTGCAGTCCTCACTTTCTACTCAGAGAATAGGGCCCGTCAAAGATCAGAAAGGCGGTCTTTGTGTGGAGCCACAGAAAATGGGGGACATACTAAATGAATACTTTGCATCAGTATTTACTGTGGACAAGGATATGGAAGATATAGACTGAAGGGAAACAGATGGTGACACCTTGCAAAAAGTTCAGATTACAGAGGAAGAAGTGCTGGATGTCTTGAAACGGTTAAAGATGGATAAATCCCCAGGACCTGATCAGGTGTAACCAAGAACTCTGTGGGAAGCTAGAGAAGTGATTGCTGGGCCTCTTGCTGAGTTATTTGTATCATCAATAGTCACAGGTGAGGTGCCGGAAGACTGGAGGTTGGCAAATGTGGTGCCACTGTTTAAGAAGGGCGGTAAAGACAGTACAGGGAACCATAGACCGGTGAGCCTGACCACGGTGGTGGCCAAGTTGTTGGAGGGAATCCTGAGGGGCAGGATGTACATGTATTTGGAAAGGCAAGGACTGATTCGGGATAGTCAACATGGCTTTGTGCATTGGAATTCATGTCTCAGAAACTTGATTGAGTTTTTTGAAGAAGTAACAAAGAAGATTGATGAGGGCAGAGCAGTAGATGTGATCTATATGGACTTCAGTAAGGCGTTCGACAAGGTTCCCCATGGGAGATTGATTAGCAAGGTTAGATCTCAGGGAGAACTAGCAATTTGGATACAGAACTGGCTCAAAGGTAGAAGGCAGAGGGTGGTGGTGGAGGGCTATTTTTCTGGCTGGAGGCCTGTGACAAGTGGAGTGCCACAAGGATCAGTGTTAGGCCCTCTACTTTTTGTCAATTACATAAATGATTTGGATGCGAGCATAAAAGGTACTGTTAGTAAGATTTCAGATGACACCAAAATTGGAGGTGTAGTGGACAGCAAAGAAGGTTACCTCAGATTACAACAGGATCTGTACCAGATGGGCCAAGGAGCTGAGAAGTGGCAGATGGAGTTTAATTCAGATAAATGTGAGGTGCTGCATTTTGGGAAAGCAAATCTTAGCAGGACTTATACAATTAATCGTAAGGTCCTAGGGAGTGTTGCTGAACAAAGAGACCTTGGAGTGCAGGTTCATAGCTCCTTAAAATTGGAGTCGCAGGGAGATAGGATAGTGAAGAAGGCGTTTGGTATGCTTTCCTTTATTGGTCAGTGTATTGAGTACAGCATTTGGGCGGTCATGTTGCGGCTGGACAGGACATTGGTTAGGCCATTGTTGGAATATTCCGTGCAATTCTGGTCTCCTTCCTATCGGAAAGCTGTTGTGAAACTTGAACGGGTTCAGAAAAGAGTTACAAGGATGTTGCCAGGGTTGGAGGATCTGAGCTACAGGGAGAGACTGAACAGGCTGGGGCTGTTTTCCCTGGCGCATCAGAGGCTGAGGGGTGACCTTATAGAGGTTTACAAAATTATGAGGGGCATGGATAGAATAAATAGGCAAAGGTTTTTTCTCTGGGATTGGGGAGTCCAGAACTAGAGGGCATAGGTTTAGGGCGAGAGGGGAAAGATAGAAATGAGACCGAAGGAGCAACTGAATCACGCAGAGGGTGGTACGTGTTGGAATGAGCTGCCAGAGGAAACGGTGGAGGCTGGTACAATTGCCACATTTAAGAGGCTTTTGGATGGCTATATGAATAGGAAGGGTTTGGAAGGATATGGGCTGGGTGCTGGCAGGTGGGACTAGTTTGGGTTGTGATATCTGGTCGGCATGGATGGGTTGGACTAAAGGGTCTGTTTCCATGCTGGACATCTCTGTGACTCTATGATTTTGTCTGGCAGCTCAACGTTTGTCTATCTATTCCCCAGGGTGGAGGAAGTCCCAAACTAGAGGGGTTTAGGCTGAGAGGGAAAAGGGTTAAAAGGGACCGAACGGGGGAACTTTTTCACACAGAGCGTGGCATGTGTTTGGAATAAGCTGCCAGAGGCAGTGGTCGAGGCTGGTAGAATTACAACATTTATAAGGCATCTGGATGGAGGTATGAATAGGAAGGTCTGAGAGAGATATGGGCCAAATGCTGGCAAATGGATCACTAGGTTAATTTAGGAAATTATGTTGTCGGCGTGGACCGAAAGGTTTGTTTCTGTTCTCTGCAACTCTATGACTGTATTTCTACATATTCTGAACCAATTTCACAAGACTAGGAATCGGCCATTCCAAGCTTACCAGCTGTCCTCAACTGTGGCCTAACCGCACAGATTTCAATGCAATTTTCAGAAAGATGTCTGCAGCTTTTTTAAACATTTGAATGTACTTTCAGACATTACTGATGTTTCTGAATACATTATTTTAGCTATTATCAATGTTAAAGGTCAGACATTTCTCACGCTTCCCTTCCCCACCCCCACCCAAGGTCGCCATCACCATCCATTCTCTCTGTCTATCATTAGAAGGGTTTAATACAGCGATCAAAGAGGGCTCGAGGCACGAGAAAGGACGGAGTGAGGGTACTCAGAGTGAGATTGGAGGGGGGGGGGCGCGGAGACAGGGGGAAGAAAAAGAGAGAAAATTGGCAGGAGACCAGAGCATCGGGGGTAGAGAATGCATGGGGTACACAGGGTGGGAGCAGACAGAGAGAATGTGGTGAAGAGGATTGGGGAGGAGAGAGAAAATGCGGAGTTGAAGAATGTGAAGCGAAAGAAATTGGTTGCAGAGTGTGGGGAGAGAGAATGGACGGGGCAGTGGGTGGGGAGAGAATGGACGGGGCAGTGGGTGGGGAGAGAATGGACGGGGGCAGTGGGTGGGGAGAGATTGAACGGGGAGCAGTGGATCATGACAGAATGGAAACGGGGCAGTGGGTGGGGAGAGAATGGACAGGGGTCAATGGGTGGGGAGAAAATGGACGGGGATAGTGGGTGGGGAGAGAATTCATGGGGCAGTGGGTGGGGAGAGAATGGACGGGGGCAGTGGGTGGGGAAATAATTCATGGGGCAGTGGGTGGGGAGAGAACGGAGGAGGGCAGTGTGTGGGGAGAGAATTCATGGGGGCAGTGGGTGGGGAGAGATTGAACGGGGAGCAGTGGATCAGGACAGAATGGAAACGGGGCAGTGGGTGGGGAGAGAATGGACAGGGGTCAATGGGTGGGGAGATAATGGATGGGGATAGTAGGTGGGGAGAGAATTCATGGGGCAGTGGGTGGGGAGAGAATGGACGGGGCAGTGGGTGAGGAAAGAATGGAGGGGGCAGTGGGTGGTGAGAGAATTCATGGGGGCAGTGGGTGGGGAGAGATTGAACGGGGAGCAGTGGATCAGGACAGAATGGATGGGGCAGTGGGTGGGGAGATAAAGGACGGGGATAGTGGGTGGGGAGAGAATGGACGGGAGCAGTAGATAGGGAGAAAATGGACGGGCGGCAGTGGGTGGGGAGAGAATGGACGGGGCAAAGGTTGAGGTGAGAATGGTCGGGGTAGATGGTGGAGAAAGAGAGCAACAATGAATGGCGGGACAAGGTGGGGGAGAGAAGGAATGGATGGGGGCAGCGTGTGGGAGGTGAGAGAAAATGAGTGTAAGGGAAGGGACTGGATTGGGGAAGGCAGAGGGTGGAGCGATAAAGGGAATGGATGGGGACAGAGGGTGGATGAGGGACTGGACAGAGGGCAGAGAGGCAGCAATAGAATGGACGGGGTGGGGAGAGTGGCAGGTGTGGGAGAGAGAGAAGGGACTGGTAGGTTAGGGTAGAGAGAGAGAATGGACAGGGGATGCTATGGGTGGCAGTGAAGGAATGGACAGGGGACGCTGTGGGGATGATTGGATGGGGAGGTGAGAATGCATCCCACCCACTCCCAGCATCCCCTTCTCTGCACATGTGCAGTGCAGACTTTTCTGAATGACACGAGAGACGAGTCTGGAACACTGTGTGAGTGCAGTCACCCTCACATCCTGGCATCAGCAAACCACTGCCTTTCTGTTTTAAAAACTAAATAACGATGTGGGCTATATACTAAGGATGGCGAGACATGGCTGAGAAACTGAACAGAGGGTCAGCACTTTCAGGAGAGGGGAGCTGGGCAAAGGCAGGAGGATGGAAGGATGAATTTGGGTTGGAATACATTGAAAGATTTAGGAATTGAGAGACAGAGATTTCGGGTAGAAGAAAGAGAAGGCTGTTCTGTTCAAACCAAAATTCTCTCATCCTATTTTCTGCCTTGCACTGACAGCAGTGATCTGTTTTCTCAAGTTATTAGCAGAGGAGGATTTGCTTTTCAGGCATGGACAAGAAATTTAGTCAGGGCCTGAATATCAGCAGTGTTTGAATCCAGGAGGGGTAATGTTTGTCTGCAGGAAATGAATTCAAATATCAACATGCATTGAGAATCCCCGTGAATACACGCAGCCTGCGTGGGAGTACTCAAGGGTTCTAATTGCGGAGAGAACTTTAATTTTTCAGCGAAAAGTGTTCTCGCTATAGACGAGCCCTTCATTGGATCGTTGAATCTGCCGAGTAACAACGACCCCTGCCCCGTGGAAACTCTGTGGAAGCAAATTGAATTCCTCAAACTGATTGGAGTGTCACCAGGATTGGGGAGAAGCCAATTGATTGCCGAGAGCTGGAGAGGGGATTCCTCGCAGCGCCAGGGACCTGGGTTCAATCCCACCCTCACAGTGACTGTGTGGATTTTGCACTTTCCTACCCCTCCCCCAACCCCTGTCCGCGTCGGTTTCCTCTGGGTGATCGGGTTTTCTCCCATGTTCCAAAGATGTGCAGGCTAGAGTGGATTGGACGTTCTAAATTCAGGGATTAGCTGTGGGGTTATCGGGTGGGTCGGGGGGGGGGTGGGGGTATGTTCTTCGGAGGGTCAGTGTGGACTTGGTGGGCCAAACGGCCTGTTTCCACAGTGAATCCCCCAACGTGTCTGCAGCCTGGCTTCCAGCTCCATCTCTCTGTGCCGAAGGTCCTCCAGTATGTGTATTCCTTCGTTTCCAGCACCCAGAAAGTCCCACCTTCTGCAAATCGAAAAACAAGTCCCACCCCGCCCACTCCAATGTGTGTTGTGTAACTGCTTAATCATTTTTAGTGGCCCAGCAAAGGCTGATAGCCAAGTTCGGAAACCAGGAGGATGGCCTCAATCGCTACCATGGGTTCATGTCACATGACAGGTAACCCCACTTCACTGTTACGCTCTCTCTGTCTCACTCTCACACACGCACATATTCACACGCTCGTGCAGTGCCTTTCCGACAGGCATGGTCTCTCTCAGACACACACTAATACGCCCCCCACACTCACACCCACGCATACATCTTCGCACATGATTACACTCCATCACACACACACTTTACCCAGCCTGCACGCGCACATACACACTGTCTCTCTCATTCATGCACTCACACATTTGGGGTGAATTTGCATTTGCAGGATTATATATTTGGAAATAGAACCAGTCTGACTCAAGATTGGGATACAGACAGACTCTCACCTCACAGCTTTCATGCGTTGTTTGATGTGAGGTGTTACCTCCTTTTATAAAACATCAAGTTTCCTGGAGAACGTGACTTAAAAGAAGTTCTGGAATGTACAAATTAGTGAACCGAAATCTGCAGCCCATTTTAAAAGATGAAAGATTTAACAGTAATCTCGGTTTCTTCAATATGTCACTTATGTTGCATGACAGTCTAATGTTTTTGCGATATATTCTGTGTCTTGTGATTCTACACCACAGCTACCTGAAGAAGGAGCAGCACTTCGAAACCTAGTGTTTCCAAATAAACCTGTTAGAATATACCCTGGTGTTTGTGAGATTTTAAAACTTTGTTTCCAGTGAATACAGCCCACACCTCCCACTGTTGCCAGTAAACTTTGCAATTTCAATGAAACAATGAACCAGAAGTCCTGAAAAAATATACAGTTTGGAACAATATTAGCTACTCATTCACTGGTCCTTCTGAGACATGACATTAGTGCTGGAGGCTGAAAGAAATGAGCAGCTTTAAAACAAAAACCTGTTGGACCTCACAGAGTCTAAGCCGGGCGGTAAGTTCAGGTAACCTTTACTCCGACCCTATTTTGTTACAGCTTCAGATTTCCCCAGGAAAAAGGCATACAAAAAGTAGTTTTTAAAGAAAACACCTCCAGGTCAAAGTGCACCCAGTCCCCCCACCCCACTTTCTTTGTTGGTCAGCTGAGTTGTCCGTTTGTAACTGGATCCCTGGTACAGCCCGGTAAAACATGCAGCTGGGATGACTGAGTGAACTCTTTCCCGCAACGGCAGGTTCCGTCACTAAAAAGGACATCAGTGAATCAGATGGTACTTTTTCCCCCTAAAAGTGGTTTCATCCTGAGATTCTGAAGTCCAGATGACTGACAGAACTCCAATTCTGCAATCTACCGCAGTGGGATTCGAACCTGGGACGCCCCAGTGCTGGGTTGATCGGAGCACTTGGCCATCGCTCCTTTCATGTCCTTGCGCTGGCACGTGAACTCGATGGCGCCGCCGCAGGTGGGAGGAGCAGATGAAGCCATTTTGGAACTTACAGCAGGTGAACGGCCTCTCTCCAGTGTGGACCCACTGGTGGGAGGGTAGTGCAGCTGACTGAGTGAACTCTCCCCAGCACATGGGGCACGTGAATGGCTTCTCTCTGACTGAACCCCTTCCTGCACACTGAGCAGGTGAACGTCCTCACCCCATTCTGAATCCGTCTGTGGGTTTCCAGCACTGATGGGGAAGGGAATCCTTTCCCACAGTCCCCACATTTCCACGGTTTCCCCATTGGGTGGAGCTTTCCTTGTGTTGCTCTGGGTTTGAAATTACAAACAGAGCGGGGACATTGTCTTTCCCACTGCGAGGGGTGTGATTTTAATTCCCCAATCTGAGTAAATGGTTTAAAGCACTTTTCACAGTCAGCGCACTTAATCTCCCTCACTCGGTATCTCAGTATTCTCCCTGCCACACCAGTGTCCAAAGTCTCTCAAGCAGACAAAAGCAAACATTTCTTCAGGACCATGGGGGCAATGGATGACGTATCTGACTCCACCTACTTGTTTCAACTGGACCTCACAGCTTCTTCACACATCCCAATTCAGCTTTCTCATTGTCATGAAACCGGCGTATGGGTACAATTCCTAATCTGCAGGAATGAGAATATTTTCACTGTCTCGCGTCAGTAAATGTCCCTGAGAACATCAGAGTCCCGTCACAGCGCTGTCAGAGGAGGGGAAGCTGAAAGAGACCCACATGCTGCTCATGGGCACATTTCACTTTCCCCAACTCACCGCCCCAACCACTGCGGCTCTTGGGAGTGGAAAGGGAACAAACACCAAAACCCAGTCTCAGCTTTGTAAATCTTCAGGAAATAAGAAAACTGTACATCCTTTTGGATCTTCCATCGTGGGCTGACAGCGTTGATTTTAAATGGCTGTCCAGTCAGTGTCGATTCGTTTTGGCTGAAAAAACCTTCCTTATCTCATCCCAGCATTTCTTGCCACAGAGAACTGTGCGGCAGATTTCATGTATATATTTCCTTGTATAGTATTTTGTAAATTACATTCGTTTTCTGGTTGTTTGTATCGGGTATTTCAGGTTCATGAGCCGCTGTTTAAGTTGTGTTGGTAGGTTTGTGGGCTACCATGATGCTGAGAGGATTGAGTTCTCCGGACATAATTTCCCAGATGTCTTTATTGTAAAGTAATGTGGCTAGGGTTTCTGCAGACGTTGTGTCTACTTGTGTCAGTTTGTTGATGTGAAATTGGCACACTGAGTTTATTGGGTCGGCAAAAATGAGGACTGCAGATGCTGGAAACCAGAGCTTAGATCAGAGTGGTGCTAGAAAAGCACAGCAGGTCAGAAAGCATCGGAGGAGCAGGAAAATCGACGTTCCGGGCAAAAGCCCTTCATCAGGAATAGAGGCAGGATCCCTCCAGGGTGGAGAGATAAATTGGGGCTGGGGTGTGCTGGGCCAAAGGTAGCAAAAAGTACAATAGATGAATGGGGGTGGGGATGGAGGTGACAGATCAGAGAGGAGGGTGGAGCGGATAGGTGGGGAGGGAGATTGGCAGGTAGGACAGATCATGAGGACAGCGCTGAGCTGGAAGGCTACAATTGAGATAAGGTGGGGGAGGGGAAATGAGGAAACTGATGAAGTCCACATTGATGGCCTGGGGTTGAATTTACCCCAAGCGGAAGATGA